>NW_004955409.1:21454688-21483303 GCF_000276665.1 Chinchilla lanigera | reverse complement strand
TGGCTGGATTCTTTAACCTAAAGCTGGGAGGGAAGATTACTCAAGAAAATGTAAGTTTTAGGTTCCTTCCCTAAGGAGGTCTGACCAGATTTGTAGGAGAGGGTGAAGATCTATGACCAGCTTTGTATGCTTCTATCTGGTATCCTGAACAACTGCTTTGAAGACAACAATATGTGAGATAATAACCATAGTTGAATTCATATCATCTTTTTTTAAAAAAATTCTGTATAATTTCTAATTTTTAAAATTGTTTTGTAATTCTCTTTAAGATAAAAAAAAATCTATCTCGTATTACTTAGAGGACTGTTATGTAGGAGAACAAGGTTATTGTGTGTGGATCTAGACGACAAAGTCAATCTTGTTTACTTGTTCTTTTGTTGAATAAATACTTGTCCAGTGCCTTCTCTGTGTGGTGTGGTGTGGCTGAAGGACTGCTAGTACCCAACTTTCTACAGTGCTTGCTGCATTGGGAAGCTCCAGGCAGGTGATGTTTTACAGCATGAAGAAGATCCTTGACTTTTGCGGCTGCTGCATAGTTCGTGGTTGCCCCATCAGTAGCGACTCTTTAGAGATGAAAACTTTAGAGATGAAAACTTGCTGAGGATGTTCTAGGAGGTGCTTCTTATCTCTTCTTCTTCTTCTTTTTTTTTTTTTCCGGTACCAGGAATCGAACTCAGGACCTTGCGCTTGCCAGGCAGGAGCTTATGCTGCTGAGCTATATCCCCAGCCTGAGGTGCCTTTTATCTCCTGAAGTCATTGATCTGCTTCTGTGAAGCCTCCTGGAGAGTATAGGTGTTTTGGTTTGACTGATATAAAATTCAATTTAAAGAATATATTCCCAGTGAATTTTATAGGCAGGCATTGGATAGGATGTGACACAAATTATCATACTTCCTTTTACTATGAATTAATTCCAAAACACCCCTTGTGAATGACCATTGAAAAAAGGAAATGAACTCTCCTTTGTTGAAACGACATTCTTTGGCCTTTTTGGCCTATGGTAAGAAGTTATATGGTTACTATGTCAATAAAAAATATGAAAATAATGAGGATAAAAACAAACAAAGATCACTAATTCAGGTTTTTGTAAATACTTTTTGAACTTTAAAAAAAATGTCCAAGAGTGTCCTGTGTTTGTTTTATATTATGTTTTTGAAATGTTGGTTAAAAAACATGCTTTATAGGAAACAATTCACGTTTTGTATACTTTTCCACTAATAACATTAAAGTATTTGTTATTTAGATGCTCACTACTTATATTAATTATAGCTATTGTAAAAGTCTTGTCAAAAATATCACAAGAATCAGGGCTTCTTTTATGCTTCTGATTGTTGTATTATCCCAGATATCTATGCAAACTGTAGGTAATAATACTCACCCCAAACTATTTTTATAAGGGGTAAATCATATTGTGAGTTATTAGTGTATTCTTCTAGACAAAAGGGATTTTTTTGTTTCAAAGAATTACCTTAGAATTTTTTGTAAGTATCATTTTAACACTATGTCAACTTGAGGAGTCACTTTAAACCACCTTCTTACTTAAAATGCTTTGAAACATTGACTGATATTTAGGGTTTAATGATGCCTGTTTGTAGCTTCTAATCAGAATATCTTCTAACCACAAAGCCACCTGATAACGGTCATGAACTTCTGTAAAATGAAGATACTGAATACAGGGGAGTGAGTGACTAATGTGTGTTCTGGTGAATAGTGGAGAAATGTTTTGTTTTTATTAATGACTGATAGTAGCATCTGAGGTAGGCAGAGGTAGTGGTGAAGAGTTTCTGCCTTTTTCTTCATTTTAGAATTACTGTCTAAAATGCTAAATTAGATTTTTCTGGTACTAGTAAGCTGATGGCTTCTTCTTAATAAGGACTATCTGGAGATATTGTGAGTTTCAAGCAAAGGGACAGAAAGTGGTAATTTAGTCAGAATTACTGGGCACCAGTGCCTTACACGGGCTGTAAAGGAAGGGGAAGACACAGGGCTTTGGCTAGAGCAGATGCAGACAATTACAGGTATGAGGTGATGAAGGAAGGACTTGGTGGTGGTGGGGTATCGAGACGAAGGGAATGAAGCCTAAGGGATAGTTATTAAAGCCAGTGGTTTTACAGATTTTATTATGCAGTTGGTACTATTCTGAATATTTCTCTTACAACTCTGCAAAGTGAATACTCTTGTCCTTGTTTTCTAGATAAGGAAACACAGTTATAGTTAGTTACCCAAATAACATAGACCAAAGCAGTGGGGACAGGATTTGAATCTGGATAATGCAGCTTGATAGTTTATGTTCTTATCAACTACTTTTCAAGTAATTCCAAGGTGAAGAAAAATAACCCAGAAAAGATTAAATCTTGATAAAGAAGCAGAAGTCAAAGCTGGCTTCCTGAAGTTAATCCTGGATAACTACGAGGTCTATTACAATAACACCAAAGGTGAGATTGTTTCATCATCAGACATCTATGTATGTAACTATATACATACATATCGATCGCTTTATACATATCACATTACACAGAATGGTATGTATTTTAGTTGTTTTGTGTGATTTACTTTGCACGTAGATTTGTGAAAGCTCTCATTGTTCAGGGATTTCTTCTTCTCTTAACATCCATTCCCAGTCCTGTTAAATATATAATCCATAGTGTCTTGTGAGAAAGTAAAATTTTTCTGCAAACCATGAAGTATTTAGGAAAATGAAGCATACATTTCTTGTGGTTGTGTCTTTGTGTTTATGGATAACATTTAATTTTGTTGTGCTCAGGCAATAATTTTTCCCTTCTCTCCTAAGGATTTTGTTGATGGGTACAGATTATTTGAAAATAAATAATCTGTAGTAAGGTTTGCAAGAAATAGTTGGTAGGGAGTGTTCCATCCATGAGCCTCAAGACTGCGATTTAAGGTGAATGTATTTGGCTGTGTTCTTTGATTTTATTTTGTTTCTACCGTTTTGAAGAACTTCAAATGATTGATAGCAGCATTTGGAGTTTCTTATAATGGTATTCTAATAATAGCAGAGTTTTAAATTACTTTAATGAAAAAGATTCATCGAGTGCTTGAAATTGGTTATTTGGAGATGCAGGATAATAGGTACATATTCAGTGAGAGCCACTTGTAGCAGAATTTCTTTTGCTAAAATGACCCATTTTGGCTACTTTCCCGAAATCAATACCACTTTGAAATGTCATTTAGGTGGGCATAGGCCATTTAAAAAAGTGCAGTATTCAGTGAGTCTTTAATTGCCTGATAGTGATACAAAAGTACACAGTGGTTCGTTAGCATTGATAAATGTACTGGTACTCAATTGTCGAAGAGGATGAAGATTACAATTAGCACTTTGCTACATATGAGTGTTTGAAAAAAGTGCAAAGATGCTTTTTGATACCTTAATCATTTGTGGGACTGGGTTGCATAGCTTTAAGCTAAAATTGCTTTTCTATCATTATAATTGAATTAAAGCTATAGATCAGCAAGTTTGGTGTGAAAGTTGTGATACTCTAAGCACAATGAAGGCAGAGACAATTTGTCTTGTGCTTCTTGAGCCAGGTTACTATGACTGGCAGAATCAGAAATTCAATAAATATTGAATGAGCTACACTGCAGATAAATCTGGAGAAGAGTTGTGAATTAAATAGAGAGTCATAAATGAGCTAAAGGCCGACAACAGCCTCTTATAAATAACAGAATCTCACTCATTAAATCTGGCCTTCAAATTGTGAATTTTCTTAATGTTACCATTAGGTTATACCACAGAAAATGTTGGGTTTAAAGAAATCATAGTTTTTGCCACATGGTGGCATACTTGTAGTTATGATGGTGTTTTAAACTCCAATCTAAGGAATGCATTTTTGACACATTCCACTAAATGTTCATTTTTGGATAAAGTGTACATGAGGCATTATGCAAGTGGCCTATAAAGGTATGGAAAAATGTTAACGATGCATTTTCCTGTGAAAATCTAAGAATACTTCTATATTTAAAAATAATTCTACCATCCATGATTATTCCTTTCTCTGTACCATAAAGCTTCTGCAATCAAATGCAAACAATCGGTTAAAAATAAATCTGGATTATTAACAATGATTCAAGTAAATTGGAAAAGCAAAGTTGATCTTAAATCATTACATTTTGAGAAAGGTTGTTTCTCATAACCATTAGAGATTTGTGGTAGTAAGCTGCTTCCTCTGAGCTACTCTGAAATTCTCAATAATTGAGATGAAAATAGGAAACTTCTATTTGGAATGGTGTTTTCTTCATGTGTCCTTCATCTTCACCTTTGTCCATAGTTTTCATCGTACTTAGAGTGAATCTTGTCATGGATAGATCTAGCCTTATCCTAAAAAAGGCTGGATATTCAAATTACATATGATATTCAGGTGGTTTAACCCTGCTGTTTCCTAATACACCCCTACAGTGTTTAAAGATGAATGGGCCATGCGTGGTGGTGCATGCCTATAATCCCAGCACTCAGGAAGCTGAGGCAGGAGAATCATTGTGAGTTCGAGACCAGCCTGGGCTACAAAGTGAGTTCAAGGTCAGCCTAAATTGCATAGGGAGACCCTGTTTCAAGAAGATTAAAAAAAAGTAAAGATGAACAATGAGATAATATCTTATGTCAGACCCTACCTTGAACTTGGAAGACAAGGAGATGATTATTTTCATCAAATTCCTTTCCTCTTGTTTTCCTACTTTGAGCTCCAAATTATTTAAAACATCATTTTCCTATTTGACAGAGTAATTATTTTCAAAGGTAGATTAAATGTCAACTCTTAGGAAAGCATAAAATAATATCCTCTTAGGAAAAATGTGGGTTTTTGGGGGGCAAGATTGCATATTTTAACTCCTCTCTTGGTTGATATAGTAACATATTTAAAATCTCTCTGTAAACACGTGTGGAACTCAAACAAGGAGTTCTATTGATATTAAGTCACAGATAGTGGAATATGGATCTGGGTGAAAACATATCTGTTGGGTTCTATTGTCTAGGTCAAAATGTATCTGTTTTCAGTATACCTTCAGTATATGCCTTGCTGGTAATACATATTATTGTAACACTTTTCTGTATTATAATAATTTACTTAGCTTTGTATTTTGTTTTAAGTGTTGAAAATTCTTTTAGAGACTCTGGTATAGTTTAAATGTAATTAAGTTAATCTTGCATTTTTCTCTTACCTACATTAATTAACACCTGAGAAGACATTAGTTAAATACTTAGAATCCAATAACTCTTGAGATTATATATTGCAGATTCACAGTTCAATTTCTTGTAAAACATTTGTATTTTATCCAGAGAGGAAGTAAAGGAGGTAAACACATTAATTAAGAAGGCATGTGGATTCTTTAGGCCAGTGGCCTTGATAGAATCAAATGGATTATGGTGCCATTGCTTTTCCTGAGGTAGCTCTGAAAAGCCTGTTAGTCTTTGTACAAACGGTTTATGACTTTGGCCATTGTAGATACTTTGTTGAGTGGGCACAGAAGAAAGTTGGAAATAGACTATGAATTCTACTATAGGGGAAAAGTAAAAGTCTTAGTTGTCTGCCTCAGCAATTTTCCAGAGGTCAGATATGTTAGATATTGTTTTTAGCCCCACAAAGTTTACAAATGTGAGTTGATCAGACTTTGTAATTATTGTCAGTTGATTTTTAAAGCACACATGTGTGTGTCAGAGGCCAGAGATCCAACTTCTTTGTTGCTCACAAGTGAAATAAACCTACAATCAGTCCCATGCTTAAATATGAGTTGGAAGTGCATGCTCTTCTGAGCTATTGAAATCTACCTTAGAGTTGGAGTAATGTATTTAGTGTGAGATTGCACTGGAAAGAAGAATTAAGTATGACTTTAAAGTCTCATCACCAAGAAAAATTCAGAATTATAAATATGTGGCCATATTTCCTGGGTAGGTCAGATAAAGTAGTTATTGTGTTATCGTAATTAATTTTCATACAGTTGTAAAGACCACATTTTCTGACTTCTGCCAATAGGAGAGTCACACTCTTTAAGGAAAATGGTATGTGAGTGTTAACCCAATGTCTGTTATGGGAAAGAAGTGTAGTAAGGAGACAATTTAAGCATTTCTGTCATCAAGAAATGATTCTGCATGTTTCTTCAGCTCTCTTCATTTATATTTCTAGATTTAAGCTAAAAACAATGCTAGACTTCACATTAATCCAGCAAAATCACCAAACTAGATAAGAGAGGAGAAGAGGATAGAGTCATTAGATAATGGTTTGGGTAGGGTGTTTTGTTTTGGTATAAAAAAGTAGCTGTAGTTGATTGTGGTCATGGTTGTACAACTCTGTCAGTGTGCTGAAATTGATGAAATCTTTTGAGTTTGTAAACTGCATGGTATGCAAATTTTAGTTCAGTAAAGCTGTTCTTTTAATATTAAAAATATACTTCATTTCTCTTCTGTGGTCTGTCCTTCACTCTGCAGTCTCTATTCACTGAAGTGAAGCAGCATTGTTTAGGAAGGCAATAGTCAGTGTATCAACTTAACATGGTTACAGTGGAGCTGTAATTCATATACCTGGCTGCCCTGTGGCTCTGAACCACTGGTGGACAGCATGAAACCATACCATTGGCTAGTACAAGCCATCTGATGGGACTGTCATGCATATATTACTGATAGTTGCCACTCATGGGAATGTGTTAATGAACATTCTGCTAATAAGTACATCTGGAGAAACTTATCCATTTATTGTAATTTTTCTCCTGTATTAAGGGAAAACTTTCTAAAAATAACTTACCTATATTTTTGGATGTTTTGGGTGAAATTCACAGGAAGCATCTCTGGAGGGAATTTGGGCTGACATGAGAAGACAGGTTGACATTGATAATCTACTTTGCTACAGGTAGGGAGGAAATCTGGCAACTAAACTACTAAAGAAGAAAATTTTCAAATGGACTTCTAAGTGTCATTAATGGCTTGCCATCAGTTATCTATTTATCATTAGTCTTCTATTGGTGATGCCTTTGTGCTGTCAATTTTCTTGAGTGGTTAAAACCAATAGTGTAAAGAAATTAATATAAGTGATTGGTATAGATCTGCTATATTCCAGGGCTAGTGGCGTGGGAAAATAGATGAAAATAAGGGTTTGAAATACCAAGTCAAGAATAGGCAAAAACTGGTGGCAGATATTTAAAATAATCTAACAGATTTAAACTAACAGTGAGTATTTGATAATCAATAAGCATATTCATTAACTTCGTTTTTTGTTTGATTTTTAGTACAAGGACTTTAGTAAAAACTTTGGCTCTGCACTAAATGCCTTCTGAAATCTGATTCTGATTCTATAATATAATCTACCTTAACCTTGAAAATTTTCGGCTGATAAAAGTCTCCCCAGGACCCCCAGGTGCTTGCCTCAGGCTCTGAGGGACTGCCTCTCTGCAAAGAAGTGCCCAGTTGTTTGTACTAGCCAGTGGAAACATTAGAAATCAGTTAATCAAGGTCACTTAATGTGATCAGGGTAATTCAGGTGGACCAGAAATCTCCACTCTTTTTATCTTCTTTCCATGTGCAATGAAAAAAAATATGTAGATGATGAAAGGCAGGATATTAAAGAACTATACCTCTTTGGTCAGTTCAACCAAGGACAGTCCTAAAACAGAGCTAAAATAAGAGAGGTGCCTCCTCATGTAGGCATTGTACCCTGGACAGCTGTTTGCAGTTAGCTTATGCAACCTTGGCACTGTGCTGTGCTTATAATTGAAGTTCATCTTTATGAGATTTCAGCAGAGCGTGGTCAAAGAGGTTGGTCATTAAAGGCAGGAAGCACAGGAACTTTAGTAAATATAATAGAAAGAAATGCAATTTTCTTTAGCAAGGTGTTAAGAAGAGAGCTTTTGAAATTTATCTTAATTTGGCTTTTGGAAGATGTGACCTTGCTCCTCCATCTTTCTGTAGAGTTACGCTTTCATGTTGCTACTTTACATACTACGGGAGACGACTCTGTTACCTTAATTGAGTTTGTGTTCTTTTGCTTTCTTGGTAAATTCTATTTTAGTACCTTTATAAATTGACCATAAAACTCATGCTGGACTGAAATTCCAGTGACCTAAAAGAAAGCTATTTCTTTCATTTAAGAAGACTTTTATTTATGAAAGTCAAGGTCATTGAAGCATTAATTTTTCATATTAATTCTTAGAATTTATTGGTTTTTTCTCCTCAGATTGTCATATTCTCCAGTTTTCAATGAAAAATAAAACAGTAGTTAAGAAAGTGTGGAATGTAGTGTACTGATCACATTGGTCTGATTTGAGAAACCTTGCGAACAACAGAGCCATAGCAGAGAAAGCTTAGTAGAGGTATCTGTCAGCGGGTGGGCACTCCCATGGGCAGGAAGCATATGGTGGGCACAGTTCCATTAGACCTTTTACAGGAGGGTTTTGTACGAAGAATTAAGATGTGTGATGTACCTGTGCAAACTCCCACGATGAATGTAATGTTCATGTACCGCTGATGTGTACTAATAACAAATACATAAACACTCACACAGGGGCTATTCCACAGTTGCTCATTTAGGACCTGAAGATAGGTGTGATGAAAAGAGGGAAGCCAGTCAACCTCAGCCCAGGAGCATTCACTATGATTTTTTAAAAATCTGAGATAACTTTTTTTCACTCATAATTTGGGGACTGTCCTAGGGCATGTGATTAAGAGGAACCTTGCCTCATTATACACATTTCCCCAACTTGGAGGACTTTCCCCAGGTTAACATCACTTCTCTGCAGTCCTGTTGCTGTCCTTCTTTGCTGGTGTGTTGATTGGCTGAAGCATGCACTGGAACTTCACGCTGGTCTGTGGGATCAGTGGGTTATTTAAGCATTAATTAATTAATTAATTGGCTGAAGCACGCACTGGGTCACGCTGTGACCAAGTGAAGATGAGACAGAGTAAAGCATGTGGTTCTTTCCTGGTGCTCAGGTACCTAGGCAGATGATCCTTGGCGTTGGCTGGTTTTAAGTGGATGTTTGATCTTCTTAGTTCCTTTTTATTGGCAAGGACCACCCCCCCCCGTACACATACACTGTTTCTTCTCTAGGATTGTGATTTTTAGTTAGACTCTAATTAGCGTGCTTATAAGAATGTAAATATAAACCTACCGATAGCAGGTACACAGGTACACAGAGGGAGCTTTGAGAGGAGGAACTTTGACAAGGGAAACAGAGGCAATGGGAAAACAGATGCAGTGACCATAACTCTAAGATTGTGGACATCCATCACAAGCTGGAACAAGCAAGAAAGGACTCTCCCTTAGACCCTCCAGGAAGGGTGTAATTTCCTATACTCTGACTTTGGACTTTGGGCTTCAGTAATGTAATAGAATAAAATTCTATATTTTAGAAATCTAATTTGTGATCCTTTGTAGTGGCAGCTAAAGGAAATTACTACAGGTTTTGTTATAGGGACGTGGCTTGCTGCTGTAATGTGTGTACAGCTGTGGAAGTGGTTTTACAGTTAGATGATGGATAGAGGTCTGGAGGGCTTTGAAGCCTGTGGTAGAAAAACTCGGAATCTGGTGATGCTCAGACAGAAGTGAGGAACACAATGCCAAAGCCTCTATCATTTTAGAAAATGTACATAATGCCATGGATGGAATTGTCTGATAAAAGCACAGAGAGAAATAGGGAGCATGTGATTGTACATGGAAAAATAGATAATTCTAGCTGTGTAAGTGGAAGAAATTGCAGTTAGATTGTGTTCTGCAGTTGTACAGAAAATAGAACTCATAAGTGCCAGACTTGGATATTTAGACAAGCAAAGTATTAAAGGTCTGGCGTTGTGTCTTCCTTATGACTACTATGGTAAATAAAAGAGGAAAGATAAATTGAGGGAGGAATTATTAAGGCAAAAGAAAATAATGCTTGAGGATTTGAGGAGCTTGCACCTTATCCAAATTATAAAATATGACCCTACTGTGAAACTCATTAGTAGGAAACCATGCCTTGAAACCTAATGGAATATCCTGATGCACTTCAGACCTTCTTGGGATAGGTGACCCCTTTATTCTTTTTAATATCTACTATGCCTTCCTCACCACCATGTGTAGAGAGCAGGCACATTATTCTTTAGCTTCACAGACCCATAGATGGAGTAGTGCTTTGCTTCAGGGTAAATCATACCTAGAGTTTCAGCCTTCCCTAATTTAGACAATGAGATTAATGATTTTTGCTATCAGCAAAATTTGATAGGATTTTGTGTTTACAGGTGATGTTATAATGGGCTGACATTTTGGGGGATCTTGGGATGGGATAATGTGTTTTGTACACAAGGCAGAGGTGAATCTTTGGACTGCAGTAGTTTGAGTCTCCCCCTGCCCCAAAAGTACACATCCACATGTTCATTTTTAGCATTGCCTTATTTGGAAAAAGAGTCTTTGAAGGTATGACCAAGTAAAGGATCTTGCGATACTATTCTGGATTAGCCATGTAGATCCTAAATCCTGTAACAAGGGTCTTTATGGGAATGGAAGAAAAGGCATTATGAGAACAAAGGTAGAGCTTTGCATGATATGGTCAATATGTGAGGGCAACAAAGATTAACAACATTTTCTGGCAGCCAGAAATGACAAGGAATTGTTTCTCCCTACTGCCTACGGAGCTGGTATGGTTCTGCTGATATAGGAGAGGTATATAGACCTGACAGATGTTAGAGGTGCTGAATTCGTGTCCCCTGAAATTGAAGAATGAACTCCAAAGGACAACAGAGTTTAAGAATAGGAAAGACTCATTGAGACATAGCTCCTAAGAGACAGGAGGGTCCCAAAAGTGGGTTTCCACTGAGGTCTTTTGTCAAGGTAATTTACGCAGTGAAGTCTCAGTGTGAGGGTATGTACAACATGGGTCAAACTGGGGCTGGGGATTTAGCTCAGCGGCACAGCGCCTGCCTCACAAGCGTGAGGTCATGAGTTCGATTCCTAGTATCAGAAAAACAAAAAACAAAAAACAAAAAAAACCCAACATGGGTTAAACTATAATCAACCTGTAGGATTACAAATACAGCTGCTTAGCTAATACTGATCCAGTAGGGAAGCGCGGTCACATAGCAAGGGTACATGGAAAGAACAAAGGGATTTTGGGAAGGGATGGGTCCGATGATCTGGTCACCTATCTGGGCAGCTGATACACAGGTGGACCAGGTGGTGGTCATTATAGTATAACTCAAGTTACTGTTTATCTCTTAGGGAGGTATGTAAGCCTGGCTGTTGCATTTTTATCTTGAGTCCTGGTCTTCAATAGCTGCACCTCCAGCCACAGTTTTTTTGTGCTCTTTTGCACTGACTCTTGAGGGCCTACTCCTGTCTGACTGCCTATTAATTTTTACTTAACACAGTTGCTTATAATACTGCTAATACCCTAATTTTGAACCTTGGTTTCCAGAACTGTGAGAAAATAAATCTGTTACTTTAAGCTCTACACTGTGGTATTACCATCATAGCCCTAAAAGTGCATATGGAGTGTCACCCACAAACTGCTTTCTTTGTTAGAGGAATTGAGACTTTCTTGGTCATGGTTCCAGTTTACCTTTTGGATTATAGTGGCAGCAGACTGACATCTTGGTTGTTTCTTCAAGTCAGCCAATACCTCCTGGTGTTCCTAGAGGAGCTGATTCCTTTGTAAGAAGGACTAGCCCTTTTCTGCCTAGCAAGCCCCTGTCAAAATAATTCTTTTCTTTCCAGGCAGGTAGAGCATATCCTTGGCAGGTTCTACTTTTTAAGTAGAACCTTTTTCTTCTTTTCCAAAGCACACCGACCAAGCGCAGCATCCACTATGATTTTTTATCCCCATTTCCCTCACTGGGCCACCAGCACCCCATTGTTCCTCTCCCTGCACTTTGCAGCCTATTCCTCTTAGTAATGTACCTCTGCAGAAGCACAAATGCATATTTGCATTTTAATGGAAGTATAATTGACTTTCAGTGAGCATTTGAATAATTAAGACTTCACATTTACATTTTAATCCAGATACTTTATAGCTCCATTCCCCCTAATTTTGGGGAAAGTCTTTTCTGATATGTAACTATGGGCATTGTCACGGATATCTACTCCGTGTCAAGCACCATGTTCCTCACTTTGTAGGGCCCCTGGCATTTAATCTTACATCACTCTTTACATTTTCCTCTGTGTATAGACTAGGAGTAGATAGTAGTGAACTGAAAATTTACTTGACTTATAGGATGAGAATAGACTGAAAGATCCATGATTTTTCCCCTAATATTTTAGATTTTTGTATTTCCTATCTTTATTATATGTCACATACAGATTTTTATTTTATTTATTTAGTTTTTTTTTTTTTTTTTTTTGAGGCAAGATCTCACTATGCAGTTCAGGCTGGCCTTGAAGTGCCATGCCCAATTACAGTACATACAGATTTTTTAAAACTGTTCTCTCCTAGTTTGGATTGTTACTGTCTTAAAGACTGAAATAATAGCAACTCACACTTGGTTTTACCTATGGTTTACTACTGTCCAGAGTGCTAGATTTCTCATGTTCATTATCACATAAGATGTTTGCAATGGTCTGATTAAGTGCTCATCAGCTTCCTGAGTATAAATGAAGAACTAAGATTAAGGTAAACATCTTGCCTGAGTCACACAACTAGTTTGGTATAGAATTTATCTTTGAACACAGATATACCTAATTTAGGAGCAGAAGTTTTAATAACTTAGGAGTATAAGACTCAAGAACTTCCAAGGTAAGTACATTGTTTTATTATATGTAGGGTTCCAAGTTACGACACAGAACATATCTTTGTAGTAAACTGCTACATTCAGTAGATGCTTTCTGATCCATGTCACATAATCAGAATAGATTTCAGAATGTTTTTTATATATCATGACCCGAGAGTCATTTGAAGTAGCATTCAATTAAAAGATCAAAAAGAACTCCCAAGACACCAGTAATAAGAAAAAGAACTCAAACTTTCAAAACATAGATGGAAACAGAGACCGTCATATACAGAGATGTTTGGTTGGATAGTCACTTTTTAGATATGCACAAATGTGAAGTATCCTGATATGAAACTTTCTTTGAGCTGCTCTTGGCCTGGAATAAGCCAATCTTCCCTCAGAAGACAGTTTATGGTTTGCTGCTATTTTCTCCCTGGTGGGCACTGATACCCTAGACATGAAACTGGCTAGTTGTGCGCTGAGTGACCAGAGTCCGTGTTCTGACTCTCACTTGCAGTGTAGTTACTAATCCTTGGGGCTGGGTTGGGATAGGATCTTTGCAGCTTTGCTGTGCACAGTTCCATAGCAAGTTACCCTGCTATCAAAGATAAGACCTCTTGCTTTTTCTCTTCAACTATGGAGCACTCACACAACCTCCTTTTAAGTAAAGAGATGCTCACAGAACTTAGCCACACCTGCTCTCATCTTTGGGTGCTTTTGCCTGTATGCTGCTCTCATGGTAGGTCTAGCAACTTAGCAAATCATGGCAAAAAGCACCACTTGCGGAAAACTATTTGAGTTCCTGTGCTTTGCTGAAGGGTGAGTTGAATGTTCCTTCTCCTCCATGTGGGATGAGGAGCAAGGGAAGTTGACGCTCTATATTTTATTCTGCCAAAGGCAATTTCCCTTAAGCTTTCTAGTTTCTTTATATAGAAGGAGAGTGGTATATAGACTGATATTTAGAATTTGCTGGAATACTTTGCTTTAGGGATCTCTGAGACAAGACTGTGAGCAACACAGTAGTTTTGTCCTCAGTGGAAACTATTTCTATATCCCTTATGGCATATTCTATTGAACTCTTGATCTGAGAAGGCTGGGTTAACAGTTTTAGGCCCTGGCTGATTATTTGGACTCATTTGGAAGCTTCTGAAGCTACCACTCTTGGAATCCACCCCAAACCAACAACCCTGAATTTGTGGGACTATAATCTTAGCAACAGTATTCCTTAATCAATCAGTTAAAAAAATGAAGCCTTGAGAAGATAAGGTTGCCCTTCAGTTTATGGCAAACCCATAATCTATAGGGAGGCAGTAGTAGCTTGAAAGTCCTAAACTGCAGAAGCTGCACTAGTGAAGAAAAGGACTGAAATCCTTAGCTTCGAGGAAGAGAAATGGGTTCTGTAACACAGTCCAACTGAAGAATGTGTGAAAAATTGTTTAGGGTTAAAACTCTCTCCCCACATAGATGGAGGTGATTGCATAAAATTTTAAGTGACATTCAAAGACATAATGGCTCATGTCTTAAATAACAATTTCCTATGTATAAAAATGTTTCCATATGCTGCTATCCCTTTTGTTTATTTTCAGCAAAAGCTGAGAAACATTATATCATGGTGGAAGAGCTGGAAGCAATGTGATGCTGTTAACCTACTCTGATTTTCTTCTCGACCTATTTTTTAATAAGTGGTACACAACCAAATGAAAATGTCCATGTTGGGGAATGCAACACATAAACCAGACTGACTTGAACAATCCTAAGATCTGCATTCTTTGCTTTGGAAATCAGCATAGGTATATTAGTTGATGAGTTTTGGAACTGGAAAAATTAAGTCAGTACCTGGTCCATAATTTGCTAGTTTGCTATTTTAAAAAAGTTTGATTTCAAGAAATTATTGTGATGGTCAGCTGAGAGATATGTACATGTAGAGATCTTGAAATTGAGCTCAGTACAAAGTAGGTGCTTTATAAATGTGGGTGGGGGGATTATTGTTATTTAAGCCAAGCCCTTGTGACTTTCCTTTGGGACGTTGCATATATATGTGGTGTTGAATATTATGTTATGGATTCTGACACCAAGACTTACCAAAAAAGGGAACATCAGAGTGTAGGACAATTAGTTTAAAATTAAATGCATTGTACTCTTCTGTTTGCTTTGAGGTTTGTTTTCTTTTTCTTGGGTATATGAGGAGCTTCACTTTTAATAAGAGTGAATCTTGAGTATTTTCCCCACCTACACACATGAAGCAAAGGCAAGATAAAATATGTCAAAGATACTTGCTAAGTTTGCAGTAGGGATAGTCATTAGAGTATTAAGGTTTTGATGCATTATGCCTGCCTCTTGCATTATAGGGATTTCTTTGTAGAAAAGAAACACTACTATCTGTTCATGGGTTTTTACTATCTTTTCAATCCACCAGCCTTGCCATAAACATCACAACAGGGTAACTTCAAATATATCGCTCCCTGGCAGCACAATTCATGCTTCTGTGGATTGCCCAGACCACGTCCTTTATAGATTACACTGCTGAGAGAGCACAGATGTGGTTAAATTCTTCACAGCTCCACAATACTAATACCGATTCTGCTCATGCTTTGGCTGGGGTCTGCATTCAAGGGGCTTGGAAGTATTGTTGTTTCTTCTTATTGTTTTTTAAAAATACAAATAAGCACAGAAATTGTACAAAAATATGTATATAAGCCTTGTTCAGCCAGGCCAATAGAAGTTGATCAGCAGTGCCAGAATCTGTCTCCATTCTCCCCCAGCCTCTGTCTTTTTACAAGCAGATTTTTATCTGTATAAATTTCTATTGGTAAAAATAGAAAAATCCATCGTGCTTCTATTCTTCCCTAGTGCTGATAACAAATTTAGATGAAGGACTTACATGCCTGGTGAAACGTAATATTAAACATGAAAATACTATTAAGAAATGTGAAGATGAAAAACGTCTAAAATCTGCACATTGCAATAGCATCCTGATATAGTTTACAACCCAGCACCCATATTATTATCCCATCTATATTGTGTATTCTCCACCAACATATGGTAACTGACTATGAGTATAAATCTGATTTTCTAGGAAAAACTAAACTCCAAAGGAAGCATTAATTTCATGTCTTCCTTTCCAAAGCTTCAGTATATATAAAATAATTTATAATTGTCACCAGTAAATCACTGTAATTTGTTCTTTTGGTGCCTGTGAGATGGCTTAACCCTTTTTGCTTTTGGATTTTATAGTCACCTTTTCTTATTTCTTCTGTAGAGTGAGCAAAAGGACCTTATAAAATACATAATGTGAATCATCCTTCAACAAAAGATTTCTCCTGAGATGGTACTTCTGAGTGTAAATTGCCTTCTTTCTCTTCCCCTCAAACCAAGGACTGCAGGTTGTTTATTCTGTCTATGGCTTTGGCTATTGTGCCTACACTCTCTCTCTCTCTGTTAGTTTAGTGCATAGCAATTATGTATTGTTTCACTAGGTGCCAATTGTAACTGCCATCTCGCTTTCACAGTCGTGGGAGGCAATTGTGTATCCTCTTGCTGTTGAGAAGGGTATATATAATCAGTAATTCTATCTATTACAATGGCAAGTGGGTGGTGTCTAGAATAGACTTTCATTTTTCAAAATAAAATGATACATGTGTTAAATGTCCAGCTGCTAAGTGAACTAGAAACTTAAAAAACAACAACAAAAATGTCAGAAAAATCGAATGATATATGGTGCTACTTGTTTTTAAAAAAGTCTACTACTGACTATATATAGAATTTAGAGTGACGTATGGTGGGAAATATTACAGGAATATCTCTAGATGGACAAATTTGGTATATATTTATTTTAAAAGGATATTTAAAATAGGAAATTGATCTTGAAGAGTTTTACATACAGCATGACAAACATGGTTTGATGAATTTTTTTCTTTTAAAGATGTATAGAGTTCTTTCAGGTAAGAACAAAGTACCATACTGTAATGTATCATGACATATTTCAGACTTGTCCTATACTGAGCCATGTTTTTTTTACTAGAAATAAGCAATTTGGAATAGGAAATTATCAACATTTTTGTTGGTGTGCTGGGAAAATCACTTACATATTTAAAAATTTTTCAAATTGGGGAAAGAATGACACATATGGCTATGGGTATGATTTAATTGGACCTCGACTATACAGTACATAGCCTAGTTCTTAAGATGGAATGACAGATGCAGTCTATCCCATGTCTGCAGTGGTGACAGTGGTGATGAAATGTGAGAGTTAAAAAGGATTGCAAAGATCATCTGTCTTTTTTTTTCCAATTATGCAATATTTATTAATATTACTTTGTTACCTGCATTATATATCCTATCTCACTTAATCCTTGGTTCTAACAAACAATGTTATTATTAATAATAAGAAGAAAGAAAACAAAGCAGAAAGTCAATTTAAGAGATTAATAAGCTTCTCAAAGTATTTAGAAAACAGTATGCGACATTTAATATTACACAGCAACATGATGTAACTATGGTGTGTATGTGTTTAGTCAAATATGTTCCGGATGTTTCTGTGAAAGTGTTTTTGATAAAATCATCATTTCAACCAATGGAGTATGAATAAAGCACATTTTTCTTCATAACTTGGATGGGCTTAATGAAGTCAGTGACCTGTAAGAACCAAAAAATTGACATTCTTTGAGAAAGAAGAGATGCAACCAGCAGAAGTCCTTCATAATTGAAATATAAAATCAAGATCATCTGTCTTAATTCCTTTATTTTAAAGGAAGATCAGAGAGGTAAGGAAGGTGGAATAAAACAAATGTTAGTATTGCTGACTCTCACTTAGATCACCACTTGTGGGGCTTTGCTATCTTGTAGGAGTTTCTACCCCAAACTTCCCTATTTTGTAATCATAGCCCTGGTTTTTATGACTGCATTATAAATAACAATAGCCATGCTCACAACAGTTTAGATTATAAGCAGTAAGGATAACAAGGGAGAATTTCAAGGGCAATGGTCACTGCTATATTTCTTTCAGCGAATCTCTGGAAATGTATTCTGTGTTGTGCTGTAAAGCCTGCTATAAAACTGAGACAACCTTAAGGAATGGAAAATCTTATTATTGCTGGCACGGGGGTGTCTCTCTTTAAGAAATTATAATTAAATGCCAATTTAAAGTACAATGATGATCGCTTATGATACTGTATTAGCTTTTTGTTGCTGTGACTGATTATTTAAGAAAAACAGTTTAAAGGAGGCAAAGTTTATTTTGGCTCATGGTTTCAGAGGTATCAGGTCATGGTCACCTCACCTCATTGCTTTTAGGCCTGTGTAAGGCAGAGACGTCATGGCAGGAGGGTGTATGAAGGGAAAGTTGCTTACCTCATATCATCCAGGAAGCACGGAGTAAATGTGAAAGAGCCAGAGGAAGGGACCAGAGAAATAATATGATCCTCAAGGGCACAACCGTAAAGACTGCTGCTTTTAACTAGGACCTACCTCTTAATAGGCCATTCACCTATGAACTCACTGGTGTGTTAATCCTTTGATGAGATTAGTGACCTCATTATCCAACCCCTTTTTTGGGTGGGGGTACCAAAAATTGAACTCAGGACCTTGTGCTTGCCAGGAAGGCACTGCGCTGCTGAGCTATCTCACGGCCCTCCAATGACTTTCTAAAGCCCATCATTATAGCCTTTGAGGGATATTTTAGATCCAAACCATAACAAATATAGAGCCCTTTCTGCGTGCCTGGACATTTCATACATTATTTCAGGTTATTCATATATGTCTCCTGTAGGAAAATTAGTATAGCTATGTTGATGTTATTATAGATTAAGAAGTTTTAAACATAGACAGGCCAAATAATTTTCAGATATAATCAAGAACTATCCAATTCTTCAGCCTGATAACTAAGGTACACTGTCTATAATATGAGGCTGCTGAAATATGCTTTCTCTTACATCACCTATACATTTTTATGTAGGATATCTGTAGAGAAATATTTGTTTCCATTTAAAAAAATATCATTTAATTGATACGTCTATTTATTTATTTACTTACTTATTTCTAAACAGGGTCTCTCTTCGTAATTCAGGCTGGTCTCGAACTCACTATGTAGCCCAGGCTGGCCTTGAACTCACAGTGATCCTCCTGCCTCAGCCTCCTGAGTGCTGGGATTACAGGAGTGCACCACCACACCCAGGTGCATTTTTAGAAATAAATTTCAATTAATGTACTTGAGATTTACAGCATGGTGTAGAACACAAATTGATAGTAAAGTGGTTACTATGGTGAAGCAGATTAATTTGTCACCTCCCATATTTAATTTTTGGTGACAAAAGTGTCTAAATTGACTTATTTAACTAACATTTCTTATACAGTATCATTTTATTAATTATAGTTCCTATGTTGTACATTAGATCTTGAGACCTATTCATCCTACATATCTATCATACTTTATTCTTTGCTCTCCACTTTCCTATTTCCTTCCTACTGTAGCTCCTGAGAGTCACTGTTTTATTCTCTATCTTTGTATATTCACCCTTTTGTTCTTTTTAATTGTTTTTTTTTAGATTCTACATATAAGTGATGTCATGCAACATTTTTCTATGTCTGGTTTGTGTCACTTGGCATAATATCCTCCAGTTCATTCATCTTGTGGTGACATCTCCCTTTTAAAGGCCCAATAATGCTCCATTTTATACAAAGTCATGTTAAAAATATGGTCAATGTTTTAAAGAAGAACTTTATAGTAAAAGACATATTTCCATTCACTCAAAATACTCCCCTTCACTGCAGACACACTTATTTCATCATTTCTGAAACCATTCTGGAATTCCTGTATCATGAGCATCTTTGTTTGCATGGTTGTGGCTGCTTCGATGCCTGAATTGTTTCAAAACATTTACCTTTCCCGGTCGTTTTGTTTTGTTCTGTTTTTCTCCGGTACCGAGAATCGAACTCACGACCTTGCACTTGCCAGGCAGGCGCTGTGCCGCTGAGCTAAATTCCCAGCCCCTCCTGGTCGTTTTGACACCGGAAGAATCAGAAGTCTTGTGGTGCCAGATTGGATGAACACGGTGGATGAGGAAGCACTAATGCTTTCATGAGCCTGCCTTTCCATCAGATGCCCCTCAGCAGCAGCACTCACCACATTTTAATCACACCTTGTAAAGACACTCAGGAATGAGGACCTCTGGAACTGTTTCTTAAACTGCCATCAATGACGGGATAAGCAAGTGAAGGTGAGCATCTCAAAGAGGGTTAATGGCTGTGTTTCTTCTGGTAATACAGTTTTAACACTTAAAATTTCACTGTATGTTCTAATCACATCATATATATAATCATATATAATATATATATTACATATCTATCTATCCATGTCTATCTATACATAGTGCAGTTTCTTTTTCAGCTCATCTACTTTTTCTGTACCTTGGCTGTTATGAATAATTCCTCAATGAACATGAGGCTGCAGATATTTTTCCATGCTGATTTAATCTTTCTTCTTTGAGTGTATATCCAGAAGAAGGGTTACTGCTTCAACTGACTATTGAAATCATTACTTTACTCCAACTTTGCATCATTATTTTTCCTCTGTAGTCAGTAAAATGGAAATATTGCAGTCAATAATATTTTCAGACAAATTTACATCTCTGTCTAATGGGTTGTGTAGTTGATTGATAACTGGTGGTCAACTTATAACCCCCAACTGAACTGAGTAGGCGTGGTGCTGGATGTGGGAGGCCCACCTGAGGACTGTTGCCAGCAGCATAAAAGGCAGACCTGAAGAAGAAGAAAAAGAAGCTTTTGGGAGCTAAAGAGGCTGTTGGGAGCAGAGAAAGGCTGTTGGAGCTGGTAGAAGTGTAAGGAGCTATTGGTTGTTTTGGAGGAGCTTGTCACACTGGCTTTCCTGATGAACTTGGCTGTTTTCATTCTGCGAGGAGCTTGGCACCTTGCTGGCACTGAGAATGGCTTCAGTTCACTTTGGGGGAGCTCTGTTCCTCACTTTGAGCATCACTTCCTGGCTCCAGAGAGGAAGATGGTGCACTGCCAGTCTCCTAGAGAAGCTTGCTGCGTTGGCGTCTCTAATGGGAACTCAGCCATCCTGATCATCGGAGGAGCTTGGGACCTCACTGAGGATGGCTGTGGTACCTTTCGGGGGAGCTCTGGTTCTTCTGAGCATCACTTCCTGGCTCCAGTGCAGATCCCTCAGCCTCCTAGCACAGATCCTTCATCCTGCTGGCATAGACTTTCCAGATTCCACCACTGACCTTTGGGCCTTCATGAGATATTGCTATGGGCCCTAGGCCTCCAGGTAGACTCATGGGAGGGATTGTTATGAGCTCTAGGCCTTCAGCTGGACTCATGCAGGACATTATCATGGGATCCAGGGCCTCAGCTGAATTCTTGGTCTATCGTGTTTAGACATATTTCCTGCACTCTTTGATATATCATTCTTGGGTGACTATTATAAATAATCTTACAAATTATGTGTCTGGTATTATATGGTTCCCCTTGCAAGATAAGCCCCAAACTAACTCAGGTTGGATTTCTCTGAAACATTTTGTGATAGCTAATTTAATTATAAGGCCATACACCTATCAGCTTTCCAGTTGCTGGGACAAAACACCTGACCCCTTGCAACTCAAAGGAGGAAAGGCTTATTTTAGCTCAGTTTCAGAGGTTTCAATATGTGGCCAACTGGCTCTGAGGCAGAAGAGGGGAGAAGAGCAAGGCTGTTCAACTCTGGTGACAGGGAAACAAAGCAGCATAGAAAGAGCCACAGAGGAAGGGACCAAGGACCAGATATAGTCCCTGAGTTTATGTCCACATTAATGAAGGTAATGTCTTCACAACCCAATCAGCTCTCCAGGATTCCTTAAATCAAGTCAAATTGACAGTCAGGATTAACTGGCACCATACTTGTCCTTCCATACTGAGCCCTCTATGAAATACTGAGCAGTTTGATGTATAACTGGATTTATCCCTATTGTGTCCTACAGGACTTCACACTGAAGGAATATCTAGGTAGAGTGTATTATTTGCTCTCATGCTTTCTTCTGTTTGTACCAGTAAAGCCATAGCTCCAACCAAAATATTTAAACATAAGAAATTTCTTTTACCACATAGTGTAGGGATGTTACAAGCTTAATTAATTAGCAGATATGGTGAACCCATTAGGGATCTAGTTTCTTTCTATATTGTCTCTGCTATTTTCTTTATCATTCTTTTCCTTATAGTTCCAACATTGCTGCCATAGTCCTGGATGCCACAGGGAGACACAACAAGATCCTGCAGGGTGTGGTCATGTTTCTGTACCTCTACTTACAATCACAATAGACTCCTAGAAGTCTCTGCATGCCTAACTCATCTGTCCCATTGGAAAAAATCCATTACGTGCTTATGCCAAGGAGGACTGAAACTATAGTGACTCTACATGAATCAGGCTCCTCTTTGGAGGTGGGAGGGTGAGATCAATGTTCCTGAGAAAGGAGGAAGTGTCAATAGTTTCTGGATGGATGACTAAAAGAGTCTGATACATAGAAGGGACTTGATAATAAGTGACGGCAAAACTATGCAAGAAGGGAAATTAAGGGAAAGCTCTGGAAACCGTAAATAACCTTAATGATGATCTTTTTAATTTATCTGGAAGAAAAAGAGAAGAAATGTAACTTATTTGTGTCATCTAAATGGTTTCTACTTCTGGTAAATTGTCCTCCTGCTGTTGATGAAGACAATTATTCCATTTGTGTATTAGAGTCCTGCTAGTTTAATAGATCCCTAATGAAATTAGCAGAGAGTTTGAGTTTCATTATACAACTTTTACAGATAAAAAGTGGTTATTACAAACACCTACAAGTGTTTTTATGCCATGTACTTACATATTTTGTTTTATTATACTATTATTATTGAAGACTATTTGGCTATAGGACATTATAAGAGTCCTATAAATTATTTTTAATTTAACAAATTAAAAATAAATTGCAGCCCATAGATATTTTCTAGCATTAATCTGGCATTATTTGCTGGAATTTGACATTAGTTTTTGAAATTCTTTTTTTTTTTTCTTTTTGGTTGAGTCATCACAATAGAAAGAACTAAAACTCAGGTTATTAGTACTTTCAAAATGTAGTAATTTGGATCGTTGCTTAATTTTTTGAACAATAAAACACACAATTCTTTCTTCTCTCTGAGGCTTAAGACTTGGAGAAGTCCAAGGCCAAGAGAGTGACATGTAAACACTCCGATGAATCCTGAAAGCTTAAGAATGGAGGGCAATGAGGTGGTTGGAGGGTAGACCAGCTGTACATTCTCAGTGAGTGTTACAGAGGACATGGTGAATGTGGTGGTGGCTGGGATTTGAGTAAAACAGGTTGGAGCAGTGGGTGGCAGGAAGCCAAGACACAGCCGAAAGCAGTTAATACTATAAAGAGTGATTCCATGGAGCTCTCATATCATTAGGGTGGAACAAAAGAAAATGTTTCCAGATCCTTCTTTTTATGTATATGTTCAACTTTTCCTTCCCAGACCTTCTCCTTCCTGTCTAGCCATGACACAAGATTTGCCTTAGATGTCGCTTGAAAGATTCCTCTAATCCTAATGTGCCCTGTGCTATATTGGTTTATAAATTATTACTGGCTTCTGTGTGTCTTCTGGATGGTGGGCAGGAGTGTCACCTCCCTGTTCAGCAGCTAGCATCCAGAACAGCACCATGAGAGTAATCTGCACTCAATAATGCCTGAATTTCTAAGCCTCTACACACAGGCTCTAATTTCAAGAAAATAAAATCCAAATGCAATACTTCCTTAATTATTTCCTGCCAAAGGATTTGTGGCCTAGAATGCGTTCCTCACTTTTGGGGATCAATTGGTGATACTGATGGCCTCAATCAGTGGTTTTCTTTCAGTCTTATGCTCTGCAGTATGACACTGACAACTCCTTCCATCAAGAGGTGCAATCTATTTCACTGTCCTGGTATTTAGCTGCCTTAGTAACTTTTTTGGCTCAGGAAGAAAGCTGTTCAGCCAGTTTTGATCTTAAGTTTCAAAACACATTGGTATTCTTCAGTTCTTTCCTGGAATCCTGCACCTACTTGTGAATAAGCCTCGGCTAGGATAAACTATGCCATGATAAAGAACCCAGCTGTGTCATTTGAGACCATTCTGGACTAAACCATAATTCTCCAAATCCAAAACAGAGAACACTGTATAGCACATTTATAATGCTGGATATATATATGTTTTTATTCTGTCTGTATAAATCTTCATATCTGGAATTTCTCTTGTTGGACAAAATGTAGTTTGCTTAATTTTTTGGTGATATCTATCTTTTTAATTCTATTTTCAGCCCCTGTCTCTTCTATGTGAATATTTACAGGATTTGGTTGCCATCCAGTTCAGCTCAAATATATGTTTACCTCATAAAGATGTTTCAAGTTGATGATTTTAATCAAGTAAATTAAGTGCAATGTGTAGAGAATTCATTATCTATCTATCTATCTATCTATCTATCTATCATCTATCTATTCTCCCTTTGTCTACATATGCAAGATGCAAGATGCAGTGTCTACTCAACAGTTTATAATGTTGAATATCTGTTTTTGGTGTTGGTACTAGGAATTGAACCCAAGGGCTTTCCACTGAGTTACATTCCAGCTATTTAAAAAAAAATTGATACAGTGTCTAACTAAGTCATGAAGTTGCCTAACTTGGTCTTCAACTTGTGGTCTTCTTGCCTCAGCTTCCCGTAGTGCTGAAATTACAAAAGTATGGCACCATGTTCAACTTGAATCTACTTTTAATAGATAAACTGAATGTGAACAGTAATTCCTATCCTTTTTCATTTTCAGGTAATCTTGCTCTTAAAGCTAAGCATACTACAGTTATTTTCAGTTCTTTCTTCCTTTTCCATTGAGAAGCAAGTGTAAACTTCAATATAAAGCTTTTTGTATTTGTACTGCCACCCTTCTATTTGAGATAAGTGTTTATCTTTTTATGTCCTTGTTTTCGTTTCTTATACCTGTAATATATTCTATGTCACTTAGTAAAATTTGAGGCAGAGGAGAGGAAGGATGAGGATATTAATAGGCTTTGAAATTCATAGTTTGGAGGAGACACTGGGTTACAAGTTTAATTCACTCATTCATTCAGAAATACTTAGTAACTATCAGAGGCAACTCATTATTCTAAGTACTGATAATATAAATATGTGTTGTCTGAAATACACACAGTTTGTGCCTTTAAAGAGCTAATAATTTCGGAGACAGAGAGACAGTATGCACATAAACAAGCAAACAGGAAAGATCCACTATAAGATATAGGTATGAGTACATGTTCAAAACTCTCTCACACTGGGTGAATGAAACCAATAATATTCTTAGAAAGTTAAGCAATATGTAGCCACTCTCCACAATAATAAAATGACTCCTCCTTCAGCTAAAGAACATGAAGCAGCCCAGGTAGGGTAAATTAGGCAGAAACTTTAAGAGTAAATATGACACTCAGATACAGCTTTGTGGGGAGCCAACCCAGCCTTCTCAAGTGGTAATACAGCAAATCTGAGTACACACTCAGAGAGAGTTTGTTGTTGGAAAATAACTTCCCAAGTACAAATCTTCAGACACAATGTGCTGTGCCCCACACAGCTCTTGATGTTCCTGGGGAAGAACACGAACGGGATGAAGAAATAAGGACAAGAGATGAAAGCTGGGGTCAGGTGGAGCTGTCTCTCTCCTGATGGGAGGAAAAGGAACTGAACAACCACCATAGGGGCATTTATTTATACACTTGACAAAGTTACTATCACCCAGCACAGGGTTGCTTAGCAACTAATGACTGGAATTGTCTCAGGCAAGGTGTTTTAGGACCGAAGTAGCTTGATTGCTTTAGGCACTCTCTGTTCTTGGACTGACTGACCTTGCTTTGCCCCCTCATATGTGACCAATTTTCAACTTTAGCTGCTTCCTATAACAATGAAAATCAATGACAAAATAGAGCAATACAGGGTCTGGGAATACATCTTGAGCTTAAGAAAAAATGTGTGAAAATATTAAAATTTTAAAGTATTTGTAAGTAATCATATTTTATGAAATGATTGCTGTTTTCATTTTAAAATAACAATACTACAAGGAAGAAAAATATAAGCATATCTGTTGGTAGTTTAACAATAAATTCCAAAATAACTGCAAATGATGTACTAAGAGTAAGCACAGCTTTGCCAAGGATTAGGAGAATAAATACATAAAGAGAATTTGTCACTTACTGAAAAAAAGGTAAAAAAATTCAGTGTCTCAGTAGGTTCATATAAAGAGTGTGATAATGTTTAGCACCTACTTAAGAAATTCATAGCAAAATGGACATAGGTTGGGAATACAAATAAAACTTCACACTGCTACAAATGCAGGAAAAGATGCTCAAATTTATGGAACTGGAAAAAAAGTTAAAACAGGATATTACTTCATGCTGATCAAATCAGCAAAAATTGGTTCACATCTGGGTGGGAGCACAGAGACAGGCGGTTCCTGATCTCCACCAGCACAGCTCGTGTGTGGGCCCTGTGTGCACCACGAATGGCTGGCAGGCACAGAATCAAGAAGCACATGATCTGCTCACACCACGGTTTGCAGCTGAATGCCATGAGAACCAGGTAGCACCCCCATCTTCCCGGGAGCAGGGCAGGCATCCCAGAACACTGCCACCAATGCAGTCTGTGTCTCTGCCCTCCACGCACCCAGAACACACAGGAGACTGTCTCAATGGACTCACAAACCTGCTAACACTGGGGTTTACGAGGGGCACCCCCATGCATGCCCAGTGACACTTGAAGCCCCAGAGCACATGGCCAAAGAAACTGCTGAAGTCGCGATTCACATCTCGGTTCCAGGGTTCATGTCTGGGCACGAGCATGGAAACAGGTGGTCTGTGTTCCCTGCCAGTGCAGCCCACGTCTGGCTCCTGTGCTTGCATTAAAGGCCTGCAGACACAGAATCAGGCAGTCCATGAACTGCAGACCCTGCTGTCCATGTCTGAGCTCTGCCTTCACCCTGAACTCCCTGGAGTCACAGGACAAAGTGCTCTGTGATCACGCCATTAGTGCAGACCACTTCTGGTTCATACTTGTGCCCTGAGCTGACAGGGAACACTAGATCAGATTGTCTGTGACCTGATGACATCATGATTGGTGTCTGAGACCAGGGAGAACTAGGTAAACCTCACCATCTGCTGGAAGAACCCAGACTAAGCAGCACACCCCAGCAGTCATTGAGGGGCAAGCTTGACCACCAGGAAAATTAGGGAGGTTAGTGATCTTTGCTAAGATGACAGGGAGGAAATTGACTGAGTTCTTTGCCACCAGCATCAAAGATGACAAGACGAAGGACTGAAACACAATCTCAGAACTCCACCCCTCTCAGAACAAGTCCAGGAGACATCGACATTGGAGAACTTGGTAAACACACTCCTGAAATTGCTGAAATGATTGCAATGGAAGTGAAGAAACAACTCCATCAGGCCATAGAAGAGATCAGATCAGAAATAATCTCCCAGGCAAAAAAATTAAATGACAATAATAATGAAAGAACTACTCAGCACATCTAAAGAAGAAGCATAGAAGAAAATAGATGAACATAGGCAATGGAAAGAAACGTTAAATGAAAAATATAGAAATGAATTAAAACACATGAAGAAGATTCAAAGAGATATCCAGGAAATCAAAGCTTCCATTGAAAGCCGCCAAAACTGCTTGAATGAAGTCAAACATAGAATTTCAGATTTTGAAGACAGCATGGCAGCTAGCAATTGTGAAAGAAAGGATCTCTTAAAATTAACAAGGAACCAGGAAAAATAAATTCAACAGCTGCAAGACCAGGCAAAGAAGAATAATGTATGACTCATAGCAGTCAGTGAAACAGTAGGAGGCAACACAAACGACAACAAAGAATATTTGCAAAAATAATAGCAGAAAATTTCCCAAGCATGGAAACAGAACCTGACATACAGTAAATGATGCATATAGAACTCCAACTAACCATAACCCAAATAAAGCTACACCAGACATGTAATAGTCAAGATCCCAGATCTCCAACGGAAGAACAGAATATTAAAGCTGCTAGGGAAAAGAAACAGATTACCTATAAAGGAAAGCCCATCAGAATCATGGCAGATTTCTCAACACAAACCATTCAATCGAGAAGCGCTTGGAGTGAAGTATTACAGGTCCTGAGATAAAACGGCTTCCAACCAAGACTGATGTATCCTGCCAAACTTTCCTTCAAATTCAATGGAGAAATAAAATATTTCCATGACAAAGAACTATTGAAGACCTTCATGAGTGCCAAACCATTGTTGCAAAGAGTACTAAAAGACATTATAGACAGAGAAAAATATGACTGCATATTCAAAAACAACAATAGAAAGGAACTGTCAAGAAGAGCAAGTAATTACATAGGTAGAAAAAGTAGGAAACCAACAGCAAGTAAATAACATGGCAATGATAAATCAACACATATCAGTTATAACCATAAATGTAAATGGCTTCAATTCACCAGTCAAAAGAAACAGATTGGCAGACTGGATTAAGAAAGAAAATCCAATGATATGCCGTATATAGGAAACACATTTCACTCAAAAGGAAAGCCATAGACTGAAAGTCAAAGGATGAAAAATAATCCTCCATGCAGCAGGAACCCAGGAAAAAGCAGGAGTAGCTATTATGTTTGCAGACCATGTAAACTTCAAACCGACAACAATCACAAGAGATAAAGAAAGTCACTACATACTTGTTAGGGGAAAACTGCAAGATGATGAGATAACAGTCATAAACATGTATGCACCAACTTTCTGAGCACCAAACTATATAAGTCAAACCTTAACAGACATGAAAACCCATATAATTAATAACACTACTGTAATAGGGGACCTCAATACCCCTTTGACACAAAGAGATGGGTCAACTGGACAAAAAAATCAGCAA
>NW_004955409.1:21423962-21451442 GCF_000276665.1 Chinchilla lanigera | reverse complement strand
GACCATACTCATAAGTGAAATAAATCAGACCTGCATGTATAAGAACTGTATTGTCTCACTAGTATAAGACCTGAAAGAGTGAATAAAAACTAGGAGGTATGATAGACATTGTGAAATGAATGGAAAATGCTCAGACGTAAAGGGCAACTGGGGTGCGAGAAAAGAGAAGGGAAGGAGGGGGAAATTATGTAAGTATGTATAGACAGGATAGCTAACATAGTTGTACTACTGTCTTCTATTGATCTACAGAAAGGAACAGTTAATGATTACTTGTTTGTTCAATCTTGTATGTCTCTATTTGTTTTCCTGAGAAACCACTTTGAAGATATCAGTAAGTAATACAATAACCATTGTTAATTTCCTACAACTTTGTTTGTAACTCTCTTTTGTTTGTATTGTTCTTATGCTATTTTGTAAATGGATGTCTGTTAATATGTTTTCCTTCTTTTATTTCTTAAAATTAAAAAAGAATGAAAATCAACAATAATCAGAAAATGGGGTAAATTGCAAATATAAGCTGAAGCATCAGACACTATGGGAAACCACTGAAGAATGCAGAACGGAGTAGCCATTCTGGACGGTGACTCTGCAGTATTTCATCAATCAAATACTAATGGTGTCTACAACCCAAGGACTCCTGGACTTTTTTTCTCTCAGAGCAGCATTTCCCTAAAGAGCATGGGCCAACATATTTGTTATACACTTGTTAGTCTGCATGGAAATGGGATCTTGAGGCAGTCAATGGATTGAATACCTGAAGTATTATGTTGTCTTTACAAACAATGGCTAGATGGACACAGATGAGTATAGACTCAAAACATGGTGCTCACTGCATAAAAAGGCAATCAAAGAATTAGATGTACAAACCAATAATACCTATATAAGCTATACTCCTATGTCCAGGAAATCACACAACATACTTAAAAGAACATATACAAATAAAGATAAATGAAATGGTAGAATAGTTGTATGAGGGTGTCAGGGAATGAAGATGGACAAGGTAAAGAAAAGAAATTAAAAAATAAAAGATGTCACATAAACCAAAAAAAAAAAAATACAATATACATGGTGAAGAGCCTTTCAGAGACAGGAGGAAATCATTACTTCCCCCAAATAAGCAGGAAATTAGAAAAATGAACCAATGAGAACTTTTAAATGTGAAGATGGCACAAGAAATTGCAGAGATACAGGCTGTCTGAGCTGATGATACTTAAACCAAGACCTGTAGGAGGAGAAGCAGCCAGCATGTGCATCTGCTTGAGAAGAGTTTTCCAGACATGGGCTCGGGCTGTTCTAGGACTTGAAAGGAGGACAGTACATCAGGCGTGTGGTGAGTGAACAGGAGAGAGGTCCAAGAGGAGATATAATCAGAGGCAAAGGCACAGAAAGCCTTTGCAGTTCATTCCAGTTATAATGGGAAACCCTGCAGGGGATTAAGCAGATGTTAACAAGATTTGGTTTACATTTTCATTTTTTTGAAAATTTATTCTGCTGCTCTGAGTGTAGAATAGAATAGCAGGAGGCAACAGAAGGAGCAGGAAATTGACTGGGAGGCATTCTGTGAAAAAGACAATACTCCCCGAGACACAGTAGAGAAGTGGAGGCAGGATGTCATTTACAGGTGGAATTAGCAGGAATTCCAGATGGACTGGCTTGGGAAGTAGGGGGAAGGAAGAATAAACTCTTTCTGGTTTTTAGCTTACCAGTGCTGGACAGAAGATGTGTAGGTGAGAAATCAAGTCAAGAATTATCAGACAGGCTTAATTTGGCTCTTTGTGAGACAACCAAGTAAATATATCAAATAATATATCAAATATATCAAATAAGTAAATATGTCAAATAATATATTAGGTGAAAGAGTAAAACTTAAGGATAAGTCTAAGAGCTACAAGTTGGGTAGGTATCTGTGTATGAATCATACTTAAACCACAGGAATGATGAAGTTAAACAGACAGGGAGAAAAGATGGACACACATGCAGGATCTCTAGGAGCTCTGTCATTTAGATGTCTGGAATGCATACAAGAGCTAATGAGAGAGACTGAATAAGAGTAGCCAGGGTGGCAGGAGGAAAATCAGTAAGGATTTTCTTGAAGCAAAAGATGCATAGGGTGATGACAAAGCATCCCAGGGTAGACTGATAATTAGCATCCCATAAAACCAACACTGTTGTAGTACTCATTCAACACTATTATTAATGGTGTGGTCTTAAAGAATTTTGTTAGTTTCTATTAGTTGCAACTCCAGCTATTTTGTTCTTCAGTGAGTAGAGGGAAAATCTTTGTTTTTGAACATATAGGAGATTGAGAGTGGAGATCTGAATCCTCCAGATCATATTTATGATTTAGTCTGATGAAAATTTGGTGACTTTTGTGGATTGACACTGATAGTCTCCCAGCTGGCTTATCACTATAATACAGCGCTCCTATCCTAGTTCTTTTGTTCACGGTAATAATATTCTCACATGTAAATTCTTTCTTTCCTAGTGTTCCCTGCCTCTCCTACTTGTGTAATTTCTTACAGCTCTAAGTTTTCTTCTTTGATTGAGGCTGTGTTAATGTCTCTTTCCTTTGACCTTCTCATCAGTTTAGTTGTCTTTAACATTTATTTAGCAATTAATTATGTTTTATCTTTACCTGTAGTTACATTTTAATGTTTTGTATACCTAAATAAATGTACTTATTTATGTCTGAAGTAATATATAATAAATGTACAATATATTTGTACTTTTTCTTTGTTCCTATTTTACATTAAAAATTCAAAATCAATTTATCTATCTCATTTATCTGTATTTTGTGATATCCAAAATATCCCCCAATGACCTTTCAGTAAAAACAAGCTTAGTCTATTTTCAAAGATCTGCAGTCATGCAGGTCTGTACAGACAGATGACAGTACAGATAATACAACTAGACTTCTGTTATTTACAAGTTATGTAATTGAGGCTTTGTTAGTTAATCTCTCTAATCCCTGTTTCTTATCAAGTAGTGACAAATACTCTTCCTTTGTGATATATTCATGGAATAAATATAAAAAGCACCTACATAGGGGTGACCAACATGAATGGTTAATTACCAGAAAAGTAGTAGTAAACCTAGAACAAAAATTTTGGTTTTCCAAGTTGCTATGAGGCCTCATGGTCTCTCCACGAGCAATGGCTTTAAGACTTTCATATAGTCAGGGTGACTTCTATCAAGGGAAATTTTTGACTTGTTTTTCTACTTGGTTAGGAATTTGCTCTCATTAGCAAGCACAGTACTTTTCACCACTTGAAAAAATTCAATATGTTTCTATTGACCTGAATTTCAAGTGATCACTTAGCCTTCAAATGTATATATGTAACCCTGATTTCAGCATTCCTCCCCCTGTTTTAGTTCCTTCAAAGATGACTTCTAGCTATGCTTTTCAGGGCAAGTAGTTATTCGTATCATGCCCAGCGCTAAGTCAGTTCTGGGTTAGAATTGCATTTCCATGGTATATTTTGATCTGACCTTGGCTAAAAAAAGGATTCATGCTGGAAATTTTGCATAATTTTTCTACCATCCCTTTTGCTTTTAAGATACTGTTAATACATTTGGATCTTAATGAAATGAATACAGGTAAGCACCTCTTTTGTTCTCTCTCCTACTTCTGATTACCATTTACCAGCTCTCTATGGCCATTATAGGTTTTACTGGGGAGTTGATGTACTAATAAGGGTTACTCTGTAAGGGACACAAAAATAAATATGCAATCAAATCTTGAAATATCACTGTACTCATAAGCAAGAGAACAAATGAGTGAAATTTACTTTAGCTCTCATGCATGCCCTACTGGCCCTGTCACCTTCAGGAGCATCTCTTTTCCTTTGTACTTCAAAACTGCTTCATGTGAGTTTTTGTTCTTCTTTAGAATATCTTCCTTCTCGTGTGGCTCAATCTTGCCATGGGATATAGTCCTTCCTTCTATTATGAGGCAGAAATTTTCCGACAGGATGCAAGACTGGGTTTTAGCTCTTTAAATCTAGTTCCTTTGGATGAATTCTTGCAGCAAGATTTATCTATTAAGCCTCATTATTTTTTGGTGTCCACTGGGTTATTCACACACATGCAAATACAAACAGTGAAGCCAAAATGCATGACATGAATGGAAACTTTTTATTTTTTTACTGTGGTTGTAATCCGGTAGAACCACCCTTCATCAAACTGGAGAAAATGCCTCCTCCTGTACTTGTTCTGGGCAGTTCTAGAATTTCTTCATTTTCCTATTGTGTTTAGGTTGTGCCTCAGTTTTTCCAGCACATAAACATTAGGGGTAATCAGGGCATTGCACCTTGTGCACTTCTCCATGCACAGCTCTACAAAAATCCAATGTCACTGAGCACTAGGGATTTTTTCTTTACTTTTACATTAGGTCAAATCTTGGGTCATCATAAATGAAAGAGGTCTGGATAAATAATCACTGTTTTTCTTTTAAGCAGCCTGTGGGAAATGTGAAAGATGTTTTAAAGGGAAATAATCAATTTAAATATTTACCAACTATAGACAGTAAAATTATTAAGGAAAAAGACCGGGATTCACATGAATGTATTCCTCTGGACAAGAAAAATGCCATTCCTTGTAGAAAATTCAAGAATTCAGTTTCTAGACACATGAAAAAAAATCAAATCAATCTCACCTTTAAGATATAAAAACCATTATCAATATTTTGGTAACCACTTAGATCTAACAAGGTATCTATAAATCTTCCATTTACTTTTCTAAATAAAATTTTATCAAGTTGCTTTATAGTTATTTATGTATATAGATTACATATACTTTATATATTATTTTATAGTTATTTAATCTATGAATATATACTTTATATATTGCTTATAGTTATTTAATCTATGTATATAATGTTATGATAAATATAATAAATATTTTTGAGGATAGAATTTCTAGTGACTATATGCTATTATGTAATAAGTATGTTATTTAATTAATTTAATCATCTATTATTACATAATTAGAAAATTTGCAAAGACTTTTACTTTATAAAAGTGTATTTACTCTACTTTTAACAGTAGTTAATGCCAGGTGTGGTAGCATACACCTGTAATTCCAGCACTTGAAAGGCTGAGGTGGGAGGATCTCCATGAGTTTGAGACCAGCCTGGCCTAAATAGTGAACTCAAGTTCAGCTGGAACTATACAGTGAGACCCTGTCTCACAAAAGAAAAGAAAATACAAACAAAACATAAAAACACTCCAAGAAACCAATAGTCAATCTGTTATCATGGTACCACTCTAGTGCTGTTGAAAATTAGGATCTCAATGTTTTTCTATTTCTTTTTATTAGTGAATAAACCCATAAATGATTTAAAAACCTAGGCTTATAGAAAAATTTGTAGATCTGTAACAAACATTTGATAGCAAATATAGTAGATTCTTAGGAAAATTTATGAAAAGAATGCCTTTCCGTGACAGTCAATTTTTTCTACTCTAATTTACCTATTCAAGATAAAGACTAAAAAGCACCTACTCTAAACATAAGCCACCTTAAGAATACTGGTGTGTGTGTGTGTGTGTGTGTGTGTGTGTGTGTGTATTGTTGGGGGCACCTTTAAATACAAATATGTCAAAGAAAATATTCAGTGCTTTGATCTCAGGAGTAGTACAACCTCAAGTTTAATGTGCCCTTGTTAAGCTGATCTATTCCCTCTCTGTAGGGCACCATGTTGGTCTTTCCAGTAGATGGCATTATTACATTAAGGAATCTGGTACCATAATATAAGCATCTTTTCAATAAATGCACATTGAAAGGAAGGAAAAAGGAACAGATAGCATTGTTTCCTAAAGTCTGTAAGGTGCTAATGTTTTATATGTGTAATGACACTTCATGCTCACAATGACCCAATAGGTAGATGTTATTTTAAGAATTAATAAACTATGGCTGAAGGGACTTAAGAAACTTAGTGTTCATAAAAGAAGTGATGACCAAGATTGTAATCTAGATATGCTTGACTCAAAGAGCCTGTGTGGCTGCTGAGTTGAGAATCTATGATGCTATGGTAGAAATATTTGTGTTATAAGAAAAAACATCAAATGAGTGAATTTGACACCTTCAAGTATTTGTAATGAGTGAATAAAAGAAAGCTAGAGTGTTTTTATTAATGAAAAATTCTCAAATTAAAACATAATGAAGAGAAGCATTTCTGGAATGATAGAGTAAAACTGTTTGAAACTCTCCTCTATGAAAGTAATAAGAATACTGACAGGAATACAAAAATCAACTTTCAGAACACTAGGAATTAATTAAAGGTTGTAACAACCTGGGGATTGTTCATACAAGGAAAATGGCTGAATGTTGATAAGATCAACAAGATATGTAGCATTCTAAGCTTTATTCTATTTCTGTACCCCTCTCTCTGGCACCATGATAGCTCTAAAAATTAACATTTTCTTAGTCACACTATCTGTGAAAACAGGTAAGTTAGACAGCATTAGAGATTGGAAGAATGGTGCTATGGTTTGTGTCCAGATGTCCCCCCAAAGCCTCATGCAGTCATGGGGCGGGCTTCTAGAGTTTATGATTGATTCATGGTCCAGTGCTGAAATTATGGATGCGAGAGCTACACCTGCCCTAGGGCGGGCAGCCAGCATACAATATAAGGGAGGGAAAGAGCTTTGCTCTCTGCAGCTCCACCATTTTGCTCTTGTTGCTTTCCTGTTTTTTGCTGCCATGAATTGTGGCCCCTGCCATGTGCTGTACTTGGCAAGCCAGCCAAGTATGGACTGAAACCTCCACAAAATGTGAGCTACATAAACTGTTCCTCCCTTAATTTTAGGAGTCAGATATAGTTTCTCAACAATGAGAAAAAAGTAAACAAGTCAAATGGATTTGAATACCCACAAAAAAGCACCAACCCAAGCAGATGGTCAATTTTTTACCTATTTAGGAGATCTTTAGTTTATATTTAATATAATTTTGAACTCATTGAGGAAGCCCATTTTCCTGAGATTTGTTAAAACTATCAGCATTAATTGTTCAGCATCATAGCTACCTGAAGAAATTATTCCCTTTAGAGCAAATAAGAGATTCACCAACTAATTTAATGGGGAAAATCAGGATATAGTGTATTTGTGGTGAGAGTGTCTTTGAGAAGCTTATTTGGGGTCTTAAAAGCTGTATGCATGTGCAGGGCTACGTACATGCCCAAGAGACCTAAGAAAGCCCTAATGTGTGCACAATCTGGAGACAACTTCCACAGCACTGAAAATTTTGTCCAAATACATACAGAAAGACCTTAGTGAAGAGTGGTATATTTACTCGCTCAAGGCTTTTAATGACACCTTTATTCAATTAGCCTACTATTATGCTAATCAAATAGATGTCACTGGTTACATGCACAAAAATAAGGACCATAAGACATTAATGCATGGCAGTCATTAAGCAAATAACAAATACTAGAATAGCAAAAGAATAATAAAAATAATAAAATAAACCCATGGAAGGAAGAGTCTAGTTTGAATTGCTATATCAAAGTATTATAATGCCATATCATAAGACAGATAAATGACATGGACTATAGATTCCAGAAATAAATTTTTACCTTTATTAATTGATTTATGATAAGGCCACCAAGACAGTTCAACATAGAAATGATAGCTTTTTACATGAATGGGGCTGGGACATACAAAACATTAACTCCAAATAAATGGCAATCATAAATTTGCCAGCTAAAATTATAAAATTCTTCATGACATGTTAATCAATAGTTCCCCAAATATAATATCAAAATCACAATAAATAGAAGAAATAAGAAAATCATACTCCATGAAAATTAAGAAAAAGTTTTGTGCTTCTGAGCATGGCATAAAGAAAGTGAAAAGACGATGTGTAAAATGGGTAGGAAATATTTGGAAATAGTGTATCTCATTTTAAGAAAGCTTGTGTCCAGAATATATACAGAACTATTATGACTGAAAAATGAAAAGACAACCCAGTTACGAATGGCCAAATAATATGAATAGAAGTTTCTCCAAAGAATATTTTAAAAGGATCCAGAAGCACATTAAAAAGCAGCCAACCTCATTAATTATTAGAAAAACACAAATCAGAATCACAGAGTAATACCATGTAGCATCTGCTGATAGCTAAAATTAAACAAAGAACACATAATAAGTGCTGGTGAAGATGTAGAGAGATTGTTATCCTCATTCATTGTTACTGGAATTGTTAATGGTGTGTCTTAATTATTTTTCTTTCGTTTCTGAGACAAAATACCCAACATCAAAGGTTCCAAGGCAGGGTGGCGTGGCAGAAGGGTGACTGCTCATGGCAGTGGAAGACAGCCAAAGTAACAAAGCAGAAAGGAGAGGAGCAAAGCTTTTTCCTTCCTTATATTGTATGCAGGCTACCTGTCCCAGGATGGGTATAGCATTCAAACCCCCAAACCTAGCACTAGACAATGAACCAATCACAAACTCTAGATTCAGCCCCCCTTGAAAAGCTCAACCTCCATGGCTGTATGAGGCTTTTGGGGGGATATCCAGACATAAACTATAACATGGCACAATCATTTTGGCAAACAGTTTGACAGTTATTCCAAATAGTATAAAGTTACCATGATTGGATCTAGCAGTTTCACTCATTGTCATTTCCCCAAATGTGAATCACTGAGTTACCATGAAGTGGACCCTGAAGTTCCACTGTTGGGTACAGAACCAAGAAAATGAAAACATGTATCAACATAGAATCCTGTATGCTGATGTACATAGCGGCATTACTCATAATATCCCAAAGTGCAAACAACTCAAAGATCTGTTCACTGGTAAAAATGGTGTATCAATATAGTGCAGTATTATTCAGTAATAAAAGTTTGAAGTACTAGAGCACAGATGAATCATGAAAACATATGCTAGGTAAAAGAAGCTAGTAGCAAAATATTATCTATCTATCTATCTATCTATCTATCAATTTATTGATCTACCCATTGATCTATCATCTACCTACCACCATTGACATGTAATGTCCAGCAAGGGAAAAATCTACAGGTCTAGAAAGATTAGTGAATAAGATGGGGACAGAGAACAGGAGTGACTATTAGTAGATATAGAATTCTTTTGGAGGCTGATGAAAACATTTTAAAATAATTGGAGATGATTCATAATTCTGTGACTATACTGAAACCCACTGAAGGATAAACTTTATTTTTTTTTATTTTAAAGATAAAAGGAGGGAAACATTAACAGACATACAACATTTTACAACATATCACAAGCACAATACAGACAATACAGAGTTACAAACAAAGTGGTAGGGAATTAACAATGGTGGTTGTATTACATATTGATATCTTCAAAGTGGCTTCTCATGAAAACAGATATAGACATGCAATACTGGTCAACCAAAGACTCATTGACAGTTTCTTTCAGCATAGAAATAGAAGACAGAAGAACAACCATGTTAACTATCCTGTATATACATACACACAAAATTTCTCCTTCTTTCCCTTCTCTTTTCCCACATCCCAGAAGCCCTTAACTCTTCAGTGGTTTCCTATCATTTCACAGTGTCTATCATACCTCCGAGTTTAAATTAACTCTTTCAAGGTTTACACTAGTGACACAATGCGGTGCTTGCACATGTATGTTTGATTTATTTCACTTATGAGTATGGTCTCTAGTTGTGACCATTTAAATATAAAGGCCTCGAGTTTATCTTTCTTTACAGCTGAGTAATATTCCATTATATAAAAGTACCACAATTTTCTTATCCAATTCTCGGTGGATGGACATTTGGGTTGCTTCTACATTTTAGCAATTACAAATTGTGCTGCTATGAACATAGGTGCACATATATCACTGTGATATGATGTTTTTAGATCTTCTGGGAAAATACCCAGCAGGGGGATAGCTGGGTTGAATGGGACCTCTAAACCTAGTTTTCTGAGGAATCTCCAAACTGATTTCCACAGTGGTTTCACCAGTCTGCATTCCCACCAGCAGTGGAGAAGGGTTCCTATTTCTCCACAGCCTTGCCAGCATTTGTTATTGGTTGATTTCTTAATTCTAGCCATTCTTACTGGGGTAAGGTGGAATCTTAGTGTTGTTTTAATTTGCATTTCTCGAATGACTACTGATGTTGAACATTTTCTCATATATTTATTTGCCATTTGTATCTCCTTGTCTGAGAAATGTGTATTCATCTCAGCTGCCCATTTTTGGATTGGATCTTTGAATTTTTTTTTTTTTTTTTTTTTTTCTCCGGTACTGGGAACCGAACTCATGACCTTGCACTTGCCAGGCAGGCGCTTTGCTGCTGAGCTAAATCCCCAGCCCCGGGTCTTTGAATTTGGAGGGGCTGAAAATTTTTAATTCTTTATATGTTCTAGATAGAAGCCCTTTGTCTGAGGGACAATCAGCTAAAATTTTTTCCAAGTTTGTGGGTTTTCTTTTGACTCTTCTGGTGATTTCTTTAGATGTGCAGAAACTTTTCAGTAGGATGAGATCCCACTTGTTGATTCTTTCAAGTGTTTCACGTGCAATTTGGTTTTTATTCATGAACTCTCTGCCTACCCCTATGTCTTCGAGGTTTTTACCTACTTTCTCTTCCAATAGATTTAGTGTTTCTGGTTTAATATTGAGATCTGTGAACCATTTTGACTTGAGTTTGGTGCATGGTCATAGGCTTGGGTCTATTTTCAGTTTTTGGCAGGTATTAAGCCAATTTTTCCAGCACCATTTATTAAAGAGGCTATCATTCTTCCAGTGAGTTTGATTGGCTGAAGGATAAACTTTAAAGGGCTTAACTTTATGGTAGATGAACTGTATCTTAAATCTGCTTCAAATTGAGATAAAGCGGCCTTCCTTTGGAAACAAGTTGGAAGCATGTCTACCCCAAATTGTCTGCTTCAGGCTGAGGACTTTATAAACATTATCTATCTCATTTAAGACAGCCACCATCATAGTTAGGCATCATTGCTGTCATTGTACAGATAAGGAATTGTGATTTAGAAGTCAGCTACTCTGCCCGGCCTCACATCTAACATGTGCTAGAGCCCAGGTCTTTTTGAAAAGCCTTGCTACTTCTGATTCTCCCTTTTGTGGGTCAGTGAAAAGATGCTGCATTAAACCAAGTCCATTCAATTATGTTGCATTCTTATTTTCTCTCTAGAAAGGCTATATGGAGGTGCTGACTGCCCTCATTGCCGCTTTGGTTACTGGTAAACCCAGTTTGAGAGTGGTATCCCTTTTCTCTTCCAATAACCCATTGCTACTTGCTAATTTTGATTCTGATTTAATCTGTGACTTTTTTTTCATATAAATGGAATTGAGTACTATTTGCACAAATCCTTTTTATCTGTTTGTAAACAAAATTTGAACCCAGAATAAGGAAGATGGTTATTTTGGGGAGGGTGATTTTCTTTGGTATAAAAATAAAACATTTTTTTTTTCAAATTTGAGTCAGTAATAGCAGTTTAGAAAAGCAGCAAAGAGTCTTAGTTTTCAAATATCAGCATTAATTTTAGAGTTGAAGCTATATTGGAGTTGAGTTGGCTTTGAGAAAATTATACATGCACCTGAGAAAATTAGATGCACATCTGGGTGGGGTATGTTAATATTTTTTCAAGTAGAAAAGAATTCCAACTGCAATTCTTTTGAGAGGCAAACTGTCTTAACACATTGATAATGACTCTTTGTTCAGAACACTTCAGGAACAAGATACTTATTCTCTCTGGTCTCTTTTTCCAAAAAGAAGCACTGTATTAGGGAGTCCTGGAGATCTTTTACAGCTCTTTGATTATGTGACACTCTGACTGGTACACAGAGGCACACCTGCAATCCTACGGCAGCCAGGGTTCTGTGAGATCATTGATGATTATTCATGGCAAGGGAAGCCGAGGTAACATTGACTCTGAAAGCCCATCCTTCTCACAGCAGAAGTGCACTCTTGTGTTACAATGTTTCTGCACATGAGAAATGCCACCTGCCAGTTCTTGAAGGTCTCTGAGCACAAGGATCTGCTCAGGGCCCTTCAGGTTAAAAAATCCCCCGCAAGGCCAGCACATTGAGCCTGTGGTGAGCGGAATCAGATGGATGTCCACTTTGATGTCCTTTAGAGCTCATGCTATACATATCCTGCCTTTGCTTTGTCTCTTGCTGTAAGATTCATGGCAAATCCAGGGCACTTTAAAATTTTTTTTTAACTTTTTCAGTTTATGTGTTCTTTATACTTTTAAAGAGAATTCTTTTGAAGCCCATGAGTACTTATAAATGAATATTTTTGCAGGGCCTTCCAATATCTTTAGTGGGATTCTGCAGCAAAAGAAGAGTAGAATTTTTGAAAGGAGAAAAAAATTTGTGCCAGTGTTAGCTCAATTAGGGAGAAAAATTTGTAATGTTTCACAAGGTCACAGGAGTTTTTATTCATCATTCTTTTTGCCACTGTAGATATATTTCTTTTTAGCAATCTAAATACAAATTATCTCTGAGGTCTCTGCTAGCATTATAGTTAGCAGTCTAAATGAGGACCAATATTTCTTTAAAAGTGGGTGCAATGCTTTATACTTCAGTAATGAGATTTAAAAAATTAGAAAATTACTTTGAAATTTCATTGTTCACAATAACCAAGATATAAGGCTATCAAAATGTGTACCAGTCAATGAATGGGTAAAACAAATATGGTGTATATACAGGTAGTGTTCTCCCTGGGTGGTGTTTTCCAAAGAAGTTGTGTATTACATTTTGTATTGATATATCTATCTATATCTATATCATCTATATCTATATCTATATCTATATACAGTGTAACTTGATAATAAAAAAGAAAGTAAATTCTGTAGTATAAAATAACATGGATTAACTTGGAGGACATTATGTGATGTGAAATAAGCCAGTTGCAAGAAGACGAGTACTTCATGACTCCAAATACACGAAGCATCCAAAAAATGAAACTCACTGAAGCAGAAAATAGAATGGTAGTTAGAAGGACCTGAGTGTGGATAGGGAATGGAGAGCTGCTCAATGGGTATGAAGTTTCAGTTATGTAAGATAAATACTTCTGGAGATCTGGTGTACAACACTGAGCCTACAGTTTACAATACTGTATTGTGAATTTTAAAATTGAGAGGATAAAGCTCATGTTAAGCATTCTTACTATGAAAAACAAAGGAAGATAAGACAGGAACCCAAACAAATGAGAAAGGGACACAAGGAAACTTTTGGAAGTGATAGGTATGTTTATCACCTTGATTTTGGTGTTGGTTTTACCTCTGTATGCACAGATCTCCAAACATATCAAATTGTGCTTCAGGTGTGTATTTTATAGGTATATGCGTATGTCCAAACTCATCAGATCACAGTTTTTTTTTTTTATATAGCATCATCCTTCAATGGTAAAGAAACAAGTTGTCTTGCACGCCCATTCCTTAATGATGAATTTGGTAGGGAACTGGGAGGAGTCAAGGGTGGGATCATGAGCAACCATCTACTGGAAAACATTGAACAGGTTTCTAGAGCTGATCATTTTTATTGTGAGAAGTACTCTGGACAACTAAGTTCTAAATTATTGCTGCTTATCACTTGAGTAGTTTCTGAAGAACTAGAAACCAATAACAATATCTTAAAGAATACCAGTTTATACCTTACATCTTCTTAGAAGATATGAAAACTTTCTGTATCTGTAATCATATATTAAATATTTTACTATGATGTTTTATGAATGAGAGTAATATACACTCAATGTAAAAATATTTTGGAAAACACAAAATATACAGTGTAGAAGATTTAAAAAAATTCTTGCAAATACTTGATATTTTCCATTCTGAATGTGATAGTTTTTTTTCCTTTCTCTTCAATTAAAGAACAAGAATTAGGAAAACCTGTTTCTCAAACTTTATTTTTTCCTCCCCTTTAATGAAAAATTGATACAGTGAAATCATTATAAACTATTAACAAGCAAACTAATTATATAAAACTTATAGCTCATGCTATGGGCAAAACAATAAAAACTTTTAAATTGTTGAACCTTCTGAGTTTGGAGTCTATGAGCTCAATTTAAGGCTTCTACATGCAAAAATTAAAACTTTTATGATTTTAATACTAATGCTATCTGCTTCCAGCCAAATGTGAGTCAGAACATACATGTGTACCAAGAATGACCACGTGTAAGTAGTTCTGCTAGGCTCCCTAGAGTAGTAGTGAAGCATCTTCCTATATCAGCCTCTGGCTTTACCCATTAAGCACTACCCTGAATGTGGGAAAGGAAGGCAAGTGATGGCATGTACTGTTGGGTGGAAGTGGAAGAATAGACTTTGATTCACAAAAAGTCTTTAAAAATAGGATGAGGGTTTTATCGGACAAATATGTTATGTGACCCTCTCTATAAGTAGAAGGAGTGCACATAATCTTTCAGTCAACCTTTGTCTTATGTAAATCTAGTAGGCAGTTGTGACAAATTTTAGGTGAAAAGTAGTGGGAGATAACTCTGAGGGCACTGCGTGAAAATGGTTCTGCACTTCCTAGAGAAACGTGTTCATACCTGATGCGATGCTTGATCTTGTCCTGTTCATCTGTACTCTGGGCCTTCTATCATTTAGGCTTCTTGGTTGCTTACTTGTGAAACTTAAAAGCTATGGGCTATGCCTCCTATGTATGCCTGGGAAAGCAGGAAAGCACCTTGGCTCTAATCTATGGGGAATAGAAGACAGCTTTATAAAAATGAGAATAAATATAGGGAAGGAACAATATTTTAGCCAAATCTTGAGCTGTCGTCCCAGAAGTAGCTTAGTGAGACCTTTTCAGCGGCTGAGCTGCATATGAGCTGGGTGTTACACACACCCTCAGGTTGTGGCCGCACATGTGCATCGTGCTTGTCCTCTTGCTCCACCTCCATCACTGTCACGGTGACACACCCCACGTGGGCTGACTGAGTGCACTGACCGAGATCCACAGCCATCCCTCACCGGTGTTCCCAAGAACTAAATATCCATCTGACAGAGGATCTTATAAAATTATTTTAAAAACATTATAATTCATTGATAGATTGAGTTGCACTGACCTTCTCTAAAGTTTCTGACAATTGTGACTGATATTGTAATTATTGCTGTTTAGATCATTGGACCCTAAAATACAGTGCATCTGATAGGCTCATGTACATAACAAAGAAAATGTGATGTATGAGAGCTGGATTTTCTCACTAACTTTGAAGGAAATATGCTCTCAATTCATTTGTCTCTCATATATGCTCTGAACTTCCACAAATAACCAAATACAAATATTCCATTGATAAACCGGGTGTGGTGGCACACACCTGTAATCTCAGCACTCGGGAGGCTGAGACAGGAGGATCGCTGTGAGTTCAATGTCAGCCTGGGCTACAATGTGAGCTCAAGGCCAGCTTGAACTGCATAGTGAGACCCTGTCTCAAAAAAAAAAATTACATTGATAGTAATCCTATGGATTATGTTAGTCTATGTGGCATACCTTATCAGTCTCCATGTTATAAACCACAATCACATTTTAAATCCTGAGACACATAGAATTGTCATCACTTTCCAAGGCCTTTGTAGGAGGCTGTTATGAATACAAAATTTAGTTCAGTTAAGAGGCACATTTGGAGGGCTTCATAAATATTGATCGAAATACATGCTGTCTAAGAAAATCACAATTTTCATGGTTTGAGCACATAATGCAGTTCTGCAATAGTGTTGATTCTGTTCATCAAATTTAAGTTCTAAACAGATAACTCTAGAATGTTTTTCTGTTTAGGTTAGATATGTGTGCCATATTTAATTGCCCAATTGTCTTTAAATAGCATCTCTGTTACTGGAGTGATGTTGTATTAGGCAAAAGCAAATAGATGTGATAAGCAAATCTCTCATGCAAGAGTTTATTTTATCTTACTAAAATAGCAAAACTGCAACAATCTTACTCTTGGCTAATAGTCTAAATTAATTACGGTATACAATCTAACACACACACAGATACATGTGTACCACAGGCTCATGTAATTTTATAATACTTAGCCATTTGATCCGTTGGTAGAATTAAGGTCACTATAGCTGACATTTTTGTAGCTATTGTAGAATTTGACTTAGTGAAGTAATAGCAATTTAATAATGAAATTAATTAGTTTTCTGTAGTTCACAATTCACCTGAATATGATGGAAATCTGTGTTTAAGGGTCTGGCAAATGCCTCTTTATTAAGAAGCAATTTAAAGATAGTAAGTGAATAGACGTTACGTTCTTTCTTCTTTAACTGTAGTTTGTTACAATTATAAGTGAACAGATTACCTTAGTTGTTTTTAAGCTCACTTTTTGTTAGCACATACATTTTATTTAGTTGACAAAACTGTTCCAGAACAGTGAAAAATGAGCTGTTTAGAAAACACAGCTAAAGGTTGTTGCTCTGCCCCAAAGGGAGTGGTATCATTTCTCTGCTAAGTAGATGGACATCTTTTTTAAACAAAACACCTTGTGAAACCTCTTTATGTTAGAAAGCAAGAGCCCTTCTGGGTATGGTTTGGAAGGAGACTGATGACTAGACTGCTCAGTATCAGAAATAAATGGTTATTTGAAGGTGAAAGTGAACGCAGGAGAGCAAAAAAGAGGGTCAGAAATAATAGCAAGTAGGGGCAGTAGAGAAATATCAAGAGTAAAATTCCTAGGAGAGAAATGACTAAAGAACTGTCCATACTTAGTGTTTCGGTATTTCTTACAGGAACTGTAATCATCAGCATCTTGCTTGATCACACAAATCTTTAGTAGTGCCTGCTATCTGGGTAAATTTCTTGACTAAATGGTGTTTTGATAAATCAAAACGTAAAGAGTTATATATTTGAGGCTGTGCTGAATGAAGATGAGAGAATGAACGTGTTGGGTCAGACACAATCAACAGCGAGAATTTAGACAAAGAGAAAATCAGAATTAGATATGACAAAATGTAAGCCCGCAGGTTTTATCAGAATTTTGCTTTAGGGGATTTGCTTTGCCTGAACAGGAGATAGGAGTGAGAGGAACTGGTAAAGCAGGCTAAGGCCTTAGCTGGCGGGTGGATGGGACTTGCCTTTGATTCTTCATACAAAAGACATTTCTTTTATATTCAGAAATCTTAAACCACAAATTTAGATGTAGAAGGCTTTGTTTTAAGTGGGTGAGTGGAAGCAATTTGCCTTTCCTGGGCTCCTCAGAGTTTTGTCTCTGAGATATTTCAAACATTTTAAAAGCCTAACAAAAATTGAATAGCTTCTTGTGATAAGGTGACATGAGCTAAGTAATCTGTCAAATACCTGCTCTGTAACAGAATTACCTCCACCCAGCTGATAATTCTGTAATGGTATCTTACGCCTATCTGGAGCTCTGATTAGCAGTTAGATATCTTTGATGGAAAGAAAGGGAGGAAACAATGATTAAACATTTTAATATCCATTCCTACTCTTTTCTCCAGGGCTGAGGTGAACTCTCTCTTTTCAAAGCCAGCTGTGTTCCCTGAGCATTGCCTGAAGTTTCAGAATGGCTGTGGATCCTGTTGACTCCTGAAGCCAAGCCGCTCAGAGACATCTGCTTTACTATCAACTCAGTGGTCAAGGCTCAGCTGTCTTATAACCACAGCCAGTGACATCTCCAGCAAAGTCACTTACAGAGTGGTGGTGGTGGCGGCAGCCACAGACAGATGTTTCACATCTCTTGGTGTGCTTTGAAAGGAATCGAGTGTCTCCTACAGTCGGAGTTGGAGTACCTTGAAGATTCTTCGTGTCTGTCATTGTCTGTCCAATCTCTCGGAAATGAGCTGGCCCCTGAAACCCATGACTGAGCCCATCCTGTAAACAGTACCTTGGAGGTACCTTAGTCTAAACCACAGATCTCAGCCACTTCTCGTGCAGCCTTCTCTCCCAGGAGGATGGTGCATTTTATGCTGTCTTTGTGTCAGTCTGTGATTTTTTTCATTTAATTTTCAACATTAAAAATATAGTCTAGAATCTTATTTCATGAATTGTTAAAATAAGTATTGTGCTCAGCTGCTTTAAGAAGAAACATGTTTGGCCTAAAGATAGCTGGTCCTGCTTTTCAGCAACTAATTCCTCTTTAAAGTTTATATTAAATTTATTTTGAAATTGTTACACAGAAACAAAATTATACATACTAATGGGTAGCACATGATAAGGACTCAATACATGAGTGATTGTATAGATTCAAATAAGGCTAAACATGTCTCTCTTCAAATGTTTTTTATTTCTTTATGGTAAAAGCACTCAAAACCCTTCCTACTGTACGTTGTTATCTATAATCGCTCCACTGTCCAGTGGCACAGAAGAAAATTCTTGTTCCTATTTATTGCTAATGTCTATGCATCCTTCCTTCCTGTCTACTCTTTCCATTCTCTGGGAATCTTACTGAACACTCAGTATATGCTCAAATGCAAGAAGTTGCGGGGTGGTAGTACTTGAACAGTTTCTCCCTCTAAAATGTGACCCCCCAGGAATAAAAATCAATTTTTTATCCCCTTGATTGACTTAAAGGAGGTGTTCTGTGCATGGGAAGTGATTTCCTCTTGTTTATGGATCTATAGAAGTAAACCTTGAAGGAGGAGGAAGAGAATCTAGTGTTGGGGTGAAAGATCTGAAGGAAGACATGCCCCTAGTTGGGGCCAACAATGGAGATTTTAAACCCTAGCAACGATTCCTGTCTATATATGTATAACTCACATATAACTCATTATATATATATATATATAAAACTCATTATATATATATATATATATATATATATATATAAAACTCATTATATATATATATATAACTCAGGTTATATATATAACTCATTTATGTATATATAATTCACTCATATATATAGCTCACTTTTATACTTATGTCTCTATCAGTTTATCATCTAATTCACTTGTTATGAGTACCTTAATAAAGAATTATACTTTAGTTTATTTTGCCAAGTTTTTATGATGGTTTCTTTAAAAATATGTTCATGCAGTTTAAGGAGTCTATCGCAACTAAGTTGGAAAGTAACTTGATTAGTTTAGGTGCCATCAAGGGACTATAAAGTAGACTTTTGGTTGTGTTGGGGCGGGTCCTGGAGGCGTGACCATGGCTTCTAGATCTGGTCCCCAGCCCTTTCCTCTCTGGTGCTGTTCCCCTGTTTTGCTTCCTGGCAGCTGTGAAATAAACATCTTTGCTTTAGCATGCCTTTCTGTCTTTATATTCCTGCCTTGAAGCCAACTAATCATAGACTGAACCCTTTGAAACCATGAGTTTAACTCATTTTAAATTATGTGTGTTACATATTTTGATTCCAGCAATGGGAAAACTCACTAATACAGAGTGCTTGGGGAAATTTCATTTAAAAAGGTCATTGAAATCATCAAATCTGACTTCATCACTAACTAATTAGTTATGTCTGCCCTGACATCCTACTGGTGTTTTGAGGATTATAACATATTAAGGTTTTATTTTTAATTATAAAATGCTATACAATTCAGATCTTGTATGTTATAAAGTAGTAATTAAGATCCTGGTCCTTGGGGCTGGGGATTTAGCTCAGTGGCTCAGCGCCTGCCTGGCAAGTAAGAGGTCGTGAGTTCGATTCCTGGTACTGGAACCCCCCCCCAAAAAAAAGATCTTGGTCATTGAAATCAGATCCTGGGTTTGATTATTTTTTCTGTCATATTAATTATAGTTTTGGGCATGCCACTTAACATTTCTGAGGCTCATTTTATTACATAGCACTTATTAAGGGTCTAGCAGATACTATTCATAAGTACAGTATTATTTTTATTATATTGTGGCTGATTTTAAGACAAACCTAGTCCATAAAATAATAAAAATAATCTTGTATTGCCAATCTTGGATTGTTTGGCAAATAATTTAGGTAAGTTGCCAAGTGATACATAGCACGATTTATTTACAAGAACGGGGAAGCTTCTTTTCATATTAGAAAAAAAGTTACATTTAATTTTTCCAAGAAAGGATTAAAACAAAATTCCACTGTGATACATAAAATCTTAAACAAAAGCCTTAAACCACACTAATTAACATCTCTTTGGTACTTAGTGACCAAATAGGGTGGTGCATAGAGCAAGTTCGATTTCGTGTACCAGCAGTTGTGGCAAATCATGGCTCTAGCAAAGATGATGGTCTGCGTGCAGAAGGATGTTTTGGCTCCCAGTCTACTGAAGACCCGGGAAGGAGCTGTGCGTGGGCAAAGGGCTTGAATGTGTGGAATGCTAGAGTTAGGAGTTCAACTTGCCTGACCCGTAGGATATAGTGTTGAAGACAATCACCTGGGTTGCTGTGAGAATCAACCTAAATGGAAACTGAGGAATAAAGAGACACAGGGAGGGCTCTCATGGAGTTACAAGAAATAATGATGGTCTGTAATATCACGGCTCTTTAGTATGGGAAGCATTAAGAAAGAGTGGAATGAAGTTGCTAGTCAGCCTTGCCAAGGAGAGCAGAATGTGTTTCAAGACAGGGTGCCAGTTCATATAGATTTGATCAAATTCTCTGATGTTTCTCCAAAAAGATCTTCCCAAATGTCACAAAAGACTAATTTCATTGTATTTGTACAAATGAAAGTGAGAAATGTTTAGCCGGTGTGAAGGTGGTAACGGAAGGCACTCTTTATTTAATATCAGGAAGCATCACCTTTCCTAAAGACAAGCAGTCCTGACTTACTGTAGTTCAGAAAATACTTTTTCTACTTTATTCTGGTACAAAAATATTGGACATTCTGTAGAAACCATCCTTCATGTTTCTGATCGTAGATCTTTCTGTAGGCTACTGATAGACAGTTTGATACTTTCTCGCAATGCTGAGAATTGAGCGGCAGCTCTCAGTTAGCCGTGCTATCACAATGGGCAACAACTCATGCCCTCTTGGGTGCTACTGGGTGTCAAGATATGACGTTTGATGGGTGTGTCCAGTGCATTTTTGACTTATGGTAGTTTCAGCTTATGTTGGTTTATCAAGACAGAATCCCACCATAACTGGTGAAGCAGCTATATTAGCAGCCATTTTAAGGTCTCACTCTCATTTCCCCTTTGATCTGCCTCCTAAAGTAGAATGATTTTAACTTGTTCTTATTCTCTCTGCCTCCTCTTTCCCTTTGCTTTTCTCCCAGTAAAGGACCACTGGCTGTATGAAATTAGTACATATGGGTCCCTGCCCTATTTTTGCTATGCTGAGACAGAACGGGAAGGAAACTTGTAGTATAATAAAGCCTTCCCAGTGCATAGTGTGACGTACTACAGTTGCAAAAAGAGGTAACACTTGAGGTTCCATACAGGCTAAGTGGGGGGCATTTCAGCAATGGGAACCACAAGGGTTCAGGCATGGTGTCCAAAAGTGTGTGGTGTTTGGGGGGCCTGTCGGTCACTTTCTGTGAAATAGAGAGTGTATGTTGGCATGTGCAGCGGCTGTGGTTGGATAAGTGGGTTTTAAATGATTTTATGTTTTATCCTGCTGGTAATGGACAGCAAGAAGAGATTTTTAAACACTCAGCAGTCTACCTCATTTCTTTTGCTGGCTTTAACCATCATCCCTAAGTTAATTGTTCCAAAATCCTTACCTGCAGTTCTGACTTTGTTCCTCTGCCTCGGAATTGGATTTGAAAGTGCTGATGTATGGGTGCAAATGTGATCCTGCTGTTGTAAGTCCAGGTTCAGCAGACTTCCTTTGTCCTTTTGAGTATTTTCTCCACTTGTGCTTCCTTCCTTGTTTCTTAACAATGCTATTTTTCCCAAGTAAATGGGCCTACACCTTAGCATCATCTCTCCTCTTTATATCAGTATCCCGTCATCTTGTGTTCAGCAGTCTTGCAATGTTTTGTTCTCAGAATTTCACATCTGCATTTTCCTGTCTCTGTTCCCACCGTCACTGCCACATGGCTCAGACCCCCATTCTTTCTCATCTGGACTTTTGTAGTGGCCTTTTAATAACTAATGATTTCCTTTTTCATTTTTGATTGAGTGCCCATAAAAGCACTCAATTTTCCTAGCACTAATTTTCCTCCTGAAAATGAATCTTACCACATAATTCCTACTCTCAAAAGCCTTTCAAGTGAAAAATGTTCTCATGTCTTACCAGATAAAGCATAGATTCATTGGTACCACCCTTTAGGTCCATGTTCATCATCTGTATTCTTTACTTCTAGAAGAAAATTTTCTTTGTTTTCCCTTACAGTCCTTCCTAATAAATGATCCTTGTCAAAGGTCATCATTCACAGTGCCACCATAATGCTTTTTTGAAAAGTATTGATATGGCACATCTTGCCTGATATTAAAATTAACTTTGCTCTTTCAATAGGTTATACATTTTTGAGAAGGCAGAGTTTATTACATGCCTGTTGCTGTGTAACAAATTACCCTGACACTCAGCAATGTAAGATAATGCCCATTTAATTATTTCTCAGGGTCACTGGGTCAGGAAGCCAAACCCAGCTCAGCTGAGTCCTCTGGCTTAGTGTCTCTCACATGGGTGTAATCAAAGTGTCATTTAGGGTAGAACTCCATGGGCATGGGGATTTAGCTCAGCGGCAAAGCGCCTGCCTGGCAAGTGCAAGGTCATGAGTTTGGTTCCTGGTACTGGAGAAAAATCAAAAAAGCCCAAAAAAAAAAAAAAAAAAAAAAAAAAAAGAAATTCCATTTAGGGTAGAACTCCATGTTTATTGCAGTATTCAAAACATGCCACGTTGTAGGACTGGGAGCCTTCATTTCTCAGTGGTTTTGCCAAACGCCTTCCTCAGCTACTGCATCCTAGTGTCTTCATAAAGCCGCTTGCAACACAGGAGCTGGTTTCACTAAAGAGCCTGCCAGAGAGGGGAGAACAAAAGCTGATCTTTTAAAACTGAATCCTGTATATGATATCCTATCACCAGTGCATATTCTTTTTGTTAGGAACATGTCATGGTTTCTCTTATATGAGAAGCCCCACACATAAATAAAGAGCAAAATAAAAGACAGATAATAGGAAAAACAAAGATAAGTACAAGGAAAGGGGACCAAGAGATTGAGGGAGAGGGGAAGGAGGAAAGGGAAAGGGGATGAGAAAAGGCATTAAGATGTGCTGTGTACATGTACGAGCTTCCCACAAAGAATTGCGTACATGTATTGGTACATGTATCGCAAACATGTACCAATATAAATCAAAATTTTAGAAAAGCATATCACTAATTCTAGCACACATTCCAGGACAGTGGATTATGCAAGGGCATGGATACAAGCAGAGCTGGTATCCCACAGAATTACTTAAAGGAAATTCACTGGATGAAGATAACAACAACATGCTAGAGAGGGCGGGAAAGAAGTAAAAATGGTGGAAATGATCCGTGGTATCACCCTCTGAATGCCACTTGAAGTCAACAGCAAAGATATGTATTGGTCAACAGTTCTAGGTAATGTACAGGTTTGTCAATATTCTAAATTTTAAAATATTATAAAATTAGATGTTTCTTTAAACATTTCAAAATTTAAGGCCAAGTTTGAAGTGGATTCCTGTAGAGATATATAAATTTGAAATTTATTTCTGTTCATAAACTTAAAAATTTCAAAACATAATTTTTCTTATATTGGCCTAAAATAATTTTCCTATCTTTATGAGCAAATAAATATTTTGATAGGTATTACAGACCCAACTTTCAGGGACTATTAGTGTGCAGTAGTTAATTCATTTTTTCATTTCAGAAATTTTATTTGACTCCAGTGAATTGTTTTATGTTTTTTTAAAGTTATAAACAAATTAAAAGAGTGTAATATGAAAAGAGAATAAACTCTGTTAGAGTGAGTACTGGTTTAGGTTAAGATTTCATTCACTATAGGTCCAAATAACCTAGGTCCAAATAACCTCACCGATATCTTTACTACGAGTGTGTTATCTATTTTTGAAATGTTTGAAGGAGAAAGAATAAAGTCTAAATTCCAGGAGGAGCCAAATAATTGCACTTTGAATTTATAAAATCCTTTCCTTTTGCAACTGACAACAGCAATGAAAATTTGCCTGGCAAAACATGTAATTTTACAACTTTGCTCAATGAAGAAAATTGTGAATTAAATTGAGGAAAATATTACTCTATTTCTATACTATTGAAACCATTTAATGAGGATTATACAACAACTTATTTTTCAGGCAATATGTTATTTAATCAACTTTTTTCAGATTCTTATAAATTTCTCTAGATCTTTTCTTTCCTGAACTTTTCTCATCTTCAGGTATGATTTTGAAGGAATATTTTTAATTCTGCTTAAGAATATATTATTAAGTCCTATTAGCAGTCTCAGTTATATACTTCCATTTCCTCAATTCTAGCTTCATGATCAAATAAATTCATTTGGATTAAGATTTTAAGGTAGTATGAAAATAACTTTTACATTGATTTCAGGTAAAATTAATGCTAATTTTACCACATTTTCAAATGTGCTAAGAGTCTCCATAATTAGAGATGAAGTACAGTGTCAAAAATAAACTAAATTTGCTATTTCTTTTAGGAAAATTAAATCTTTCCTCAATATTAATAGTTACATAGTTATTAAATTTCTTAGTACTGTCTTTGCAGATGTGCTTTGTTACATATTACTGCTTTTAATCAGAAAAGGCTTAATTATGAAAAACAATATGTGGTAAAAATACCAAAAATGTAGAATCATGGCAAAATATTTAAAAATATCTATACATCTGTCCCACATAGGACTATACTAATTACTAACTACAAAAGCCCTAAACAATGAATAAAATTGTTTTACATAAGGAATTTGATATTTTACAGCTCACATCCAGTTTTTCTCATGTAGCAACAAAATTAGCCTGATACTTATGTATCAACTTTATAAGACAACTTAAACTATTTCTTTGTGAAAAATAACAATTTTATATAATTAAAATTGTTAATTTTATAAAAATTAAAAATTACAAAATGTAATATCTAAAAAAATTGTGCTCATTTTTCCAACTATATAAATAGCTCAATTCAATTTTTCATGTTGATCAAATTAGCCAAAAATATAGACATTTCAAAAATGAATTCATTTTAAGTTCACTTTAAAATTTCATTCAACTAGACACGATCTTTTCAAAGTTAGAGAAGCTTAAAGCAGGATATAATTTGCAAAATATTTCTTCTATTCCCATATTTTCAATGTAGTACCATAATTACTTTTATAGTCTAATGAGTTATGGAAAGAATAACTGTAAACTGAATAGTATTGGTGGAACAGAGAAGAAAAGGAAATACCATACTAATTCTGTAAAAAATTTTTACTGTGCTTCAATAAATTTTCCCTGGGAAGTTACATTATTTGGAATGTTGTAAATATGACTATAATCTTCAATTTTCCATGTCAATTTTGTTACAGCAAGTTGTATACATGTATATGTATTCATAATGTTTAACATTGTTTAAAAAAGTACAGTTGACATTCCACGTTTTATAGACATGAAGGCTCATTCTTAAAGAGTTCTTTCTAATAGCAATTTAAGCCTACAAAATATGAATCAAAAGAATATGTTAATGCAGTATTAATCATTTGGTGTGTGATACTGAACACATTACTTAGAACTTGTATAACCTATAAACTTGATTATATCTGTTACACAACAAAAGTTTCTCTTTTAGAATACTTGTATAGAGTTAGTATAAATCTCCACATTATGACTAATATAATGCTTGACAAAAGTAGGCCTTCATAAAAGATTGGCTATTATGATCCTTTCTTTCTTTTCATCTTTCTACAATTTTATTTACCCCTTCTATATGCCATAGAGTACTCTAGGGGCCAAGATCACAGCAGTGGACAAAATAAAAACAGGAAGGTAAGAAGAAAAGGAGAATAATGTTAGATAGAAAACAAGTAAATGGTAGATGATGAGATAGAGGGTGCAGGAAGGGACTGGAAAGGATGTTTAGGGAGAAGTTATAATTTTAAGTAGTTTTGTCATGGAACTAAAATGCTGAAATGCTGTTACAGTAAAGACTTGAAGGTGGTGAGGAAATCAATCACGGGCCATCTGGGAAAAGAGCTTTCCTGACTGAGAGACTGAGCAAGTGCAAAGGCCATGAGGTGGGTGATGGGTTTTCTGCCTTAATAAAAATTTTGCTAAGTCATCATGGCAATGAGCTGATACTGCGTGGGCCACTGGAGGCCATTTGCCAAGCCCTGCCTTTCTCCTCCCTGGTCAAATTACAACCTCCTACTTCCCTTTTACAACATCCTGTTTCCTTTTCCCACCTCCTGCCCAATCACAGTCTGCCACATCAGACCACCTCCCAAACCCTGCCCCTTACCTGGCCCTATGTAGCCTCCCCGCCACAAGCCCTCGGAAGCTCCATGTCCCTCTTTTGTGCTGTGGTCTTCTCCACACCCACAATAAAGGCATTTCTACTTTTGTTGTGCTTGAGCCAAAAACCAAACAGTGGGAAGAAGGATAAGTGTGGAGTGCATAGAGAGTATCAGAGGGATGAGACCAGAGGCATGGTGACCAGAGGGTGAGGGGCTAGAGTGAGGCTTCACGGATTCTACTTTTAACTGGGGAAGAGTTGGAAGCACCAGAGGGTTTTGAGTAAAAGTGTGATATAGTCTTATCTATAATTCAAGAAGATCACTCTGGCAGCTCCCTGAGGTCAGCCTGAAGAGAGACGGGCTGTAGCTGCTCTAGATGAAAGATGGATTTGGAGGTGGTGACAGCAATGGAGTTGCAAGGTGTGCTTGAGTAATAGAGATATTTTAAATAAGACAACAGGCTGTATTAGAAAATCATGTTTGATGTGCACGAGAGAGGAGCCAAAGACAACACTGAGGTTTCTGGACCTGAGCAACTGAAAATGTCATCACTGAAAACAGAAGATCGAAAGAAGTAAGCAGTAAAAAAATCAGTAGTTCAAGTCAGATAATGGTTTGTTTGCTAATTTTACCAGACATTAAAGTCAAGGTATAGAAATGCTTCTGGATTAATTAACCTTTCTGAGTTTATTGCCCTCAGGGAGAATGTGGGGTGTATGTGGGCTGGTGTTGGCCCACTTGGGGAGCCCAAGAGAGATTTTTGAGAGTGAGATCCCAAAGTTAGAGAACACATGTGTGCAAGACATCAGCAACAGCAGCAGGCAGCATGGAGCAGGGCATAGGGGTGCAAGAGCTGCCTGTGTCTGTACTGTATAATTCTTATACAGGTCATTATCTCACATTTACATTCTTACACAGTGCCAAAACCAACAAATGTATGTTCACCTGTGCTAAGTCATGGTTGCATAACTGTATCCCACTGTGCGCCTGCGCTAGACAAGTGGGGTCACATCCTCAGGTGTCCTTGAATGCCCCTGAGCTTTGATGCAGTCTGAGCGGTTCCCCACAGCTTGTGTGGTGTGATGTGGGCTACTGGTACTACAATGAGCAAGAGACAAGTATATTATCCCAATCTTATGCAATGCACGCATGGGTGAGCTCAAGACAACAAAAGACTTAACTCTGGGGCTGGGGATTTAGCTCAGGGGCAAAAGCGCCTGCCTGGCAAGCGCAAGGTC
>NW_004955409.1:21422349-21423816 GCF_000276665.1 Chinchilla lanigera | reverse complement strand
TGGCAGCTCAGCTGCTCAGCTCAACTCAGCTGCTGCTAACCTCTACCCCATGACTTGGAACCACTTTCAGGTGGATAAGGAAGTGTCTTCCTGTGGGGAGACCTCCACACAAAAGGCTCCTGTAGTTATGTGAATCCAAGACCAGAAGAGAGACAGAGAAGAAAGAGCTAGGAGTTGAAAAACACTGACTACTTAGTCAGAGTGAAGAGAAAATGTCTTCAATTTTCTCAATGGTAAAGGATTTGCATTCTATAATAGGTTTCAGTTGAAGGCCCTGTATAAAGAAGTTTCTAAGTGGAACCCCCAGGGGTAGGAGCACCTGGATAACAGAACAGGCATGAGTCCACTACCATAAGTCCCTTCAGAGATGGCAACACACTGGATGTGCATAAGTTCTGCTATGGAGAGAGCAGCTTCCTCATGAGGCCTGTATGAGGCCAGTACAAGGTATGCAATGCCTTGGAGATTATCTGTCATTGGGCATAAAATATTATACACAGGCTCTTGGTCAGGAGCTGGAATCCTCAAGGGTTCAATGGAAGTAAGCATGGAATGTTATGGGAACATGAGGAGAGAATTATTGAGACTGGGATGATGAAGGAGAAGGGAAGCTTTCGGGGAGGCTGTGATGCTTGGGTTGATCTAAATGACAGAGACATGCTAGGCCAATCTTCTAGGGAACAATATTCCCAACTGAGATAGTGCTGTGAGCCAAAGTAAGGAGGTTAATATCAGGTGTACTTCAAAATGTCAAGGGTATTGGTCTGCTATTGCTGCTGTAACAAATAGATATGATTTGATAGCTTAAAATAGCACACATTTATTCTCACACAGTTCTGAGGCTTAGGAATCTGAAATCAGCATGTCAGCAGAGCTTTGTTCCTTTGGAAACTTTCATGGAAAACGTGTGCATTGGTTTGGGGCTTATTCTGCGAGGGGAACAATATAATACAGGACACATATTTTATATGCTTATTTATAATAGTCACTCAAAGAATGATATATAAGAGAGTTCAGGAAATCTGTCCACACACTAAGACCAAGGAATCCAGCTGAGGGCCTGATCCCATGGTAATGTCCTGCATAAGTTCAACTGAAGACCTAGAGCTCATAACAATGCCTCCCATGAATCCAACTGGAGGCCCAGAGCCCATAACAATATATCATGTAAGCCTGTTTCACGGATCTGCACTGGGAAGGCCCAAAGGTCAGTGGTAGAATCTAGGAAGTCTGTGCCAGAGGGAGGAAGGATCAGTGCTAGCAGGCTGAGGGATCTGCACTGGAGCCAGAAAGTGATACTCAGAAGAACCAGAGCTCCCCCAAAAAGTACCATAGCCATCCTCAGCAACAGTGAGGTCCAGAGCTCCTCTCATGATCAAAATGGCAAGTTCCCATCAGGGAAGCCAACACAGCAAGCTTCTCTAGGAGACCATCAGTGCACCATCTTCCCCTCCAGAGCCAGGAAGC
>NW_004955409.1:21419107-21422249 GCF_000276665.1 Chinchilla lanigera | reverse complement strand
GATCAAAATGGCAAGTTCCCATCAGGGAAGCCAACACAGCAAGCTTCTCTAGGAGACCATCAGTGCACCATCTTCCCCTCCAGAGCCAGGAAGCAATGCTCAAAGTGAGGACCAGAGCTCCCCCAAAGTGAACTGAAGCCATTCTCAGTGCCAACAAGTGCCGAGCTCCTCACAGAATGAAAACAGCCAAGTTCATCAGGAAAGCCAGCGTGATGAGCTCCTCCAAAACAACCAATAGCTCCTTACAGCTTCCACCAGCTCCAACAGGCTGTCTTCACTCCCAGCAGCCTCTTTAGTTCCCCAAAGCCTTTCCTTTTCTTCTCCAGTTCGGCCTCTTATGCTGCTAGCAACAGTCCCCAGGTGGGCCTCCCACACCCAGCACCTCGCTTACTCAGTTCAGTTGGGGGTTAGGAGTTGACCACCAGTTGTCAGTCTACCACAATGCATTTCCTTCCTCTCTGGGTTCCATGGTCACCTATTTCTTGGCTTATGGCCCCCTTCTTTCTCTTCAGAGCCAGAAACAGCATCATTTTTCCTTTGTATTTCAGTCCTTAGATCTTTTTCTGACTCTGATCTTCCTCTTTATAGAAATCACTTTTGATCATATTTGGCCCACCTGAATAATCTAGAATGATTTGTCCATTTCAAGAGCTTTAACATTTGCAGTGTTCTTTTTGCTGTGTGATGCTTTGATTGGCTCCTATTCTGCTGATTGGTGAAGGAGGACTTCCTGCTCTAAATAGTGTGAAATGCCAAACATGCCACCAATGCTGGAGAGAGGAGATAGACAGCTCTCTTTTTCTTGTGTATCTTCACATCCTGGTGAGAAAGACCACAAGTCCTGCAAGGACACACAGGGTTTGAACTCATGCAGAGTGAACAGTGCAGCTGAGGGAAGAAGACTTTATAGGTGGTCACCTCTGGTTCCCCCAAAAGGATATGATGGCTTTCTTTGAATAGTTCTGTCTCTGGCAGGAAACTGATATCTACTGCTCAGTATGAAGCAGGTACCAGGCCTGGTACCCTCTGGCTAGAAGACAGTGCCTGTAGTTACAGTGCCCAGGAGTCTTATAGTGAATCTATTTGCAGTTTTCCTGATTTTATCTGCCCACAAGGAAGTACTGATACTGAATCTTCACTGCAGAATGTATGTGTTATGTAGCATTTTTGATTCTTAGGATTTAGCTATGGGCATCTTTGGGAATCATCATTCAGCCTACCACAACAAAGAATTGAGTTATACTGAATAATAAATGTATAATTTTGAGATGATGGAAAAATGGAAAGAATTGGAATAGTAGATAGAATGGTACAAGGCTATGAAAAGTACAAGGCTGAAGTCCTTGTAATTCTGTGTTCATGGTGGTTAAGATAATAGCATACTGACTAAAATAGCAGTTTACACTTAGAGGCCCTCTCCCTACACTGTGCACTTTGCTAAAGGCTTGACATGCATTTTCCTGTCAATTATTATTAGAACACCAGGAGGTACAAAGTAGGATAACCTCATTTAATATACAGGGGTGAGAGAGATTATGGAACTTTTTCAAGGTCACAGAGACCAAAACTAGAAGCCAGAACTCTGGCTCAGTCAACAGTGTCTCGCTGTGGTATCTGTCCTTTGTTATAATAGTCATAGTGAGGTATGCATAACAGTGTTCTGGAGCAGGAAGTGACATGAAAAGGAGTTAGGCATCTGTAAGCATGACAGATATTCCCCACTTCTGGAGGCAACCACGGTGCCCTTGGGGCCAGCTGGTGTAAGATGGTATGCTGCTGAGCATAGTCTTTCCTAGCTGTTAGTCTTTCCAGTGGCCTGGCTCCAAACTCTCCCTCAAACAAATGTTTTAGTGTAAATCTGGATCATTCACTGGGCAGTTTGTATTGCTTCATTGGTGAATGATGTGATTTTTTATTAATGGCCAGTTCCTAAGCCTGGTGCTTTCTCCTGTGGTACATGTCCCAGTGAATTAAGCACATAAGCAGTAGCGTTTCGTTGTGGAGCTCTAATTAACTATATTTTCAGTTTTTCATGGCTTACATTTGAAATACAGATTTAAGGATGCAGATGTGGAATATTCTCATCTGGTCATTCACATTACATTGGGGACACTGAATGCTTTCTTCTGGAATCAGGAATCGAACTCATGACCTTGCCCTTGCCAGGCAGGCGCTTTGCTGCTGAGCTAAATCCCCAGCCCCATGGATGCTTACTCAGATGTTACTGAAATGGTAGTTTGCTCTTCAGTCTGGGATTATTCTCTGTGTACACAGCTTCAAGGCTGGATCTTTTGTAAAGTGTGGTGAGAGGTAAGACTCACGCTCCTAATCGCTACCCTCCTCAGGCAAGCCTTAAAGGCCGACTGTGTTTTGTATAAGGATTGGACAGTTGGGCACAGTGCAGTGTGGAAGCAAGAGAATGTTTGATCTGTTTCTCTTCTGTTCCTGTGGTATTTTAGATGCTGGAATCAGATAGTCAACAAATATGAGATGCTGAAACCGGATAGACAACAAGCAAGAGAAACAGCAAGTTTGCGAACTGTTTGCAGCTGAAATGCAAAGGATGGGTGTTTTATCTCAAATAAAATCTTGAGTTCACCTGTCCCACTTTGTTATCTTGATTAGCAAATTTATTATAATAAGAATCCAAGATATAATGTCTAACTGTTAACATAACCCATGTGTCATTACAGGTGAGTACCCCTTATCTGAAATGCTTGGGAACAGAAATGTTTTAGATTTCATATCTTTTCAGATTTTGTAATATCTGTATGTATATAATGATATATTTTGGAAAGGAGAACCAATCTGAACATGAAATTCCTTGAGCTTCATAGAAACATCATGTACATAATCTGAAAGCAATTTTATACAATATCTAGTGCAACTGCAATTTGACTATGACCCATTACCATCAGCCGAGGCCAGAGGTGGAATTTTCTACCTGTTTGTATCATGTCAGTACACAACATGTTCTGTTTTGGAGCACTTCAGAGTTTTGGATTAGGGATTCCCAACCTGTAATATAGCATTATTGTAAGAGCCAAGGTTATATAACATTAACTTAAGAGTACTTTAACGAAGAGTATTCTGGAAAAGTAAGGTGTTTATTTAAGGAATATAATGTAATATAATATAATAT
>NW_004955409.1:21416286-21418747 GCF_000276665.1 Chinchilla lanigera | reverse complement strand
GCAGTGTTTTGAGCATAAATTATCTTTACAGTTCCAATCAGGTTTTACTTTGACTTTCTGAATTGAATTATTATTGCAAAATCTTGTAGTTACAATGTTTAAGAAACATTTTTAAAATGTAGACTAAAAATAGAATGAGGACTAGTCTTTTATTTAGCTCAGGGAGACAATTATTAAAAATTAAAATTATTATAATGGTATCTATTGCCCTTTGTTTTATGAAAGGTATATATTTCTAAGAAATTGCATATATAGTGTCAAAAACTTTATTTTTAACATCCTAAAAACACTGTTTATGGAAAGAGAAGCAAGCTAGCAATATTTTAATACTTGATTTTAAATGTAAGAAACTTGGAAAGGAAGGCAGTTATGACCTGTGTGACAATGTATGTGTTAGAAACATCTTGCTATATGAAAATATATATATATATACACACACATATATATATATCAGAGGCATCTGGATTATCGAGGTTCTCTAGGTAGTATGTACAAAGGGGTATATATAATGTATATGTGTGTGGGTACACCTTGAAAAATTCAAGGAACTGGTAGATACAATTGTCAGGGGTTGGCAAATCCAAAGTCTGAATGATTATGTTGATAGTCTGAAGACTCAGGAAGAGTCTGTAGGCTGCTGGTAGGATTCCTATTTCCTTGGAGGAGATCAGTCTTAGCTCTATTAAGGCCTTTGATTAATTGAATGAAGCCCATCCATTTTCAGAAAGGCCACCTGCTTTATTCAACATCCACAGACTTAAATGTTACTTTCATATCTAAACTCTTACAGAAACATCCAGGATAATGTTGGATCAGGTATCTCACACTGGTTCCTAGTCAAGTTGACCCAGAGAATTCACCATCACAGCATGCATGGTAGAATCTCTTGGAAAGGATGTGATCTTAAACCTCTCTGAATATGTATGCTATGTAGATAATGACAGCTAAATAAATAAGAAAAGTCATTGCTTACACATTAAAATAACTCCCAAGAGTGTATACATTTCATAGGAATGAAATTTATATTGCTATGAAACAAAAGCTGAAATAAGTGTTTTCCTATACACTGTCATTGAAGATAAATTGAAGTATTAGAAAGCTATTAGACCACCGTTTTGCAAAACAACAATGCCAATTGAAAAGAAACATTTTAAGATAATAGAAATCTCTCAAAGTGGAAAAAGAAGGAGTAGCAAAAATCCTAACTGCAATGAAGTAACAAATTAAGTTGGTTTTAAAACAATGAGCCAGAGGATGTTAAAAGTAAAACCAAGACTGTACTTCACCAGCACTTGGACCCTAACTCCTATTATTACTGCTGACCAGGCTGAGAATTCTGCCACATTCCTGCTGCCTTACTGAGGCAATGCCTTTAATTCTGTATAGTATGTAGTATGTGGTCCTTAGTTGGTGCATTGGAAGGTGGAATTTGAAAATAACCTTGTGCAGTTTTATATCCCAGGCTAAAACTGCTGGATTTGTGTTGCTTTCAAAAAGCGATGTTGTAGAGGTCATTTTGTTTGATCTGGGTCTGAGGAGTAACCAGGCTCTCCAACCCTGTTTTTCTGCTGGGCTCTCTAACATTGGCTTTTGAATTTGAATTACTTTTACTTACTTTTCTCAACTAGTTCCAGCCCTTGCTTAGGGTTCTATTGATCCTGTCATCCTGATTGATGACTTCCTGTAATTGGATTAACTTTTTAGTGCCTGTTTGGAATTGGTTTCCAATTTTGCTGCTCCTCCCCTTTCCTTCCTCTGCTTTATAGTAGCTTGTCTTCATAAGTCTACCTTTCCCTCTTCCCTTTCACTCCCACATGCCCTGTGGCTGTTGCTGTGTGTGATCCATTCTTATCACATCCTCCACTTTCGTATCAGGGACATTTCTTTTTTGAATCATTATGTTGCAAAGAAAGGTTTGCAACAAATGTTTTATTTTGTGAAATCTTTTCTTTCTTAGCCTCTTGAGTTCGAGTCTATTGGTTGGCATTTGAAAATCAATACCCTTGCACTTAAATATACTCTAATAAATTTCCCCAATATCAAAATTTAATAATGGTTCCTCTGAAGGAATTCTTGATCTATGAACTCTTTAATAATTATGCATTGCTTACTGCTGAGACATGGTGTGATTTGTATTTCATGCCTTGATCCTGCTATTTTGTGAAACATTATGTCTTCATTCTTTACCTTCCCCAACACACATGCATGTGCACACGCACACGTGCATACACGCACACACGCGCATACACACACACACTTTCTTTCTGCCTTCTTTTTCCTGAGATGACATTCATTAAGGTTGGTTTTACTTTCCAATTTTGCCATGAAATGTTTTCTGATTCTTTTTTAGAATTCTTTTTTATTTTAAAGAGAAAAAGCAATAAAAATGATATAAAATTTCAAAACAAGATAATAGGAGAGTAACAATGGTTAATACATTGGGTATTATTATTTTCAAAGT
>NW_004955409.1:21390399-21415156 GCF_000276665.1 Chinchilla lanigera | reverse complement strand
AAAATACCACATCTTTTTTTATCCATTCCTCAGTTGATGGGCATTTTGGTTGTTTCCAAGAATCAACTATTACAAATTGTGCTGCTATAAATATGGGTTCACATATGTTACTGTGGTATATTTTTAATTTTTCTGGAAGGTACCCAGAAGGGGGATAGCTGAGATGAATGGGACCTCTAATCCTAGTTTTATGAAGAATCTCCACATTGATTTCCACAGTGGTTGCACCAGTCTACACTTTCACCAGCAATGGAGAAGGGTTCCTTTTCCCACACAGCCCCTTCAGCATTTGTTATTGGTTGATTTATTGATGATAACCATTCCTTCTGGGGTGAGATGGAATCTCAGTGTCCTAATTCTTTGAAGTGAAAGTCACAATCTGCTTTTCTTTTGATCTTAATAACTTGCTTTATTTTTTTTATGGTACTTTTAAAATACTTTATATCTGTCAGTAGTATTCTTCTTTTTAGTTCATAGGCTATTTGAAGGAAGGAACTAGGGAGTTATATTACTTAGGATTTGGGTATTCAATATATACATTCTGAAGAGTTATCTTCTTTGAGCTATGATTGAGCCCCTGCTAATAATGACTGCATGCTTCTGACTTTCCTTCACACTTGGCCAGGAAGAGGAGATTTCTCTTATATGTGTAAGAGGAAAAAGGAAATGTAAGACAGTGACTTTTCCATTAAGCTAAATTTATTCAACTTTAAAAGAAAATCTATTCTGTGGTACTGCCTTTCCTACTTGAAAATTAAAATTTCTCCCTTCTTTCATAGTAATCGGTAGTACTTGTTTGTTAGAAAAGTTAGTGCCTCTGTTTTCTTTCATTAATTTTTTTTTTTACCAATCAGAGAAATTTTGGGAGCTTCAGGTGTAATATGGAAGGCATAAATCTGGTCCACAAGATGGTAAACTGTTAACATTATTATGTGATTTTTTAGTGATCATTTTCATGGCTTAGTTGCTTGGTTTTAGAGAGTATAGTCCAGTCATAACTTCATCTTGTATTCTCCACCCTGAGTAAGTGACTCAAAACCCATAGTTTTCAGACATTACATGCAGTTGTGCAACTAGGTGAACAAAACACAGCGATTACTGACATTTGAATTTCAACCTACTGTTCGTGTACCTTGAAGGCAGGTATTTATTATTAAGTAAACATGTAAGTTTTGTTTCTTCACTTTAATGTTCTTATAAAAATATAAAAAAGTTTTGTTTCTTATATACATTTTTTTATATTTTATATGAAATCCTTCATTCAGTGGAGCCCAGAGGCTTAAGGGATTCTGATATAACCAATATTGTGAAGAAAACAATTAGCCAAGAAGAGAGAAAACTGCTGTAGTGCTGGCATGCGTAATAACTATTTGAGTAACAGTGGTCTCAGCTGTGTGTAGGTAAGATAACCACAGCTGTCTTAAGATACTGTTTTAGTCCCTTCTCTCATTGCTGAGACAAAATACCTGACACCCAAAGTTAAAGAAGGGAAAGCTTATTTTGGCTCACAGTTTGTAGAGGTTTCAGTCCCTCGTTGGCTGGGTTTAAGGCATGTTGGCATGGCACAAGGGCCCTGCAGAGGAGAAACAGCCCATGGTACGGCAGGCAGAAGGCAAGAAAGCAGCAAGCAGTGAGCAGCAGCAGCCTGCCTCTCTCCCTTCTGTTTCTTCCAGGCTACTTGCCTTTCAGGTGGTACCACCCACACCCAGGCTGTCTTTCCCATTATCCACACCCAAAAGTATGCTTAATCCATCAGTAGGCTAATTTGGTAATCACACTCCCTTAATCCCAGTATGGCACAATTTAAACTCGGTGCCACACACCCTTGAACAAGCTACTTCTGAAAAGCCCCATCTGTGAGCTCACGTAGCTTTGGAGGCACCTCTAGATATACAACATAACAGATGTGTCTCCAGGTAATTGTGAGACCCAACTAAGTAACCAAGTTATGAGGTATTTTTGCTTTAGTGTAGTCTAAAAGTACACTAAAGTATTGTATCTGTTTCTGGTAGTGCTTCTTCTATCATTAATATCAATGGTATTTCCTTTAGAGCCCTCTATAATCCAGGGATAAGTCCTTGTCTTTTTTAGGATCTGGATTATAAATTGTTTCTCATCCTTCTAGTGGCATTGATTTGTATATATTTCATAAACTGTCTAGCAGGATTTTTATTGTTGGTTTAAGATGAAATAATAGTTTAAACATCAGAATGCCAGTGGTAGATACTTGTATAAGTGATACCAGTTGGAATGATCTACTAATACATTTTATATTTTGGGAGGCTCTGAACACAGAAAAGGTGCACCTCAAGTCTGAAGCATACTTAATGTGAATATTCTATAGGAAAGATCATATGCAGTATGTGAAATTCTCTTTCACTTTGCTTGAACTAACCAAGACAAATGGAAGCAATGGCATTAATTTCCTAAGTGATTGCATATCTCCTTTGCAAAGACATGTTTGCCAAAATACTGGATTGCTGGAGTAATTGTAAAATCTGAATGTAGAGATAGATAGAGCTTGAAGGGTAGAATTAGAGCTGGAAGAGGCCACTTATTCCTCTCTTCTTTGTCAGTGTTATTAAAAAGATAAAAAGATATTACACAGGCTGCCTGACATTTTAGAGTTGAAGAAATCTGTCTTTGCCTCCTCTGTCTTTCCTTAATGGCTTAGTGTAATTTCCTGTAAGAAATAGTTATTTTCATTTTATTTTACCTCATAGCCTTGGTGGCCTCTGCTATACCCTGGCTTTGTACAGGCACTAATGAGTTACAGTACCACCCTCATCTTCCCTCCCAGGAAGCAAGTGCCACAGGCTCCTGAGTGAACCTTTTATCCTTTACCTCTGTTCTAATAAAACCTCACTCTTTAGGGCTATTGATCTCTGCAAGATGTTAGCAAAAGAGCAGTAAAATAAATTCACGGTAAGGTGCTATTCCTAATAGCTGACAAAGGGTTAGCTAGTCCAAGATTTATTTATAAAACAAACACACACACACACAAACAAAATGGACTGGCAATGTTGAGTTCACAACAGAAGAATTTGAATAAGAATCTTTCCCCAGACCACTGAACTTATCCACTGGAGTTGAACTTATTCCCACATCTAATGGGGCCTCCCTTTCTGAATTAAATTGTGAATGGACCACGACACTGTTAAAAGCTGAGAGATTGAGGTGAATTACGATATTCCATGAATGACAAGGTCTTTAAACTAGAAGATGAGTGAAAACCCAATCTGGAAAGGCCAAGTTATAAGCCTAGCTGGGATTAAAATGGGAGTTTCAAATGAGCTTCTAGTCCACGTTCATTTAAAATAAGTAAAAGAAGACCAGTGGCACAACTGTGCAATAAAGGACAGGGGAATTTGTTGTTTCAAACATATAAAGTTCTTAGTTATTTTCCAAACATATATTAAATACAGGACAAAACACAAGGGTTTTAAAAATGAAAGACGTATTCTCTGAACTAAGGAAGCTCACTCTCTAAGGAATAAATTAGAAACTGGAGAGTGACCTTATCCATACATGATAAATGCTGTGACAGAGATAAACATCAGATATTTGGAGACCTAAATGACCACATAATGTAAACTGGGTATGGAAGACAGGAATGCATTTTGGAAAGTTTTTAATTAGGTAAATTAATACTTACTGAATTTTGGAGATGAATAAATATTAACTAGAATAAAAAAGTCTTCTACAGCTTCACTCTCTGTCTTAATTAGGAAGTCATTAACCTGGAATTAGTCCATTTATTTGTTTTTTTTTTAAAGTATTTCCTGAGCTCACATGCATATTATAGCAAAAATTAAAGATTAGAAAAGCAACTACAGCAATGATAGAAAGCTTTTAGAGTTAATTTGAATGCACAACTGCGTGTACATTTTGGTAATTATGGGATCAATTATTAATGTGTACATTGCACCAGTTCTGCAAATGGTGGTTCAAAGAGAGGAGCATAGTAAGCTCAGCCAGAGACCATTTAGAGTGGTTCAGCACTCATTAACTACAAAACTAAATTAAAACAACAGGCAGATTATGAACAGGTAAATATAAGACCCAGGAATGGATGTGTCTATGTGGGGTTATTATATTATTTTGGGTCCATAGAATTATAGAAAACCTAAGATGAAATTTATTTAAGTATCTAGAGAATAATTTTTTTCTGAAAGCTATAAGAAGATAGTAAATGGTAAAACACGTGTGGATGTAAAGCAGTTCATGGTGGGTTGACCTACACATCTCACACACCACATACATACTTCTTTATTTCTTTGGTTTCTTTAGATGGAACCACTTGAAAATAAGTCTATAAGATACAGAAGGAACAGCAAAGCTACTAGCTATTTTATAGTTTTGATTGCCTTTCTTTTTTCTCACTATTCATAAATATAAATATGTTTGAATTTCTATTAGACTCAGAGCTCAAATTCTGACCCATAACTCATCTCTGTTCTTGTAAATACTACAGTTTAAAGGTCTTTTGAAAAAGAACATTTAACTTATTCCCGTCAGTGTTTTGGGTTGACATTTGCTTCCACTGCCTGCGATTTTGAGTGATCACTAAAGCTTATGGAAAAGGAATGAGAAAAAAAGAAATAAAAAGGAAGACTGTTCAGCTGGTGTCTCTTACAGGTTTCATTTTCGAGTGGATTACACTGTGCAAATCTTTGATATGACTCTGAATATATCTGGGTAATTTTAAAGAGTGAGATCAAAGTGAGGAGAACCATTGTGTGATGCCTGACCTGGGAGGCTACATGCTCTTCTAAACAGAGCAACAGAAGCTTTCTGCAGGCATGGGACTCATGCACCTTGTTTTCCTCTATATTTCTATTTCTTCGTGTCTCCCATTTGAATTCAGTAACTAATGTCAAATACCTATCCTAAGAAGTAGGCTGAATTAAAAATGCTGGAATTGCAAAACTTCTTGGTCAGCACAACTTTCTGCTGCTATCAGTCCCTTCCTACCTTGTTCTCCAATTAAAGCAATTAAAGATCAGGGTATGTAAATACATGTTAATGCTGACAAAAGAAGTCTTTTCCTTTTGATCTTCATCTCCCTCACACAAAAATGGATATTAGTAAGTTGAGTATACAAGGCTAAGCAGAATTGCAATTCTCCCAAATCAATACCCTTATAATAGTTATTTAAACTTGTACTAGCAGTGAACATTACCAAAATGGAATTACATGATATGAAGATGACTTTTTCAGGTCACACTCACAGTGAGCCACTTTCAACCAGGCTCCACCTCCTAACAATATATTCAGCTTCTGAACTTCTAATGAATCAGTCCATTGATGAGAACAGCACCTCCATAATCCAAGTATCCTTCAAAAACATGAAAATTTTGGGGGAGATTTTAGAGATAAGCTGTGTAACACCTCCCAGATTCATCTATAGATTCATCACAATCCCTGTCAAAATGTCAGGTGTGTTTGCTGAAGTTGACAAACTGATTGTTGTGGCTTGTATCTGGATGTCCCCCTAAAGCTTCTTGCACTCATAGGTAGGGCTTTTTGGCATTGGCTGGACCTATGGTGTAAGATACTGGGACTAAGGGTGTGTAGTACTAAATTAGTCCACTGATTAATGTATTTCTGGGTGTGGATGAAGGGGAAGGTTCACCCTGGGTGTGAGTGGTGCCACCCAAAAGGCTTGTACCCTGGATGGGAAAAAAGGGAAAGGGAGGCTGGCTTCACTGCTGCTTCTACTGCTGCTGTTGCTGTTGCTGGAGTGTGCTGCCCTCTGTTCATTCTGCCAGGCTGTGAGCTATTTGTTTTCCATGATGCCTCCCTGAGATGCCAGCCCTGCCTTGGAGCTGGCTGATAAGGTCTGAAACCTCTACAAACTGTGAACTGAAATAAACCTTTCCTTGTCTAACTTTAGGTGTTGGGTATTTTGTCTCAGCAGTGAGATATTTAACTAAGATACTGACCTTAAAATTCATATAGAAATGAAATAGAGTAAAAATAGCCAAATACTGAAGAAGAAGATAGTTGGAAGACTTACTCTTCCCAATTTCAAAACTTACTAAAAAACTGTAGTGATTAAAGATATTTGCTACTGGTATCAGGGCAAACATATTAGATCAAGGGAATAGAACTGGAAGATCTGAAATAAACCCTTAGAGTCAATTGGCTTTTTACAATGGTGCAAAGCCCATTCAATGGAAAAAGTCTTTTCAACAAACTGTGCTAGAACAACTGGGTAGCATCTGCAAAAGTTTAAATTCAGACCCCCCCACATCACTCTCTATATAAAATTTAACTCAAAACAGATCATAAACTTAAATGTAATGGCTCAGTTTAAAAACCTTCAGAAGAAAATGTGACTAAATTTTTATATTTTTGAGTAAGGCTATGGCTTCTTAGATACAATACTAAAAGTACAGATAGAAAAGAAGTAAATGGAATTTTATCAAAATTAAATACTTTTTTGCTTAAACTTTTGTCAACAAAGTGAAAATACAAAACATAGAGTAGGAAAAATATTTGAGTCATATATATTAATGTTTAGTATTGAGTATGAAAAAAACAAAATTCAGTAGGCAAGGACTTTTGTAGATACTACTTCAAGTAAGATACATGGATAGCCACAAATATATGAAAAGATGCTCCACATCCTTAGTCATTAGGGAAAAGCAAATAAAAATCACAATAAAATATCAGTTCCCATGCACTAAGCTTGCAAAGATAAAAAGGCAAAGATGTTGACAAGGATGCATAGATGTTATAACCCTCACACATTGCTACATTGGAGAATGACTGCTGTAACTTTGGAAGTTCTTAAAAACATTAAAACTAGATTTAATTATGGTTCCTCTTCTAAGTACGTACCTAAAAGGAGTAAAAATATATGTCTGTTCAAAAGTTTGCACAAGAGTGTTCATAGCAGCCTCTCTCATAGTAACCAAAAAGTGAAAACAAACTAAATATCCAAAAATGGATGATCGGTAACAAAAAGGAAACATGTACTAATGTGTGCCTCAACATGGGTGAAACTTGAAAACATTAAAAGAAAATAGTCTCAAAAGGCTACATATTGTGTGCTTCTATTGATATGAAATGTCCAGAGTAGGTAAATTCTTAGAAACAAAAAGCAGATTGGTGGTTGCTAGGGACAGCATAGGTAGGAATACAGAGTAATTGCTAATGTATAAGGTTGCTTTGAGGGTGATGAAATTATTTTAAAATTAGGGAATTTTAATGGTAATAAAACTGTAAATCTATTAAAAACTACTGAAGTTTACACACTGAAGTGAAATTTTTAGAACGTGAACTCTACCTTAATACCTCTGTTATAAAACAGGTTACATAACAAAAAACTAAAAAAATATAAAACAGACAGAAAAAAATTACATGTTGTTCTATCTTGTAAGACTTTATCAAATGTGTTTATATTCCTTTTGTCATTTCCATGTTGATCCCCTAATGGACCTGTAAACTTCGATAGCACTTGCTATGACTACAGAAATGTGCACATTTACTTAAATTGTGGAATCACTTAGTTCTGAAGACAAATGTATGTTTTGAAAATCACTAGGCTCTGTTTAAAAAAATAATCTGGTAGTTCATCACCACTTCTACTGTAATTCTGCCTGATCATAGACTAGAAATACTAAAAGATGGGGCTTAGAGATCATATAAATCAATCATTTTATTTTACAAATAAAGACACAGAAATCCAGTGGGGTTAAATTTTAACATTTAAGTATATCATCAGTGGTTCTCAGTATATGTGCTATAAATCACCTCAAGTCTAGTGAGAAGAATGCTGGCCTGGTAGGAAAAGATCTAAATTTAAACTTCAACACCATCTCTTATCTACTCCTCCATGTATAACATGGAGCTAAACACTCATGCGGGTGGTTTTTTTTTTTTTTTTTTGTTGTTAAAATAAAGTCAAGTGCATATATTAATTGTCATTACTGTTAAGTAGAGAAGTTCAAATGTATGGGGAAAGTATAGCATTACATTGACAAATTTATGTTTTTAACCGTAACACTACAGGAAAGATACCAATTTCTCTTGAGTTCTTTGCATCCCAGTGCTGTAACTTCTCAGCTGAACGATACCTATTTTAGTAATAAATATATGTCATTTTAAAACCTTAGTACTCTTACTATTCACTTTAAATCTGTGTGCATATTCTGAGATGTTCAGTGAGTGTGTGTATGTGTGCATGCACATTTATTGAGTACTAAACGTTACAAGCATTAAAATGCTAGTGTTAGACATGATCACTCAATCTCCTAATGAGCTTACCATAATTACAAGCATTTTCTTATCAATGTATATCTTAGTATTTCAGGCACACTCAGAATCTTCATAAATGAATAATAGGAAAGAGAAATTACTAAGTACAACCAAGAAGCTAGGTAGCAGACACTTTGAATACAGATTTTTGCACTCAATTGTTTGACCAATTTAAAAGTTTATAGCTGCTTGAGTCATCTGCTTTTGCAACTGGTTATATCGGCCAACTCTTCATATAACATTGCTATAAATAAATATTGATAAATTCATATGTACATATTTGCTGTTTTGCATAATTGATTGCTTCTATTTTTTTTCCCTGCTAGTTCTTTGCTAGTGATGCTTTGTCTCCTTGTCTCACCTTTCTTTGTATTGACATTCTGACAGTGTTTATGATGGCATCCCATCTTGAAATATTTCACTCACCAGTTTCCTTAGGGCATATTTCTTCCAGTTTTCTTTTCTTTCAAACATCATCTTGCTTGTGTTCAATCAAATCCATATGGCTAACTGATTTCTCAGTACTTTTTACTGCCATAGACCTAATGTTTCATTCTAAGTTTTAAACTTACACCTCTATTTCACTTTCCTCTCACATGCACACAGAGAAAACACAATTTCTTCAAGGCTCGAATGTTGAATGAGTTTATACTGAGAGAGGGGTTTCCTTGGAAACACTAAATAAGGAAAGCTTTTATATCTGCTTGCTTATCAACTAGTAGATTGACAGACGTTTCTCTGTAAAAAAATAGTTTATTTTAGAACACTATGTGTATTGTTAATGGTACAATGTACAAAAGTCAGAATTGCTTCACTGGATACAGTAATGAGGAAGAGAAAGCTTAACGTACTTCATAGAATAAAGCAATTGTTTCAAAAATCTTTATTTTACATTGGTGTATGGGCCTTCATGTATGTGGGTTATTTCATAAGAGATTTGCATTCATTTAGATGGATTTGATGATATAAAATTATTCTCTGTTTTTTGCCTCATCATTATTAAATATAAAATAATGTAGGTTTTGTTAATGCTTTTAAAATTGTGCTCTTATTAGGCTCTAGTAAAGTCATAATTCATGCTAATAAAATGATAGATTAAGCTTCTTGATTACTTAGAAATTTTTGGACAGGTTAAAAACCAATGTGAAATTATTTTATCCTTTTTTCACTTATTTCATAAAGAATAAACATGGCACTAGCACATTACATAGATTTCTTCATGTTTGTCATAGTATTTTCATGGACTCTGTTAATTTCTTACATTATTAAATTCTAGCTCTTTTTCCTTTCCATTTTTTATAAGCTATTGCCTAGACTCTTTTGACTAAATTGAAAAAAAGAAAGACGGTATCTATGGCAAACAAGAAGGGTGTTAGTTTAAAATATACTTAAAATGTCAAACAAGTGAGATACTATCTACAACATAAATTAGTTAATAAAGATATAGTGTTTGAGAAGTGGTAGCAACAACATATAGAACTTGATTTATGTCACTGTTAAATTGGTTTGCACTTGTATTTGCAAACAGGCAGAGAAGACCTTTGTAAATTATTCCTCAAGAATACAAGGTCTCATTCTCCCTTTGTTCTTTCTGAAGTCTGCACAGTCAGAGTTGAGTGGTCTCTCAAGCTTGTACAGCGCATGACAAATATTTGCCAAGTCACTCAAAGTTGCTACTTTTAATGCTATTTTGGTTCATAAATAGAGTATAGACCATTCATTTCCATCCTCACATTCCAAGGGAATCATCTGTATTCTGCTGTGATCCCTCTCTTACTACGCTTACAGTCCACACATAGCTGACAATGGCCCACCACATAAACCATTCTAGACTTATCTCTGCCAAGTGAATTAAGTGGACATACTTTTCACGAAGGTTGGGACACCACTAGAACTAGGGTGTTATTCAGGTTTCCCTGCAGCTCTGTTTATGGGCATTGCTGGAAATGGATGGATTGCTTGTAAAGTGAGGAAGGGAAAATTGTTGGTCTCCAGCACCATTAGAAACACATAGAAAGGAAGTATCTTTTCAAACTTTTTAAATTCAGTTTTATTCAGAAGTTTTGTCAGTCTACTTATTCTAGTAAAACAGTGTATTAGTAACATCACAGTAATTGTATTTACATTAAATGTGCACATTCATTATGTATCATTATTTAGGCCATGCATAGCAGTTGTTTTCTTGTAATATATTGTAGTTTTTCAATTATTATACATAAATTTATGCTCCAAAGAGTAAAAGAAAAATATGATACAGTTACATATACATATACACAAAGCCTATCAGGACTTAAGTTACCAAACAAGATAGAGGAATCACAATATTGAAGACATTTAATGCAACTTGAAGTTTAATATATTTATTTTTGCAGGGTGTAACATATTTATTTTTGTAGGATGAATGGAACTCTATGATTATGGCAAAACTGTATGTGTGCTATTTAAACATGTAATTTTACTTTCTCAACAGAGGAAATAGTGACCATTGGGAGTTGGGAATGACGAGCAGGAAATGAACGGAGGTCTGAAGGGGCACAGAAAAGATAGGCTTCCTTTTGCCTGAGATCACAAAAAGCATAGGTGAAAAGTATTTGTGGAGTTTTTGCCTGTTATTCTTTAACATTCTCCTCCTTAGTTATATTTGTTTTTGAAGTTTTATAGTATTTTTTCCAGGTGAAAAATTTCAATTGCTGGGGTAAAAAGATTCCCATTATAGTAGTATAACATTAAGATGTTTCCCTCCTTTTATCCTTAAAATAAAAAAAAAAATAAAAAAAAACAAAGCAGTAAAAAAAAAAAAATAATAATCCTTTTACTCATTATATGTGTCTGTGTGAAAGAAAATAGATATAAAGGGATTTGCCATTTGTAGAAACCAAATACCTAAAATGACAAGTTCTACTGTTCGCAAACTTGAAGGACAGCTGTAACCGTTCCCTCTGCCCCCACTTTTTTGGCCCCAATTTTCCTCTTTGCACTTAAAAATACTCTGCATTTGCTTTTATCAAATAGATCATGTTCTAAAAATCCTTCATTTCTGAATTGGTATTCTTTCTGTGGCTTGTAGCAGAATTATATTTTTCTCTAAGGTGATGTCATGCGTACTTTATGAGCCAATTCACAGACACAGACGCTGATGCCAGGAGGGATGAGCACACAGGCAGGATGGAACTGTTGTTTTAGCCAGCTAAAACCCACTGAGCCTTCCTGACGTGTAACAAGATATAATACTTCCCTTTGAAGTAATTAGATATAAATAGTACGTGCTTTAAGAATATGATGTGATTAGCATTACTTCAAAACAATTTTAATCAATTTAGAATTAACTCTGTTTTCTATTATCTAGGTCACTGGTATATAGGATTAACATTATGTTACAAATTTTGCCTGATCATTGTACTGTCCTATTTGTATTTCTACTTCTTTTTCTCTCTGATCTGGTTTTCTAGACTTGTGTCCTTCTGGCTTTTTCTTTTCTTTGAGAATGTGATCTCCCTCTTATTTGTATTCTCCAGGCTCTTCTCTCCTGTGAATGTTGGTCTAGCTGCTCTGAGCCCTGTACTCAATATATCAGGTGGGTATAAAGTGTGTTCTGCTAGTGGGATTTGAACAGTACAAAAACCAGCACTGGAGTCAATTGCCTGAGTATAGCCAGCTGAAAGGCACCAGTGTAACTGGTGCAATTTGTGGTGAAGGCTGAAAATACTGGACAAGGTGCTAAAACCTGAGCTGGATTCATGGGTAGAACAGCCAAACAGTAATTATTCAGGACACCATCGTCATGCAAGAAGCTAAAATACCACTGAAATGAAACAGAGCTGTTTAAGCCAAGTTTCCACAATAACTTCTTACATAACTAGAAAAATGTAAATTACCATCTCTTGCCAAAGTAGACAGATCTCTTAAATGAAAAAGAAAATAAAACAAAGCCTTTGCACAGTGCTGATACATAGGCTACAGTTAAAAAAAAAAGCTTAGGTTGGTGAGAACACACAACCTGAGATCCTTTTAGCACAAGTTAAATGTACAATGCAGTAAGAACTGTAGATAACATATTCCACAGCAGACTTCTAGAACTCACTCATCTTGCATAACAAATGCACTTAATGAACAACTTCTTATTTTCCCCTCTTGACAGTCCTTGGAAACTTGCATGCTACTCTGCTTTTGTGAGTTTAATTTTTAGATACCTCATAGAAGTAGAATCACACAACATTTAACTGTGACTGGATTACTTCACTTACATTCTATCCTCAAGGTTCAGCCTTGTCACACTGCAGAATTTCCTTGTTTATAAGACCAACTCTTATTCCACTGTATAAATATTTTCTTCATTCATCTAGGGATGGACATCTAGCCTGCTTCTACATCTTGGCTGTTAAAAATACTGCTGACACGCTCGCAGGAGTACTGAGGTCTTTTCAAAATTTGGATTTCATGGCTTTTACAAAGCACTTGCAGTTGCAGTCCACCAAAGTCAGAAGTTATAGGTCACTTGAACTCTGACCTTAAGTGATTTCTGATGTACTGTAATTTACTTGGAAGGAGGAGTTTTCATAAATGTAGTCTAAATTTGATTCTATTAGTATGTCTCATAGGAAGCTATCATTCATGCATTTGAAAAAGGAAACTGCCAAGAGAACAAGAACTAGAGAGAAGTAGAAAAAGTTTTGTAGAAAATTTTTCATAGCACAGATTCTATTTGACCAGTGGACAAGACTTAAGAAGCAAATCTGTTTTTATATACTATTTTTGTGAATGAAAAAGTCAGTCTTCCATTCCCTAAAAATGTGAAGTAGACCTTTAAGGAATATAATTTTAAAATGGTAGTATGGTGTTAGCTTTCCAAGGTGCCTGCATACATTTGCGGATCTTAAGCAAAAATAATCTAGTTGGTAAGAGCTGAGGGGACAGTGCACCCTTGGCATTGTTTCTGGCACCCATGAATTCACCACCATGGACATGGAGCGGGCAAATGTCAAGGTACAGTAAGAACACAATTATTTTCTCCTTTTCCTATTTTCTATAGCTTCCAAATGTTGGAAGTTGTGAACATTATGGAGGCCAGGGGGAGTTGTGATGATGGCCAAAACCAGACAACAAAACTGTATTTAGAGAGGAAGGTAAATACTACATCTATGTCAATTGGTAAAGCAAATAAAGGAGAAAAAAAGGACCAAAGTTTGCAGAAACATGTTACGTATGACAAAACACACAGGATACACATATTTTACATTTACTAACATAGAGACATCAGTAGTCCATCCTGGTAGTTATTTTGGGACTGTTGAACTAAAGTATATTGCTTTTATGGAAGATGTGAAATATGAACTGGGGAATGAACAAAAAGTTCAGAATTGAAATTGGTTGTGAAAATAAAAATTTGGCATACAGGTTTGAGATGTGGGTGGTGTTTCAATGAATTTTAGTTATACTTTTCAGAATGACAGATTTTCCAGATCTGTCAGTCCAGAAATATTTAATGAGTTCTTACTAGATGCCAGGTACTGATTTAAACACTGAATAATTTAGAGTTTCCACATCCAGAAGGTTATGCTGGCCCAGATATTCAGGTCTTGCTCCTTTTCTCTGTGTCTCTCTGTTCTCTTTGTTTTCTCTCTGTCTCTCTCTCTCATATATATATATATATATATATATATATATATATATATACACACACACACACACACATATATATATGTCTATGTGTATAAAATAAGATGAACAGTTGGAAGAGAGCACTTAGATATAGTGAGGGAAATTATCTCCAAGGAGGCTGAATTGGAACTTGAGTCACATGCAATCAGTTGTGCAAAAATCCTAACAGAAATCACAGTAAAATCACAGAACTCAGACATGGAAACAACCTTTACTTGTTAAAGGGAGAAAAATAAGGACAGTGTGGCCAGAATGTGGTAAATGCAGAAGTAGATTAAGCCAGAGAGGTAGGCAAGTGCCATATTATATAGGATCTTAGATGGCACAATACCATTTTATTTCAACTACAATGAGATAGCAGTGGTGAGTGTTAAAAAGGAAATACTCATGGAAATTCAGAAGAATACTATAGAGTGGAGCACACTGGGATTCATGGAGAGAAGCAATGAGGTCTGTTAGGAAGTGCAGTATTCTGGATGAAAAGTAAGGATGGTTGAGATAGACTAATAAAAATAAAAGGTGAGAAATGAAGACACAAAAAATTACTGATAGATTGGTTATTGGGTCTGAAGGGAAAAATAGAATACTCAAGGATCAATCGAAGTTTTAGATTTGAGATGGCACACATTTGAACTGTCTGCCATTTACTGAGATAGGAAACCTCTGTGGATAAGAACATTTCTTAGGGTAGAAATTATGTTGTGCTTAGGAGCTATTTGGGTTCAATAGTAGTCAATGAACAACAAGTAGTTAATGAATCTATAGCAAGGGCAAATTAAACAGTCTGTAGATTTAACATACAGAATCATCAATATAAGTATTATTGGAAGTCATTGAATGAGAAAAAGGTCACATAAGAGGAGATGGCACCAAGACAAGTGTTAAAGAAAGTCCTGTACAATAACCCAAGATTTAAAATTTGACAGGTGGAGAGACACCAACAGGCAACTGAAGAGATAAGAGCGGTGAAGCAGTAGGAAAATCTAAGTGTGATTACCCAGTAGTAAGTGAAAATTTTCAACAAAGAGGAAAAAATTCAATGTGTCAAAAATTTTTAGAGGTAGAAGCTAAATGTGGAGAATTAACCATTTGTGTGCTATTCATCTTCTAAAGTGATGCTCTTCCCCCTTGGACCACTTCTTCTCCCCCTGCTGGGGAAGTCTTGACTCATTCGTAGGGAAACAACCCTTGTTCTAGGTCACCAGGCATTCTCAAGAGTGCCGATGGTGGCTGGCTCCTCCCTCAGTGACTGGGGCGACTCTATGTCTCAGTTTTCTCAGAAAAATGTCAGATAATGTTTTTCAGCATTTCCATTTATGAGCAAAAGTGTTTGATAAATTATACTGTCATTCTTTCAATCCTGTTTGTCTGAAGCAACAGGAGCAAGGACTCAGTTACAGAGAGCAATGCATTTCTGTAAAATGCAGAACAGAATTTGCTGCTTTTAACTTGCAAAGCAGCTGAGTCCTGTGAGGGTGACGGAGTTTTGGTGAAGTTCTAGATGTCAAGTAATAGTGGCAGGTCTGGTCAAGAAGAGTGAGATCGACCATTCCCAACTGCACTCCACTTGTATAGGATTGAGAGCTGTGAAAGGAAATAATTTTATATTCATAACTTGTCTACAAGCTCAAGAGATACCTCATTAGATGTTCTCCACTTGACCCTGCACTGGTTTCAATGTTTCCCAACCTTTTTTATGTCATCACATATATTGAACATAATAATGTATCTTGGTGCTCATTGGAGTAAATGGGCCAGGCTATGACTTACTTAGAGACGTAAGTACTCTGAACGTGAGTAACTCACTTGCAGCACCTGTTACAGCGGAATGAAGACCTGCTCCTTAGGAGGCAGGTGAGATAGCCCTTGGGAATTTTGCAAGAGGAGACAGAGGAAAAAAACACTGTGATGAAAAACTGGAAATGCTTGCTCACAAAAGTGATCACATTTCCAGATGTTGTCCCCTTTTAATTCAATAATAAGGTTGGGGAGTATGCATGATTATGCTTTTTGAAAAAAAAAACACGCATTTCATGTTAGAATTAGTGACAGCATAGGTATGCATTAAGAAAATACAGTAGTGTTTCCACTGCAACTTGGTACAGAGAATAAATGGTTTGCATTGGTGAATACCTAGTCCTTCTAAGATAGGATAATGTATTAAACATAATCAGAACATGAACCAGATCCTCTATTTGAGTTTATATTCATAGCTCTTAAATTATAAAAAAAAGATGTAAATTGACTCTGATTACTTTCCTACCTACTTGTAATAATGAATCTATAGACTGAGATTGGCTTATTTTCTAAATTAGGAGGATAAGGGGAGCGAGCTGCAAAAGTCTTGTGCCACACTACACTACTTTGAATTCTTAAAAATAAGGCTCAAGAGAAATTTACTAATGGCTAATTTGAAAATTTAATTCCTAAAGGACTATAATGATTCCAGTAAAAAATCAGGGCTTCAGATGGCAAAATATATCTATCTATAATATCTGAAACTGGACAGAACTAGAAGGCTAGAGTGGAGTATAATTGCTGAATATTAATCATAAAGGCAAACTATTTTGAATTGATCTTTTGGGATTTTAAGTTTGGGCTTTAATTTGCAAAAATATTTAAATTTTAAATTCAGTTTTCCAGAAAACTTTACAATGGGAGAGATTTTACTACCATTCAAATTTATTCAAATTTGGTTTATCTTTAGAGAAGTGATATTTTCTTGTATGAATCTCTTGATATTGTCATTCTGTTTCAGTGCAAAACTCTTCACTAGCCCTACTGGACACACAGTTGGATGTAATCCAGCACAAGAAATACCATAGGCAGTGAAATTTTAGCCCTGGAGTGTAGAGTGGGTTGTTAAGGAGAGTTTCTGATTAACCTCTGCTCTAACGTAACTCCTTCAGAGAAATAACAGTTGTCTTCTGCAATACCCAATCTGCTTCTCTGAATCTTCATATGTTGTCTGTACTTGGACTCCTGCCGACTGACTGCTGGGACATCACTTGATGAGACACTGATTTGGTATTCAGCATGACTAATATCCCCTTAACCAATATATGTGAACTCTTGACTTTAGACTTACCTTAATGTGGTCACTCCAAGGTACTTGTCATGGGGTGAACTTATGGATTTAGAGATAATGTAGTTTTTTGCTATAGTCTAGCCATGAGCTGATCTTCCCCTTCTCTTTCGTGATATGCCCTCTCACTATCCAAGGCCTGTCCCTGAGGTGGATCACACAGTTGCTCTACCTGAGGCTCTCAGTGTGCTCCAAGCCATAGCTCTAAGCTATGTGGATTTTTAAAAAAATATTTTGACCCAAGTTATAAAAAACAATATTGGTTAAAGGGGCTGGAGATGTGGGTCAGTGGTAGAGCTCTTGCCTGGTGTGTGAAAGCGTCTGGGTTCAATCCCCAGTGCCACACACAAAAAAAAACAAAAACCAAAAAACAGTGAAACAATATCAGTTATAGAAGACTATGGAATGGAAAATTGGAAATAAAAAATATATTCATTATATCGAGAAAGCAATGTTTTGTCTCACATGCAATAAGTAGTGAGAAATTTTATAAAATCTGTGGCATCTCAGAACTTGGAGGTCAGTTCATTGAATCATTTTGCATATATAAAATGCAGAACTGTTGGAGACATCGTCTCTCCCATTTCTTCTCTCATTCTCTATAGCTGTGATGCAAACTCAGATCCACCTGGGTCCAGAGCCTGACACCCAGACCACTGCGATTACTACTGCTCATTGTTCTGTGCTTTATTGCCCATGCTTTTCAGACCTACTTTCACTTTCCCCTTTTTATGAATCTATTCCCAACGGTGGGAGGCTGGCTTTGTAGAAGCAAAGGAGGATAGTAAATATGGCCCAAAATGGAACTGCTAGGTGTCATAAAGCACAACTCTTTACTTATTATTGTTATTATTATTTTTAGCAATATATTTATGGTATTTGTTTTTTGTTTTGGATTCCATGCTAGTTAGATGAACGCTTCAGATTCAGCAAAATCTGAGATTCCTCCCCAGACCCGTTACTCACTGCTTGACCTACAGAAAGCTATTTGAACTGTCAAAGCACCAATCCCTGCATTTGCAATGAGGAACTACATTACCTTTCCATTGGGTTTCTGTGAACATTAAATGCAATGATTCTTAGCACAGTGTCAGGCATTAGTAAGGACTCAATAAATGAAAACAAGAGTGGTGCTACTCTATGCTATTAGAGAAATCTTGGCATAAAATCCATTCTTGAAAAGTTTTCTTTCTTCTTTTTGGGTAGAAAAAACCTTTTAAGGTGGAGCTTTCGTCTCTTTAAGTAAAACAATGTGTAACTAGGGCCAATGTTTGTTATTAATGATTAATTGCTCTCTGAGCTTTGTCCAGGGATTAGCAGTATTATAATAAAAAACAAAGTCTTCCCTTAATTTTTATTTTTTTATTTTTTTCTCCGGTACCGGGAACCGAACTCATGACCTTGTGCTTGCCAGGCAGGCACTTTGCCGCTGAGCTAAATCCCCAGCCCCCAAAGTCTTCCCTTTAGATGAGACCCAAGCTAAAGATCTGTGGCTTATTTGGGGACACAGGTAAAATTATTTTCAATCTCTGTTTCTCCTTCCTTTCTTTCTTCCTTCCTTCCTTCCTTCCTTCCTTCCTTCCTTCCTTCCTTCCTTCCTTTCTTTCTTTTTTTCTCTTTCTCTTTCTTTCTCTTTCTCTCTCGCCTTCTCCCTCCCTCCTTCCTTCCCCTCTCCTTTCCTCTTCCCTGCATTTCTCTTTTTTGTAACACATGTTCGACTTACAGAGTATACCACAGTTTACTTATCCATTTTCACTTTTTATTGACTATGTTTCTTATGGTTTGTTTACAGAAGCAGGCCACTATGAGTATTATGCAAATGAGATATTTATTATAACAACTGACCTTACATAAATATGAGAGGACCTGGGAAATAAAGTTCTGGATGACTCTACCACCTTGCAAAGTTAACAATGGCACCAAAACTTTAGATTCTGAGCGGCTGAATGCTTTACAGATCAATCTGTAGAGATTTGCCATTGTTCTATTAATAAGTCTTCTAATTCATTCACATAGTCTCTTTTTCTAAATTTCTTTGGGTCTCTCATAGTTATCAATAAAATATTAAAATGTGATAACTTTCTCTACAGAGGTCATACACATCTTTTATTTTGACATGTTTGTGATCTTTTAAATGATTTTTTTATTATAGCATATTTTCTGTTTGCTGCTTGCATATAAATACTATTGATTGTTTTATATTGATTTAGAATTCATCAACCTTGCAAGACTCATATTTATTCAAATAGTTTGGTTTTAAAAGTTTCTTCATATATAATCATATTGTCTGTGAATAATGATTTAATCTTCCTATCTTGTTCCAACTTGGATAAAGTTTGCTTCTTTTTCTCTCTTCACCTACTTCCTAAGAATACTACTGCAAGGCTTGTTGGAAATGATAAAAGGAGAATACTGTTGGGAATAACCTCAAAAGAAATATCTCAGTATTTCACATTAAGTATGAAGTTTACTGGAGACTTGTCTGTTTTGTAGATATCCTTTAACAGGTAAAGAAAATTCTCTTCTCTTTTTGTTCATTAAGAGGCTCTTTCTATAGAACAGTTTCAGGTTCACAGTAAAATTGAGTGTAGATTACAGAATTCACAAACATCTCCCCCTTCCCCAGTGCACAACCTCCTTGTCTTACTCATATCTCGTGGCTATAACAAAATGCCATGAACTGGGTGCCTTCAACAAAAGACATTTATTCTTCAAGGTTCTAAAGGCTGAGAAGTCCAAGATCGAGGTGGCGGCAGATTCGGTTGCTGTTGAAGGCACTCTCCCCGGCTTGCAGATGGGGAGTCTTCTCGCTGAATTCTTGCATGGCTGGTTGAAGAGGAGGAAAAGCGAAAGGGAGGTGGGATGGGGAGTCTGGTCTCTTATAAATACACTAATCTCATCTTGAAGACCCCTGTCTCAAGCCGTTGTCTGAACCTCCCATCTCTAACTACCAGCACACTGGGTCGTAAGGCTTCAACATAGCATGTGAGTTGGGAACACAGGGCAGGTCAGCCTCTTACCATCAATACCCTGAAACAGAGGGGTACATGTGTTACAGTGAGCTCACACATCATTATCAAGGAAGCTTTTTAAAAGATGTAATGAATAAAAATAGAAAATGATTGCTAGAATTTTATCTACCACTTTCTTTCCTGCACCCATTAACCTCATGGCATAACACCCTTCAAATTTCCAAGTCAAAGGAAGCCTTAGTTAACTTTGCTGGTGAAACCAGCAGGTGAACAAGGAGAGTGGCCTGATGTGACAAATAACATGAGTGTTTTTTCTACTGTGAAACCAACCTTGCATTTCTGTGAAAAATCAAATCAGTTCAGCTAAACTGTTCTGTTTATTATTTTGTTATTTATTTTGACAAAATTTTGCCAAGGAATTTTGTGTGTGTATATTTGTGATGAGAAGAGACTGAAACTTCCTTTGTGCTTCACAGATTTGTCACAAAGAGAATGCTTGTCTCACACCGTGACAAGAGCAATGTGCCATCATATTTTAGTCTCTGGGGAGGTTTTGTACTATAGACAATATTGGCCCCTAAATGTGTGACACAGCAAGGTTTGGGAGAGATTGCCTGTGAAGTCCGAGAAATACTTCAGTTTTTCTTTCTTCTTGAAGCCTTTTTGCAGTTTTCATCTTTTTAAAAATGTCTGTTTTATCTGAAATTTAAAAGTTATCACCTACTTATTTATTTGTGTAATTACAGTTTTAGTGATATCTCAAAAGTTTTGGTATTGTTTAAAATATGTTTTATTTGATTCATGAGTTATTTAATGATTTTTATACAAATTTTCTAGTTATCTGCTATTGATTTTAGCTGCATTAGAGTTAGAGGACATGCTGTGTTTGATTTTAGTTCTTTGAAATTTCTTAAGATTTGTTTTGTAGCCTGGTTTATGAACAAAGGTATGTATTTCTTACTTTTTTCTAGCTGCTAAATATGAATTCAAGGGTTGACTGGAGTTTTACTGCAGCGTTTGTTGTTAATAGTCCCTGGTATTCTCACAACCAGTAAACTTTAAGAGCAGTCTTACACTGGTATCAGTTCTAAGACACCAGGTTTCCAGGCTGTGGGTCTTTCAGGGGTTCCTGTGGTTTATATTTGCGAAAAATCACTTGGACTTATTGATGGTAATCTTGAGTATACACACTGGCCTTTTATGGCAAACCATTTTATCTGTAAAAGAGCAGAGTCAAGGAAAGGCTGAGATCCACCGATATGAGGCTACTACTTCATTATAGCCAAATTTCTTAAGATTTGTAGCCAATTTCTTTAGAAAAAAATCATGCATCTAAGAAGGATTTTTTTATTTTAAAGAGAAAAAAACCAAAAACCAAGTAAGAAAGATTTTAAATGATTCTCACATTTCCTTGGAGTACTAAGTGCATTTAAGATGCCGCTTTGTGCATGCCTGTGTCTGGTGGTCTGAGCAACTGATTTGAAGGTAACAATATGCAATGTAACTACAATGGTGAGCTCCTATCATCTTGTCTAGTGAAACTCTGTATTACCTCTAAGGTTTTATTGAAGAATTATTTTCTTATTCTGTCTAATGGTTTGAGCAATCTTTTTTTCTCACATCTGATAATGTGAGCAATGTAGTTTAGGATAGCGATAGGCAATGTAACAACTGCTGTTGATTTGTGTTAATTTGTCTTGAGACCCTGTATGGCTTTGAATGTTTTTGCTTTGATTTGTTTATGTTCATGATACTGGTATGCTGCTACTGTTCTATTTTTTTGGTTTGTTTGTTTCTCATGTACTACTCTTTTTAAAATTAAAACAAAAATGCTGCTTTGCTTTCAAAGTATACAAAAATTATGAGCCACCCCTAAGCACGCCTTACTTTCTGCATGCACATTTGCTCATTTTCTCTGTCTTTCTGTGTGTGTCTCTCCCTGTCTGTCACTCTGTCTCTGTCACTCTGTCTGTGTGTGTCTCTGCCTCTGTTTCTATCTGCCCCCCTCTCTGCCTGTTTCTGTCTGTGTCTCTCTCTCTGTCTGTGTCTGTCTGTGTCTGTGTCTCTGTCTCTGTCTCTCTCTGCTGGCTGGAAGGCTCATGCGAGGACTGCAGTTTCACAACTTGTGTAGATTTGACTGCTGGTAGTGTTGGAATTGCGCTTGACAATAGATTGAATCATAGGTCTGATGTAATGGTTTCCTTCTTGGGTCCCTAAATAGAGGTCAGTATACAAGAAAAATGGTGGGTATTTTCAGTCAGGAATAGCGTGAAGAATCATGAGATAAAACAGGAATTTCAAAACCAAATCAAGGGAGGCTTCAGTTAACTTTGCCAGCACACAAACAAGGAAGACAAGCTTTTGGTCTAGGGTCAGTGAAAGGCTATGATTAATGTCCTAAACTTTACCTAATCCTTCATGTAAAAGTGGAAAGAAGTACTTACAGTGGTTGGAGAGCCAAGAATGTGTGTGTGTGGTTGGGGCTTAAAGGGAGTTCTTCAAGTTATCAAGACAATCTGGTGTCTACATAAGAAAAAGGCTTAGGTGTGTCAGCATTCATCACATCGCCAAAGTTAGGAATCAAATATCTATAGTATCCTATGAGACCAAGAAATCCTTTTAGTAATTAGCCAAGAAAAGTCATGAATAGCTACCAGTCTTTGAGGAGAAAGAGATTTTCCATTCTGTCTGATGTTATGGCTTAGATAATGCACTTAAGTCTGATAACGTTGGAGTTTATACTTAGCTACTCTGTGTTTCTTTTATGGTAATTCTATTCCTAAGGGAAGGGAATTAATTCTGTAAGACTGTCTGAGAGTGTATAATAGAAGCTCATCAACATGATCATCAACATATTGTAGAAGAGCAGATTCCTGGAAACAGAATGTCTTAAGTATTTTCAGAGGGGAAGAGGGCATATCTGTAAGTCTGGGAGCATAACAATTCAACTGTGTTGCTGATTTTCCCAAGTGAAGGAAAATACAAACCATGTCTGGGTTTCAGTGTACGCTACAGTGAGAAGCATAGATCTAACACCATACATAGCTGCATCCGTGATCAAAGAGAAGATGACACTGAGGTTAGGGGACACAGGAAACAGACATGGATCATTTTAATGGCCTTAAAACTTGTACAAAATGATAGCTGGATCTGTCTTTTTGCTGAGCAGAACAGAGGCAATGGAAGGGCTACCCTGGGGACTGATAAGATGTTTCAGGAGGTACAGCATATGGGGATCATTTGCTGAAGGCTTAGTGAGGTCAGCTGAAGCCATTACAGGTTTGGCTCCACATTTGAACTGTTTTTGGTTTTCAGCCCAGAAGTTCTTGGGGACAGGCTCAAATATGAGGTATCAATACAATCTCTGATGTCTGTAGGCTGAACATATTATCTACAAAGTGATTTTCTGGTCCAAATTTAATAAGGGCACCTCATTTTAAAACTAGGTTTTGTGCCAGCAGGTGTATTGGAGTGAAATCTCTAGGCAGAATAATCGACTGACTAGTGCAATGTCCCAGAGAGAAGGGGAGTAGATGAGATGAAAAAACAGATTGAGGGGTATTGAAGTCCTGCCCCTGCAATCCTTTTATTACTCCAAGGAAGGAATACTAAAAAGGCCACGGAGTTAAGTAGAAATGGAATGCAGCATTTTTAGCATTTGCATGAAAATTCTTTTTCATGATAAAAGCAATTTTGTACAGAATGGAGATATTATAACCTTGAAAAATATTCTTACATTACATATTATAACCTTGAAAAATATTCTTACATTACATAAATTTGTCCTTTGTCTTTCTAGATTCTATTGTTGGAGCTCAGGTAAGGCTAATGTTCTTCCAGTGCTCCATTTTCTTACAAGGTGAAGAGATGTTTTTGACTAGACTAGTGATGAAGCTGGCTTTGTTTTTTAATTTGAAAAGGTACTACTTGGGGCTTTAAATTTTCCATTTTTGAAGTTAAAGTTTCTTAATTTCTCTTTTTTTTTTAGGTCAATTCTTCTAATTCAGATTGGAGACTGTCTTTTTTTTAAAAAATATAACTATCTTACCTTCTATTTTCTACTAAATCTTTTACCTCCTTTGAACACAATCAAAAGTTCATAGAGAAGACTAATGTTTGCTCTGATTAACATCAGTATAGTCTCTGAAAGTGGTGGCACCATGGTTTGTAATATCTGGAATGAATTTGATTTTTTATTTCTAGGATTAAGATTTTAAATTAGTTTTGATAGAAAAGATATCAGGAGTAGCTGCTACAAAATCTTATACTATTCTGTACCTCTTTTGCTATCTATTTGTATTCAAATCTTGATGTATATATTTGATTTACTTTTATAATCTATTTTTCTTTGTTTTCAGTCATATTTTTTTGCATGTATGGGTCTCAAAAGGAGACATTCTAGTTCAAGGGCAACTTGGGATGGAATAGAAGTGCTACATCCCTCGAAGAGATTATTCTTATTGCTTAAAATTTGTCTCAGACCATATGATCCAAGGGTAATTCTCAATTCTTTACTGGATTTTTGTTTTTCAGTAAGAAACAAGTACATTGTATAGATCTGACCTTGACTAATGTTTGGAGCTATAGTCCTAGTACAGCTGGAAGAGGGAGACAAAGATACAGTGAAGCTGCAAGTGAAGTGTAATGCAGAGGAAGTCATCAATGTCCAAGTGGACCAGGAGGAGAGGAAGACATCCCTCAGCTGGATCTGGAGGAGTTGAGAAGTTTGGATTTTAGATCCTTTGTTTCTCTATTACTCTTTTCTTTTCTTTTCTTT
>NW_004955409.1:21375838-21390223 GCF_000276665.1 Chinchilla lanigera | reverse complement strand
GGCCTCTTAAACCTATTTTAATTTTTTTGTTGGACAATTTAATACTTGGCTTTTTGAGCCTCTGATATTAAAGGCACCACACAGGGGATTATCATCTTAGTTTCTCTAGTTCTCCAGAGTGACCACGGAAGTTCTAATTCCAAACGTTGCCTGAGCTTCAAATATTTGGTGCCATTTGGCTCTGCAACATTTATACAGGTAGGAAATTGGACAGAGACAGGAAAGTTCACCAGATGGCTGGGAATTGCTTATTTTCCAATGATAAGTCCTACGCAAATATTTATGCCCTGAGAATCTTAGCGTGCTTCTCCCATCTCATTCATGAGAACTTTGAGCAGCAAAATCAAGTCAAATAAAAGTTGCATCAGAAACATTTAAATTGAAGGGTGAAAGCTAAGGAAGTGTGCATGTGGAGGGAACAGGCCAGCGGAGCAGAAAACTGAAGGCAACAATGTTCAGTATGCCGGGTGTAACTGGAGGCTCATTTCTGTATCCAGTTCCCAGAACTTTTCCAACATGGCTGCGCACTAGAATGACCAGAAGAGCTTTACAAATATCAGAGCCAAGCGCCACCCCAAAACTCTGGTAATCAATTTAGAATCAATATTTCTAAAATATTCCTGTGTGATTGTAACATCCAAGTTGCTGGATGATTTCAAACAATCCTTTCTATAAGTGGAGAAAACCTACTTTGTGCTTATATTAAACAAACTTGTCTTTGTTCCCTCCATCATGTCCCGTTTTACTATTACAGTTCTTTGACAAATGAATTATCTTAGTATAGTTCATTTAAGGAGTAAACAAAACACTACAAAGAGCTCCAACTGAAGAGAAACTAAGAATAAATGTTCATAATTTCTCCACAGTAACATAGAAAGATTATAGATGCACATTTATATGCTTCTACTTATCTTGCAAGTATACATTCAAGATCAGAATAATTTACCCTGTTCAAATATTTGATTTTCAATAACTAACAGAATGTCTGCAGATACTTGTGTTTGATGCTGATTTGAACTACACTGTTATAGTGTTATTAGTTGTGTTTTAATGTGCTACTTTGATAAGTGAATTATTTTCTAAGAGTGTTGTGTCTTAAGAAACACTTTCACATGTTGACTGATTTTGATTCTCATTATAACTATAGGTATAAGAATACCAAAATAATGAAAAGAAATATAAACGAGATCTTGCTCTGATTATTCCTTTCTAGGGACTGGAGATATGCTCTCACTGCCTTAGACACCCTTTTTATAAGCTAGGTGTGGAGTATCATAGACACATCATAACATGTAGGACCGTGGTTCCCTAGGCCCTGAGGTAGGTGTTACATAAACCATAGCATTTACGGTTTAGTATGAACACAGAATTTTTATTGTGTTCATTTTGATATGTTGGAATGGATTTAAAATGAAGTACTTGATAGCAGAGTTGCTCCAAAAAATACTATTATTCAAGGACTAGCAATCCTTGATCTATGTAGATACTATAATGTTATTCAGCAAAAATTGAATAGTACTGTTGATTGTTGATGATTATAACGGTAAATTATAATGATTATTTTAAACTAATTTACTATTTCCTATGAAAAATTTAGCAGATACCATGATAAAAAAGAGTGCTTTAATTGATCACTATAATTCTTAAAGTTAAAAAGAATTTGAGAGCTGGGGTATAACTCAGTGATAGACTGGCAAGTGCTTATCATGTACAAATCTTGGATAGGGGACCAAGCACACCACACGCACACACACACACACACACACACACACACACAATTATGTTTAAAGTTTGTTTAGATTGACCTTGCTCCCTCCTGTCCTCCACCCTCCCTCCTTCCCTCCTCTTTCCCTTCCTTCCTTCTTTTTCTCCTTTTCTTCTTTCAGCTTTTGACTTTGTTCTGGGTAATAGGGTTTAGACAGAGTTATGTGCCCCGCTTTAATGCTGAGTTTTATGTGTCAGCGTAGGTAGGCGATACTATCCAATGATTTGATCAAACACTAATCTAGATGTTGCTGTGAAGTTATTTTGAAGAAATGATTAAAACATCTGTAATCAGTGGACTTTAAGTGAAGGAGATTAGCCTCAATAATGTCCGAAGACCTAATTCAATCAGTTGAAGGTCTAAAGAGCAAAAATTCAATTTTCTGGAAGGAATTTGCCTCACTACTTCAGTGTTAACTGTTGCTTGAGTCTTCTCTCATGGGTTTCTACTTGTCAGCTCCTAAAACTGCAAGAGCAAGTTTCTTCACATAAGTCTCTATTTTATTTCACAAAGTTTCTTTCCTTTATTTTATTTGTATCATTGATTTATACAGAAAATTATCATTTTATTGTAAGGATTTCAACAAATTTTCAATACCAAAATATGGAGTTTCTTTGTACATAGAACTATATACATTTTTAAAGAATGAAGAAGATATTTTCAGGGTTTTTTTTGGATAGGATGAATGTATAGTTATTTATTAGGCATGTTCTCTAAAGAAATCACATGGAATGATTAAACCCGTTATTGATTTCTTAAAGCAATTTCAAGATGATGTTTACTTGGGAAGAAATAATCCACACATATCACACCAAGTTACCTGAGGTCCTGATCAAACATAAATAATATGCATAAGATTTAAAAATCTAAGACCTTAAGCTTTAAATTTATACTTTATGGAATGTTCTCAAACTATGTATTTTTTCAAGGAATAGGGTACCATTTTTATTGATTTTCCCACAAAATAGTAGAATATCAAATTCTATTTGCAGAATCAGCAGAAACTTTACTAATTTTTTAGTACTTGAAATTGAACCCAGGTCCCTTGCTTTGGCCTGTCTCCACCTCTTTTAAATTTTGAGAGAGTGTGTAGAAGTCACTCATTTGCTTAAGGTGGGCTTGAGCTAGTGATTCCTCCTAGGATCCTCCCAGTACATTTTGGTATGTATTTATTGACTCTTCACCTTTTTCTTAAACTTTATTAAATATGATCAAGTGTAAGGGCTATTTTCTATTTATCTACCACATATGTGTATATTTTATGTAGTATATTATTTAGTTTATTTTGATATTTATAAAATAATGTTGAGTATATGTTTATGTGGCTTGATTGTTTATTAGCATTAATTTTTCATTCATCACTGTTGTTTATATAGTTGGATCCTATTAATTTTTGTTGCTTTTAGATTGTGTGACTGTGCTATAATTGATATAAACATCCTCTTTTGATTGTTATTGGAGCTATTTCTATTTTTTGTTGTTACTATGGGCAAACTTCTATAAAGGTTCTTAAATCCCTCTAGGTCTTTAATAAAGATATTTTCTAATGTATATACCAAAGGGAAGGTGTTGCTGGGTTATAGAATATACGCATATTCATACAGTATATAAATACTTCTGTTGATTTTAATCTTTACCAACACTTGGATTTGTCACATTTTTTAGTTTTTGCCAATTTGCTAGTGTAAAATGGGATCTTAATTTGTTATAATTTACATTTCTTGATTACAAAATATGTGTAATGACTTTTGATGTACTTATCAATTATTTATGATCTATCTCCCATGAGCTATCCATTCATATCTTCTGCTCATTTTTATATTTAGCTGTTAGCTTTTTTCTTATTGACTTTTAGAATTTTTTTATAGTGCCTAATGAAATTTACAGTTATTATTTCACCTACCTTATCTTTGGATGAGCATTACTTCTCAGCTTGGATGGAGTAAAGCTTAAAGGGTTTTTACTTAATGAATTTTCATAGTTTGTATCTTATATAGGATGTACTTTCTTCTTCTCAGGTCACAAACAACCTCATATTTTCATATTTTCTTGTGAAAATTATAAAATTTATCTTATATTTATGTAGAATTGATTTCGCTTTATGATTTAAAAATCCTCTTCATCACTTTTCTCCACTGATCCGTGTTAGAAATTGAATTTTGTTCACCTCCACCCCTCCTGATTCGTACATTATGAGCCACATTACATTGGAATTGACTTATAGAAATAGGATCATTTCAGATGTGATGAGATGATACTGGCCTATTAAAGGACCCTGGTGTAGTAAGAGTGTGCCATTATACAAAAGCAAAATTTGGATGTAGACTCACATACTGTGAAAGACCAGGAGAAGGAAAAGACAAAGACCAGAGTAATGATTCTATAGTCCAAGGAATAACAAAGATTATCAGAACAGTAGCAGAAGCTAGAGGGGCAGAATGGCGAAGATCCTGTCTCATAGCTTTCAGAAAGAACCAGCCTTGTTTGTGGACTTCTAACCTGCAGGTATGTGAGACAATACATTTATTTGTTTTGGGTTACTCAGTCATACTTTGTTAGCATAGCCCCAGCAGACTAATAGAATCAGTAGTCACTTTTCTATTAACAAACGTTCTATATTTGCAGAAGTAGTTTTCCCCCTCTGCCTATATTCTTATATCCCCAGAGTCAAAGCAATGCTTATGACTAACCCTGACTTTGGTGCAATAGTGAAGGACATTCTGCCCATGGAGGAAGAGTGTAAGGGGTAAATATTTACTGGTCAGTAATCCCAACTATCACAGAGACATTCCTCATTCCTTTTGTAGTTGATTCTGTTTAGGATATACCTTAATTTGTGGGCATATTGACTGCTTACTTTCTTGTATTACTATAATCACAAAGAAATAAATAATGTGCTCATCATCTGTCACATGTGAAAACACATCTGTAGGGAATGTCCTTGGGCTAGGTGATTGGTGAGGAACTGTACGCTTTTGTCATTTTGATGTATACTGACCAATCATCTTCCATCAAAGTGTTAGCAGTTACATTCTAATAAGTAATGAATGAAAGATACTTTCCCATTGCTTCCCCTGAAAGCTGCATTATAAAACTATTTTTTTATAAATTACCTCATTGAATAATAGAATCTCAGAACAATTTGTTTTCTTTTGACCAGAATTCCTGCCTGAGTTCTTGTTTCTGTGCCCCACCTATTTCATCTTTTTAGATATTTTTATTGATTTTATAAAGCTTATATATAGTTTACTTATATACAGTTTACTTCCAATAGCCGGTGTGGGTTCTTTGTCCACATGTTTTGATTTTCTGGACTGTATCTCTACAAACTACATTAATTTGTGGACAAACTATTCTCTAGGCTGTTACATATGGAAGCTTAGTTTTGTAAAAAAGCGAAACATGAGTAACATGTATAGTTTAGTTAGAAGCAATAACTTACATCCATGTTGGTTTCTTAGCTCTGACAAATGTATTCAAGTAGCCTAAGATGTTAACAACGGGGCTTCCGGGTGGGAGCTATATGAGCACTCTGTAGTATCTTGCTGACTTTTCTGATAATCTAAAACTATTCTAAAATGAAAGGTTTCTTTAAAATTGAGGTCAAAGCAAAGTTTGCTTTAAAAATGTCATTTAAATAAATTTCAAGAGTGTATCTGATTATCAAGCAGAGTGTAATTCTTGGAAGAGTGGATGATATAATAATCTCTTTTGCATTAAAATACAAAGCTACTTTATTAGAAATTTTTATCATGGATATGCAATCAGAATAAAGAGTGTAAGATGATACTGAAAAGTGTCTCTGACCTAAGTTTTCTTGAGCTTATTTTTCCTTGAGAGATATTTTAGACATAACCATAATGTTCAACTTTGACTTCTTTAGCTAAGGCCCTCAGATAAGGGATCTCTTTTTTCTGTTTCCATAGCAGACCATCTGCCTTCTGTTCACAAAGTCTCTTTTCAAACAGAGTAGTTAAAATAAATTGAGCTTCCTGTTAAAACATTATAGTTCTCCCAGTTCTACTTCCTTGAGATTATTCCCAAACCATCATTTTCAAATTTGGGTTGGTTCCATTTCTTTTCCTTTCTTCAAGACTTTGAAAAGTTTTCTTATATATATAACTTTATGTATATTTCAACTAATTTTAAACAAGACATTTCCTAGATGTGGCCAGAAAATATTCATGTAAGAATTTTGAGGCATTTTGCTGAATTTCCCTGTGTAAGAGTTGAATCAGTTTTTGTTTCTAAAGGAGATGATGGGAAAGCTTGTTTTCTAACATATTGATGATAATTTGATTTTATTTTTAATTATATTTTAAGAAATATGAAAACAATACAAGTATTTCTTTGTTCTAGTATTAACTTGTTGATGACTTGTGAAACTGAATATATTTTCAAAGGTTTGTCATTTTACTTCTGCCTTTTAAATGGCCTGTGTCAGTTCTTTGTCCACATGTTTTGATTTTCTGGACTGAATCTCTATAAACTACATTAATTTGTGGACAAACTCTTCTCTTAGTGGTGAGAAAATCTGTTTTCTGAGTCTGAGGCAGTGATGAGTTCACCCAAGAGCCATCTTGATCCCCTGATAACCACAGCCAACACAGTTCTTCCTAAACCATGGCCCCTGATACTTGAAATTAGAAGAGAAAATGTTGGTTCCTGCCTTTCCTGTCTTTACATCCGGGACTTTTCCAAACCTTGGCCCCTCCTCTTTCTTCTTTCCACCAATTGCAGACATTTCCTCTCACAATCAGCTACCTGCTAACTTCACCACACCCATGAGCCCCTGCCTCCTCCCCCCTCCATGCCCACTGGATTTATGGGTATTTCATCTTATACCTCAGCCTACCTGGGCGATGCCTCCTTCTTTCTCCCTCTTTTAATAAATATATATTTCAGTTTTCACTCTAAAATGTTTCTTTCAAAAGTTTCTGAGAGCATATGTAATGTTAATTCAAGCTGTTTCTTAAAAGCATATGTGCTACAATAAGATTTAGTTTTAGTTCTTTAGCAGAAAAGCTGAGCTAGAATGTTGGATATTGCTGGTTTTTCTTTTATTCTCAGTAAAAATAAAATTTGTGCTCAAGTAGCTTTCCTCAAAGCCTTTTTTAAGGTCTTTCATGTTACATATATTTACTTGCTTCCCCTGCTCCTTTCCATATGGATTTTGAAGTCTTATGAAATTCCCTCTGATATTTATTTTCACCTTCTCTCACTACCCGATGCGCTTGACTACTGAGGAATAATTCATAGGGATCTCAAAAGTTCCTCAGTCACTGTCTTGAAGCAGAATGCCATTTAAATGTATTTTAGAAGAGCTATTTGTAAAATGAAAACGAATGTCACACTAGGCTTCCTGGATGTTCTGCAGAGTATAAGTTCAGCCGTTGAAACTGTAGTGTTACCAAATTTTCAGATACTGACTGAACTGTGGAAATTCTTTTCCCATCAAAAAGAGATCATGTAAATATAAAATGGCAGGTCACAATTTCTGATAAAAAAAAGACTGCATTTTAACAGAAGTAAGCCAGAGCACCAAGATAATGCAAGATTTACTTAACATTCTTTTTTTATGTGTATGTCTCCCTTACCATAAAGCTTTGATCAGTCTTTTCCTGTCATTTCAACCCTAAGAATTTTTTCAAGAAAACATGCTTATTCTAATATGGTAGACAAGTTTCATACAATTTTTACATATGTACATTTATTTTCTCCTGATACAATTTGTCCATTCTTCAACTTAGTACATGATTATTTTCTTAGTTATCACAATTGGCATTTTTATCAGCTTAAGGACAGTGAGTACATTAATTAAGTGCACTGAAAGGATTGGGCTTCTTAGGACCTTTGGATTTGAGGAGTCTGTGACTTCACAGTTAATTCTTGTACTTAAAATAACTTTTTTCTTAGCCATTTACTTCAGACTTTCCCTTGTTTTTCAGATTTTTTTGGCATACAATAGAATTTTCATGTCTCTTCTCAGGAGATTTTTCCTTTTCACTTTTTATTAGAAAGTTATATTAGGCCATTGGTATAGAATCCTATATCTTTCTGTGTTTAGCTCTTGAAAGCCTAGGAAGCCATAAGTAAGACTTCTGGGACTTACTATCAAAGGGGCTGCAAGCTATCACTGATGACTAATTTTCTTTCTTTGTTTCTGTGTGCACATTATGTCTCTTCAGGTACTTCAAAAACAAATGAGTAAACGATTAGATGATAAAAAAGAGGTTAGAAAAAGGGACAGGGGCTGGGGATTTAGCTCAGCAGCACAGCGCCTGCCTGGCAAGCACAAGGTCGTGAGTTCGACTCCCAGTACTGGGGAAAAAAAAAAAAAAAAAGGGACAAAGTCTTCCAGGAGCAATAAAGCATCCAATTAAATAAAAATCATTTTTAACTTTTCAGAAATTATTTTTTAGCTTAAAAATAAGCAAAAATGATATGTTCTGGAGTCCTTTTCTTTCATCTTCTCATGTGAAGGGCCTTTGTAAATCTCTGTACATACATTTTAATCGCAACATTCACTTGTAATTATTTGTTTCTGCTCATGTGACTAGGCTATCTTTATTGTCTGTAGGTCTGTATCACACATTATTGTACACTAATCCTCTAATAGAGGACTTTTATGTAGTAAGTACAAAGCAAGTGTTGTGTAATTAAAAGCAAAGATTTTCAAGGACATTTCTGCATTCATATCCTAAATGAGTGTACCCAAATAGAATTCTATTTTAAGCCTATTGTGAAAGTTAAAGGGCTTCTATTAATGCTACCATTTTTGTTATAATAAGCTGAAGTATAGTAAAAAAGGCTTAGGGTGTCACCTGAGATCATGCAATACAAACTTGGTGGAGCTAAAATTTGAACAAATGGGTGCTCCCACCCTTAACAACTATTCTCCACTGGTGGTACAGAGCAAGTTAGTGGAGAAAATGAATGGTGCCTCTTCATTGATGAATCTGCAGATGGCTCCAACATATTATTTTCACCATGAGCTTTAAAGTATTGGCCTGTAAGCAGATTAATGAGGCCAGAGCCACACTGAGATGTCTCTCCTTTTACTTTTCTTTGTGAACATGCTAATGTGGTTAAATATCTCAGGCAATGAGAGAACCAGAGGGAAGAGAAATAAAAGAGAAGTATACTTATTTAATAAACCTATTCAGACTTCAATATTTGAACTTTTCTGACCGTCTAGGTAGTCCTACATTCTTCTATCATGTATAAACAGTTTACATGCTTATTCCTGTTCACGTAGGGCCGTGATTGTTCTGTGTTTTAGTGTCATGATAATCATGCTCATTGTGACCTTTTCTTAAGCTTTTCTTTTAAGGGCATGCTGTATCTTGTGAGAGCTTTCAGGGCACATCATTTAGAATTGAATGCCTCTGAAATATATTAAAAAGAACAATGGCTCTGATAAAGTATTCATAGCTCCTAAAAATGTATTCATTTATGACTACTGAGCATTGCTGAACACTAGGTTTATTTAAAGTTAAATTACCTTTACATTTCCTTGCTTCTGTTCATTTTAAAGCAGCAGGATCCTGTAGCTAGACTTCCCTTGAGCAACCAAAAATAAAAGAAAAAAAGAAACCCATATAAAATTCAGATATTTAACTGATTGCTTCAAACAATTGCTTTGAAAATGCAATGGCATTTTTGATGAGACACCAACAAGTAAAATGTTCTATGAAGTCCATTCTTGGAGGAATAACTTTTTCAGTTGTTCATCTAATTCAAGGATGTGAATATATTCAGAAAATCCTCCAGTGAATTCATTATGCAGTCTGAAAGCACAAATAGAATATTATAAAAACGATATCCAATGGGTAAAAAGGAAATAGCTCCACAATGGCCCAAGAGTTTTGCTAGATTCCTAATTAACTCTTTCACTGTGCAGTGTCTTTGTGACTGCTTGTAAGGTGGCAGCAGATTTCATGACACACAGCACGGAGATGGAGATAAGCTGCGAGCTCATTTGTACACTTCGCTCCGCTGCTGCTTCCTCAACCGGGCTGCCAGCTGGCACCTTGAACGCCGCTCTGCAATATTTTAAGACTGACAGACTGGAAAAAGCAGTGATTAGAGCTTAGCATTTAAGGTACTTCATTTGTAAGGACCTTTATACAGAGTATTTTTTTTTCAGTAGTAAATATAAAGAAAGACACTTTTCTGCTATTGAAAAAATAACCCAAATCATCTGTTCTTCTTTTGCTATAATTTTAATTTAAAATATTCCACTAAAATGTGTTTCTGTAAAATTCTGGTGAGGAGAGCAGGAAAAAAAGCCAGTAGGAAAACCAAAAGAACTCTTAAAAATTGACATAAATATTTTATTAAATGATAAACTTTTTTTTTTGAAATCTGTCCTATACTGAAGTAGTTTTTTAAGAAGTCTCCTGTGATGTACCTAGAAAATCATTCAGACTTATTTGAAATCATGAGGTTGTATGAACTGATATAAGTAGCCATGCTCAATACTTTTGACTTTGTTTTGTATCCTATACTTGAGAAAGGTCAACATCTGGGTGAAGAGATTTTGTAGCTCTGAAAGTAATGTTTCTATCCCAAAATGGAATTTTTAGAAGATTATCAGTAAAGCTCACTGAATATTTATGTCCATTAGAATTCTACATTTATGATGAAATTTGAAGATTAATGAAAACTGTCCAATACCATGAATCTGTAATTAGGGAGAAAAATGTATAACAAGTGACTCATGTAAACACAGAATACCCACATAATTGCTAACATAAAGCGTACTTTATTTTTATTTACCACCAAAGATTAGAGTTTTATTCTAAATAGTTAATACCTCTAAATAGTATATACCTCACATTAGACCAGCTATGAACACCATGTATGCAGAAAAGTTAATAAATCTTTGAGCATCTGTTTTGACTGAATGAGAATGTTTAAATACTATGTTTAAAACATTGAAAATTAATAATATACTATGGTAAATATATTTACAAGTGTCATTAAAAATAAAACAACAAATCTGTTTGACATGTTAAGTTCATAGTTTGGACTACTTAGCTTGGTTTAATTAGTTGGCTGCTACGTAAGTCAGTTTTTACAAGGATTATGAATTTTCCCTTTATCTGTTCTACTATAAGTGAAGAGTTGCTAATCACAGGGAGTTGGGATGGCAGAGTCAAGTGTGGCAGGCAGTGGCTCAGGCAAGGAGATCTTGGCCTACTCTGGACCAGCTGAAGGGACATGGCCTCACACTGCCTCCCTGCATGTGCACCCTCTTTTCATTATTCCTGGCCCTTTTGGCAATGAATGTGGAGTTGACAGTGCGGATTATTAGACAAATGAATGACCAAAATGGTTGTTCCTGATCCTCTGTTCATGGAGGAGACCTAAATTAAGACCCAGGCTACTGTTTTCCAAATAAATAAAGTAGATGTGGTAAATCATTGTGACTCACTTCTGCTGAGCACTTGTCAGTGGTAAGAACAGGGTAGGTAGTGATTCTGGCTGCCTCTCATGCGTGGCAAACCTTGCCAATGTGAATACTTTCCCACTTCTTAAGAGGAAGATTTAAGAATGAATAAAAATATGAAGAAGATAAATACAGGGTTTTTTTGAGCATGGGATTAGGAGTTGATAAGGTGTGGAACAACTTGGCTTTGTGCTGGTTATGCATTTGTTTTCCTAGATAACTTTGCCATCTAACAAGTAAGGATAATTATAGCACCTGGCAGGATTGTTTTGAGATGAGGTAAGACAGTACTTACATTCTTATGCCTGGCATTATCACTGCTCAGTGAACTTTTATTTTAAAACTGGTACCATACTGTAGTTGAGATGAATCAAACAGAAGTAGAATAGCAGACTTCATAAACAAAATGCAATTTCTTAAGCTATCATATGGTGTAGATAATTATTCCCATAGAATCCCATAAGATGAAATGATGTAAATAGTTTTAAATCTTTAAATGTGGTCTTCATGAAAAAAAAACCAGTAATTAAAATATCTAGATTCTGCCAGCCACCAAAATCATCCTTTAACTATATTTTACATAAGATACAATTTCAGAAAATATTCTATATTTCACTATTGCTTTTCCCAATGTATTGCTTATAACCTCAGAGGAGTCTGAGTTTTAACAACTAAGCATATTTGTCATTTACCAGTAATCATGTATATAGATGTATTTGTGTGTGTGTGTGTGTGTGTGTGTGTATGAATACACAAGATTTCTATAAAGTCTTGAGGTAAGAAATACATTTCAAAACTAATTGTGAAATTCAATCACTTTCCTGAAATAACATATTTATGCAATAGTTTTAAAGCATTTTGTTCTCTGTGATTAGTCAGCAATGTATAATTTAATTTCTAATTTCATTTCTTTGCATTCTTAGGCAAAGGATTTTCTATTTAAATCAGATAATCATTTTTAGTGGGTCAGGATTTTACTTAATTGACTGGGCATATGGTGGCTTAATTCACCTATTCATCTCCTGTCCTGTATTTGGACATATTCTATTAGCAAACATTGTTTTCCCCATCTTGTGAGCTGTGTTCTGAGTCTTTATCTTTGTTTTTTAAAACTGTGATCTCTGATAGGATATCCAAGACTGCTACTGAAAAGGAAAAAGATGCTGTAAACAGAGAAGTACCTGCTTTTATGTATAATATTTGAAATTTAAATAGCTATTTCCAGTGAAAAGGATGCCTTCCTTTTGCTTGCTTCCAGAGCTAGTACTGTAATTCAAATAGTAAAAGTAAAAGTGAAAGACTCTTACCTTGCCTTTTTTGATTAGCAAAAGCAGTCATAGGCAGACAAATGACCAGAAAAACCTCTAAAAGTATTCTTTATTCAAAGGTAATGATACTTTAGGCCTTTAAACCTATTAAAGATATTTTGCACTGTAAGTCCCAATTTTCTGGGGGCTGAATATCTGTTTGAACTTGGATTGAAATTCAGATATGCACACAAATCTCATACTGGCTTAGGCAGGTCCAAAATATTCCAGCAACTCATTTAGGCATGGAGAGCCATGTTTTCATCTTTGTCTGAGATTCTTAAGCTGCCAAGAAACTAAAGGGGGATTTTATCCTGAGATGTCGTTCATAACACAGATGCCAGAGTTAGCTGCTCACATCCCTGGCTAGTTCTGTGAACTCCAATCAACCGCTGGCTGCTTGGGCTGCCAAAACAATCCACAATATTTTGAGCTCTTGCCTTCCTTCTCTCTTCCAGGCTTCACAGAGGGATGGAAAACAAATAGCCATTTCATTTCCACTCTTTTAAAGAAAACCAGAAACGGCCAGTTTTGGATGTAATCTAATCATAGACACCATTACCCTAGGGGTCACCTTTGATCAAGTAAATGAGAAGTCCCCTTTCTGGAAGACAGGATATGAAAAGCTTGGCTGGACCATTAGATTGTGTGTGTGTGTGTGTGTGTGTGTGTGTGTGTGTGTGTGTGAAAATGGAGTTAGCAAGGATAATCTTGTATATCACACTTACCTAGTGGCCAGTATATGTGGAGAACTTGAATCTCATAGATCTTTAGAGCATAATTCAGTTGCTTTCACAGGAATGATAGAAGCAACATTTGTAGACCAATAGTCCCCCTTACCTATCGTGTCACTATCTGTGGTCTCATTTACCTGTGGTCATCCACAGTCTGAAAGGCTTAAGTGGAAAATTCCAGAAGTAATTCATCAATTTTAAATTGTTCACTATTCTAACTGGTGTGATGAAATATCACGCCATGCTGCTCCATCCCACCCAGAATGTGTGCCATCCCTTTATCTAGCACACCTACAGTGTATGTGCTACCTGCTCACTCGTCACTTCATAGCTGTGTCAGTTATCAAACTGACTGCAATGGTATCCCAGTGCTTGTGTTTCAATGTCTCATCTAATATCTAACAGTACATCATACTTTGTTACTTCACTTCTTTCACCTTGTAGCACTGTACTGTCTCATAGCACAATGAGAAGGGCAAGTTCAGTGCAATAAGCTGTTCTGAGTGAGAGAGAGCAAAGTCACAAAATTGTTTTCACAGTGTATATCGTCACAGTTGTTCTATTTTATCTCGTTACTGTTGTCCACTTCATATGGCACCTAATTTATAAGTTAAATTTGATTATAGGTTTTTATAAATAGATAAAACACAGTACACATACACTCTTGTATTACTGTGGCTGAGGTTTTGGAAATCCACTGGAGTCTATGAACATGTCTCTTTCAGGTAAGGGGGATACTCTGCTCCTGGGTCTCATCTTAGAATATGTGATTGAAAAGTTTTTAAAATTACAATAAAGGACACATTAGTATTAATCCCCCTCCAAATACTCCTGCTCATCTATCATCTGAGGAATGCATAAAAAAGATGTGGTACTTTCATACAATAGAGTACTTATTACTCAGCTATAAAGAAAGATAAACTAGGGGCTTTTACAGGTAAATGGATGCAGCTAGAGACTATATTCACAATTGAAATAAATCAAACTCATATGTGTAAACATCATATTGTCTCCTAGTGTAAGAAACTGAAAGAGTAAATAAGGTCCAAGAGGTACAATAGATATTGTGAAAGGGAAAGCAACTGCTTAAAAGGAGAGAACAACTGGGGGGTGGGGGAAAGGAGA
>NW_004955409.1:21352637-21375738 GCF_000276665.1 Chinchilla lanigera | reverse complement strand
AGAGATATAATAGCTAAGATAATTGTACTACTAATTTCTACTAGTTCATTGAAAGGAACAGTTAGTGCTTATGTTGTTTGATCAATCTTATACACCTATATCTGGTAATCTGAGCAACTACTTTAAAGATAACAATATGCAATATAGTAACCATTGTTAATTGCCTATTATCTTGTTTTGAAATTCTGTATCATTTTTTATTATCTTCAAAATAAAAAAAAGGGAAAAAATATTCCCTCCCCACTTCTAACACACTTATCTTACTGTTCTGCCACTTCCTGAAGCAGTTCTTCTGTGAATGTCTTTAGTAGCACTGTTGGAGCAGGCTCCATGTTCTAAATCGATTCAGAACATTTACCTTTCGTGATTATTTCGACTTTGGGGAGAAGGCTCTCACACAGTACCAGCTCTGGTGATGGAGGTGGAAGAGGACACATGGTGGTGTTTTCATGAGTCTGCCTTTCCATTAGATGGGACTCAGTAGTAGTATTCATTCTATTTTTTATCACACCTGTTAAAGACACGTTTATTGGAAAAAGTTTTAAAAAATTTAAACATTCACCATATATTTTTTACCATACCTTTTATTCCCTAGCATGATGAGGTTGTAAAATGTCAAGTGTATACTAGAAGTAAGATTCTAACATGATCTGTATTTTAAGAAATAATGGAAACATTCCAAAATTAAACACCAGAACTTATAAAAATGTCAACATACAGTAGTTGGTAAGGCCAATAAAGGCGCTTGATTTTGTTCCTGCTGTATTCCCAACAGCTTTTGTGTCACTGGTGTAAAAGAAATCTGCAATTAATATTTATTGGCAGAAGGAAGGAAGGAACGGAGAGGATGGAGAAAGGACAGGGAGAAGGAAAAGAGAACAGGTGAAAGACAAAGCTGCTAAAATGTGGTAACATTTAGAACAAACCAAGCAGACTTTTTCCATTTGAAAGTCTACATTTAATTGCAGAAGGTTTAAGCACAATTGTGGTACAAAAGGTAAAGATCACGGTGTTGATACACCTGTTCCTGTTAAAATACTTATTTTACTGAGAGAAAAACAAATGTACTGAAAAAAAGTAAAATGTCATCTGGGCATATTGAGTGAGGCTCATATAATGTGAGGAGAACAAAAAATTCAAAGGCCAGATGGTTTATAACAAGGAGATAAAACAGCTATTATCAGGGATTAGATGAAAATCAACACTGTCATAGCCCAAAGCCACAGAATTGATAGCAGCAATACATAGAAGGTGGTAAAATATTTTAAAATGTTTGCAAGTTTGAGATTTGAAAACAATCTACAATTTACTTAGTTTTCAAATAATACATTTCATTCAAATTTTTACTTTAAGTACAGTATGTGTATTATGTATCTATCATATCAATAACTCTCTTTTTAAAAATGGGATTGTAACTGCAAAGGTACCAGGAGAATTGATGGGGACTCCTAAGTGTCAGAGTGAGAATATAAATTGGTCACTTTAACGCAGAGCAAACAAGAAGTCAAGCAGTAGCTAGTGTTTTGGGACGTCCTGGGATATGATTTAATGCATGAAGAAAATGTACTTTGGAGAGGCAATGAAAAGCTAGTCTCGAGAGGAATTTTTATCTATAATTGCATTTTTATGTGCTAGAATTATAAGACAAAGACAAGGTCATTTAAGAAGTATTGAGTGACCTAGAGAAATCTGCCTATGACCAGAGTGGCCTTTGGAAACCAAACCTCACCAAAACCATGCCATACAGGGTGTTGTAAGCATAATAGTGGTTATTAATGATGCATTTGTGAGTGTTTGGCACCTTTACAATATGATAATTAAACTGGAATAATGTGAGGTGTAATGAGAAAATAATGATAACAGAGATTATTATAGTTGCATTTGTTTGTTTGTTTGGTTTTCTTTTTTCTTTCTTTCTTTCTTTCTTTTTTTTTGGTCTTTTTGAGAAAGGGTTTTGCTATGCAGTTCAGGCTGGCCTTGAGCTCATTTTATAGCCCAGACTGGTCTTGAGCTCACAATATCCTCCTGCCTCAACCTCCTGAGTGCTGGGGTTGCAGGTATGAGCCACCATGCCTGGTTTATAGTTGTATTTGAATTAGAAAATTCTTATATTGGTAAACTGTACAGATAAAAAGGATAGTGCTAAAAGTAGGCAAGAAAAGATGATGAACAATATGTTGTTTAGTATGGTTAGCTGGTGACAAATTTTAACTGAAATGTTTAAATACAATCAAAACTTCTTTTCCATAGAGTGGTAGGTTTTTAATGCCAGACCTTTGAGAACAAAATCTTTGACTGTTAAGATGCTTAGTTCACCCAAATTTTCCCATATATATATATATAACACTTGCTACTTTTTTGTGGCTGAGATCCTCATACATTAGTACATTGCGTAGCTATTCAAGAATACTACAAAAATGAAACATAACAGCTCTCATAGAAAATATGGAGTTGTAGAGATACCTAGCTCTTATTTAAAAATACCTCTTAAAATAGAAATTGCCAAGGGTGTCATCAATGAGAGCTGATTTGTTTTCTTTCTTATGAAACCTGTCCCAGTAGATGACCTGTGAGGCCATGTTATGCAGGTCTTGGTGTACCTATGTGAAAGAGATGAAGCATTTTCATTCATGTATTGAAGACAAATTATGAATCCATTTAAGATTTCTTCTCCACTTTTGTTTGTCAGAAGTGCACATTTGAAATGTAAATAATTTTTTAATTTTCCACTGATGTTTTCCCTTACAGCACTTATGGTCTCTGGCCACCACTACACAGGAGCACAAGACACCCCAGTGAGAATGAAATACTCCATTTTCCACACTTGTACCACTGAATATTTTGTATGCCATTTGTATTTTTGATTTGACACTACACTGACAGTATTAGATTCTGTGAAGATACTAAAGAAACATATACTTGCTTCCAAGATATGAATGGGTTTACTATATTTTCTTTCAAATGAAAAGATGATCCAACCCCTGAATTAGTTAACTTTCAAGAGAAAGTAGAACTGTTTTTTCCTAAAAGAGAGGTAATAAAAGATTTCAGACAGCCGTACTAGATGGGAAGATTTAGTGGACGTTCACCTGGAATGGGAAGAATGGCACTTGGAGAAATGGGAGCAGGGGAAACACCAGAATCCCAGACCTGCGTGGAGAGGCATAAAGTGATGCTAGATAAGACGTTGAAAGTTTACCAAATTGGCTTGTAGCAAAGTCAAGGACTCATTATTTGTGACTTCTATTCATTAATTCTGTGACACAATTCCCAAAACAATCTGTCAGATTTTTGTCCCTACAAATTTTACTGACTTCCTTTAAATCACTAATTTGAGAATGCACAGTTATCCTTTTCTTTTCTTTTTTTTTTCTTTTACCACTTCTTAACAACTGTCTAAGACAGAAGGAGAGGTTGAATGGCGGATTGACACTCCTTTTATACTCTGAGAGGCAACTTAAATGGAGATTTTTTTATTAGAGTAGCTACTGACACATGTCAAGATAATGGTTCTGTGTTCTTCATAATGGGAAAGAATAGATAAGCTTCTTGCATATCAGCACAGAAAGAACTATAAAATTCATTTCTAGATAGGTAGTTTATGAAAACCTTGTGGGTATTCATATTAACAGGATATCGTGAATACATTCAAACTTTGGTGGAGTTTAAAGTGGGGGCATGTAATTGGCATTTATTCCTGAAAAGTATCCCCAGTGTTTGAGAGCGAGCAAGAGAGAGAAAGAGCAGAGGAGGAGCAGTGTGGAAGTATGAATGGAAAAAATAAGGGGAATTAACTAAATTTTGTGAAGATTATTGTTTTTACTGGAAAGGGGACAGGGGCAAGGAACAGACTCAGTAATCAAGTAGTTACAGACTCTTCAGGGATGCATATTTGTAGGAAGTGTGAAGGTGTGTAAATATAGAGTGGCTACAGAGTATATCTATTTTCTGATTTTCAAAATTTGTCTATGATGGTTGAATGTAACCTGGGAATTTATTTCTACTTTTTTCTGTTATTTACCTTTTGAAGCACAACTCAATATAAGTGTTTGTTCCAGAGTTGTACAGACAGAAGGCGAATCCCCAAACATCTGCATCTCCAACAGCTCTATTCTACATACTGAGGCACATAAACTCTCATTTGTTAAGGACAGAGATGTTTCTGGAGATAAAGGGTTATTTGGTAGAGGTCTCCTGGCCAAAGTCAAACCAAGTGAACTGTGAAATGACTGTGTCCATAAAAAGGCATGTAAAAATGCCAGCATGAATATAATAGAAAATTTTCACTCTCACCTCTAAAATTAGGTTGTTGTTGTGTTGGTAGATCTGTTGTACTATATTGTTTTTAAACTCAGTATGTGCCTCAAATGACTCCGTTATTGAAGCTTTAGAGCTAGCATTACAGGTTCCTGTGCAATAATATTTCAGACCTGAAAATAAAGTGAAGCTCCTGCTTCTTTTGCTATGGAAATGCTTTCAGCTATTAGGCATTAATCTAATTTTGTAATATATTATTGTTTCTTGCCCATGGAGTTGATTCAGTAAAATGTAATGTCCTATGCTGAGGATATTATTGGGTGATTCAGTTGAGGACAATTTAGAATTACAGTATTTTAAATAGAAATATAGTCCTGATCTCCTGGATTACTTCATTAGACTGGAGAAAAAAGAGAACTGTAAATATCCAGATTCATTGACAGTTTAAACCATTTTACACCACAGATTCTTTATAGCATTAGAAAACATCTTCCAACAAAGGACTGTGGGAACGATGTTTTGAAAATCTTAAAGTCTAGAGTATACACTGAACACTGTCAGGATTTATAGAGGAGGGAACTGATAAGTGCTTTGGTAGTCATCAGTGTCCATAAATGTGGGGTGTTGCCTCTTCTCATTTTTACAGTGTGAATCGGTACAGGGGTTGGTTTTTTGGTTAATTTAGAACAAATCCTTAGGTCTACATAGTGCATAACTTTTTGGTTATTAGGGTCACCAAGTGGGACTTATCTCTCTTTTACCTGCATGGTTTCATCAGTATCACCCCTTCACCCTAGCCCTCTCCCAGTCCATCCACGAATTTATACAAATTCCTCACTGGGCATCACATCGATGCCTTTCATTGCATAATGTTCTCATATCTTCTGGAGAATTTTCATGAGGATAAACAATAAATAGAACTACACATTCTGATTCCTGTTTCTAAAACCACACAGTCAATTCACAAGTGGACTTACTGTGAAGTTTCCGAAGCTTAAGGTTCACATTCCTTTGCTCTCCCAGGGAAAAATATTCACGTGGCTGAATGGTGTTATAATTTTCAAAATATAAAGACTTGAGATCCATTAGCTTTTATTACATTTGCTTCTCCTTCATTACACTTTCCCTTCTCTCAGGTAGTGCTAGAATGGCATTGTTAGGTTGCATTTAAAAGGGAGGTAGGTTTAGTGGGATTATATTTATGTTTTATACTCATTTTGTTTATAGTTTGCCTTAGTTATTTCTCATGGTGGGGACCAAATATTGGACACCTGCAACCTAAAGGAGGAGAGTTTTGTTTTGGTTCACAGTTGGTAGAGGTTTCAGTCCATAGTCAACTGAATCCAAGCCTGGGAGGCATGGATGAAGAGAAACAGCTAGTGGCAGGGCAGCAAGGAGTAGAGAGATCAAGGGAGGAGGGAGGGAGACAGATTCTTCACGCCCCCATTGACCCATTCCTCTCACCAGGCTTCACTTCCCAACATCTTGTTTAGCTATACACTCATCAGTGGAGGAATCCACTGATGAATATCATGATCTCACCATCCAAGCACTTCCCAAAAGCTGCACTTATTAGTACATGAGCCTTGGGGGTTACATCTAGTTAAGAATCACAGCATAATTATATCCTGCTATTCCAGTGTAGGAAAAGGGTTCAGAATTATTTCCACACCCAATGTGCTGACCAACCTGACTGTGAACATAAAGTACAGGGCTAGAGATATTTTTTCGATGTGAGCCTGTCCTTTAGCTTTGGGTAGTGGAAGCAGAAGAGTTGTGGAATTGAAACCATGTCTGAAACATTCTAAAGCAGAAGTAATATGTGAATTCATTGGCACGTTTGTTAATGGTTATACAAAATTCAAAGAATATTACAGATTAGTCATTGAACAAGAAAACTTGAAAAGCTGTGAGATCTTTCAGCTTGTTTATGAAAGAAACTAGAGAGGGGATTTTTAAAATTTGGTAACAGTCATAAATATTTAAATACTATCCCTCATAAACTTTGGAATTATGACATTTCTTTTTTTTGTTTGTTTGTTTTTCCAGTACCGGGAATTGAACTCATGACCTCATGCTTGCCAGGCAGGCGCTGTGCCGCTGAGCTAAATCCCCAGCCCCCAAATTATGACATTTCTAAATTATCAATATTAAAAATAAAAATTATATTTGGAAATAAATCTTCATAAAATAAATTTGAGCCCAATCATGATAGAGAAAAGAGTTTAAACATCAAAGGTAAAACTTGTCTTTGTTTCTATATCATTTAAATGAAGGTTAATTATAATCATTAAAATGAATGGTTTGAAGAATGGAGAGAAAAATTGGTTGAAAGTTGATGAGGACTAGTTTCTCATACTAAAGTGTCTTCATCTGATTGGGTTGCCATAACAATAAATTGTGCTCTAGACCTTTTATAGTTATATGCTTATTTATGGCTTAATATCTGATTCATTTTAAATTTATCCTGTGATATGATATGACAGACACATCTATTTCTCTTTTTCCACAGCTCATTATTTCCAAATCACTTATTTTAAAAATCTATCTTTTTAATAGCAATTAAGACCAATATGATAAACTCTTATATGTAACTCAGTCTATTTCTGAGATTGTCTGTCCTGTTCTATAGTTCTTTCTCTGTATCTACATTCCAATACCATACTGCTTTACTGATGGAGACTTAATAACAAGTTTAATGTCTGGTAAGGCTAGTCTGTTACCACTCTTTTTTTGAAAGGTTTTCAGTTTTTCTAGTTTGTTTGCTTTTCCAAATGAATTGGGAATAAGGTTAAATTTATAAAACAGGTTGGGAAGGATTGGTATATTTACTATTTTCCTAAGGTTTCCACAGCAAACTACTTTTAACTAGGTGCCTTTATTGTGTCATAGTTATTGAGACCAGAGGCCAAGTTGTAGGTGGGTCCATGCTCCTTTAGAAGCTTCTAGGGCAGCGATGGTGAACCTTTTAGAGACCAAGTGCCCAAACTGTAACCCCAACCCTCCTTATTTATCAACAATTGCCAGCACTGCAATCAAACCTGAATACTGAGCTTTTCATTTATAAAAAACAACTGTTAACCGAGTCTCTGCTACGGGGCAGCTTGGCTCCTGTGTCCACAGAGAGTGCTCTGTGTGCTGCACTTGCTGCAGTTTCATTACCACGGCTCTAGGGGGAGGATCCTTCCTGTTTGTTCTCAGTTTCTGGTGTTCACCAGCAATCCTTAATGTTCCTTGGCTCATAGATGCATCTCTCCGACCTCTGTCCCCATTGTCACAAGCCAGCCCCTCCCTGTGCATCACATCTCCTCCTCCTCTAAGAAGACACTGGTCATGTTTAACTAACATGCAGCCAAAGACCTCTGAGTAACTTGATGACATCCACAAAGATCTTATTTCTAAGTTAGGCCACATGTATAAAGTCTTAGGACACCTGATGTCCTTTTAGGGAGACATACTCCAGCCCATAGCAGAATCTCTATAACAATTTATTCCTATGTTAGACAATGGAATCTACTCCATTCATGTTGCAAATGGAGTCTCTTATTCTATGTTCTAACATTTTTGTGTGTATGAAGGTTTTTGAGTCTTGCATATTGGTTTTACACCTTTCCATTTGTTGAATTCTCTATTTGTATAGCAAATTATGACACTGAATGTCTTTGATTTTTTTCTTTTGATTGCACTTGTGAATACATTCCATTTCCTTTCCTTTTCCAGCTGTTACGAGAGTGATCCTCAACAATTTTGACACAACAGATCAGTTTTGTGAAAGATAATTTTCCTACAGATCTGGGGTGAAGGTAGGAGGGTTTTGTGACCACTCAAGGGCATTCCATTTATGTACACTTTATATTTCTACAGTTATTATTACATCAAGGTAATGCTGCTAATCATCTTAATGCAGAATCAGTATCAATGGGAACCCTGAGCTTATTTCTTGAAACTGCATGGTCTCAGGTGGGGGGGATGGCAGACAGTGACACTTCAAATGTGTTGATTATTTTCAGCACCCTCCATAAGCTTGTTTTGGTTGAGGTCACTGTAGAAAATTTAGCTTCACAAAGATAGGATACAGGAATTGGAAACAGATTTTCAGTGCTTTTGTGAAAATCTCAAGATATTCAGCTTGACTTTAATCCACAACATATAAAGATTTGAAGTTATCCTGAACATACTTTCAAGGTTACTGTCACTTGTCATCTCAAGTATTGATTCTCTTCTAGCAAGGTCAGAGTTAATCACCTGGCTTATTCACAAATGGGTAGCACATCCATTGCTTCCTAGTTTGGGGATTTTTGTAGTTGGGAAGTAATACTCAGACTCTTTAGAAAGCTGAGATAAGTGATCATGTAACCTCTGGGAGAAAGAAGCCCCTGGATCCATCTCTTTCAAAATCTCTGCTAATGTTCAAAACATGTCACAAATTCCAATGTTCACTCAACACCTCATAACTCCAGTTGGCTTTGAATTTATCTGCTGACTTGAACAGAGTTGTCATTTTCCCTGAAGTGATAGGTTAAATTTATTAGCAGTTTGAATGTGTCATACAAGTAAGCAAATATTGTGACCCATTCTGTGTCATGGAAATGTGCTGCCAGTGGTGACTGTTTGTCTAACAGAAGTCTCTGGAGCAACTCCCCTAACTCATAAACCCTGGCCAGTGATCTCTCTTCAGAGAGCCATCTCACTTCTGTGAGAAGAGAAGACATGTGTGATCTGCGTCATCTCTTCACAGATATGTGAGGACACACATGAGTTAAGGATGTGTATTTAATGTTATTGATAGTTTAAAGCACAACTAGCCAAACCTTACTGAGTTCAGGTGACATTTTTTGGCTAGAACAGAATTTCTCCATGGATGACACAGTGCGTAGACACTTATTTAGAAGCAACATTTTTGACCTGTGTAGTCAAACCAAAAACTATCCAATGATGGCAACTTCTCTATCCATGCATAAACTGACTCAAAATGGTCAATTCAGTTTTCCTATTATGTAATCATTCAAAGACTAGAATAGGTACACAGCTGTGGTGTTGGTTGGCAACATATGTACACATAGCATTTCGTTATGCACATCCTCCTGAAAAATATACTACACAAAAGCAATCATCCTTTCCTTGCTGTCAACAGTGGTAGATTCTTCAGCCTAGATTTCATACCATGGTGACTCATTAATTCTCTCCAACAATTGTGCCACAAATATTCTCTGCAATTTTGTCAATTCATCTAATTATTGTGCTAGCTAAAAGAGGAACACAACCACATCTTTCAAACTGCAGCCTCTTCTAAAAGTTTACAATGAATGTCTTTTGCAGCCATCAGGGTCACCTCTTTGCAGATAATAAAGGTCTCCTTAGCTTTAGCAATGCACTTAACCACTAAGAATGACGCTCAGTGCAGACACATTTGATGATGTGGTGGCCTTCAAAAATTGATTCTGTTATTTATGTTCATGGTTTTTCTTTGAAGAAACTCTGAAGGCTTGTCCTTTAATTCAGGATGGTATGTCTCCATGTGGCAAAGTAGTTTTGAAGATTTCATGCCTGCAAGGGATAGACATTTGCATGTGCTAACAAATGAGACTTGAAAACTGTGAATCACCTATTTTGATGAACCCATAATGTAAAGAGGATTGTGTATTTTTTTTTAAATGCAGATTTATTTTTGTTGGAAGTCTTGGAGTCTTATGGTCTTTCATCCCTGTACCTTTCTCCTTTTTTAAGAAGTTCTCTAGTGCTGTTTGCTTTTACATATTTTCTCTAGGGTTAGCTTCTGGGCTTATGATTATTGTGACTGAAAGAGACATGAATTGAAGTGGTAAATAAAATAAGAAGCAGCCAAAAATGGATGGAAATAAATGTCATATTCTGACTTGAAGCCTGTTATCAGATGTAGCTGTACAGTTGAAGTGTATCAACTCACTTGCCACTGTAAAGTCTGCCACCAGATGCAGCTTAATTGTCACCACTCACTGAGATAGTTTTGATATGAGTCTGAAAGCAATTGATTTTTTATAGGTTCTGTGCCACCAAACCTCTCCACTAATGTTAATATGTTTATGCCGCCACTCCCCAGTGCTAGCATTACCACCTCAGCTCCACCTCAGATCACCAAGCATCAGATTCTCACCTTAAGAAGTGTTCATTTTGCAGTGCCCAGTGTCATAATGCTAGGTGAATTATCACAGGGACAGTATGAGTGTAAACCATGAGTACTATAAATTAGCTCAAATCAGAGTGACAGTTAAAAACTGAACTATACACAGAAGTGACAAATATATCCCATTAATTACGTCCTCAAATTAATTATCTTAAGTGTGATCCCAAACATAGCCACAGCTATCACCAAAAGGGAAGAGAAAGGGAAATAAAGTAAAGAGAAATAGTTTTAGAAAATTCTAGTTGAAATACCTTATTTTGGAAAATTTTACAGAAAGATCTGAACATGTGAACCTATTTTCAGGAACTCTTTCATGTTTTGTAAGGAGCTTGTACAAATAAAAGAATCTAAACCTTCAGGGAAAATTCTGTCTTTCAAGAAACTCAGTCTATGCTTATTGTTTCATAGCTCAGTTGGTGGCAATTCCATTCATCAGGTAACTTAGTCCAAAAAATTTGGGATACTTTTAACTTATTTCTTTAATTCAGGATCCATACACATTAGAATGTCCTTCAAAATGGATGCCACACACTTCTTCCCACCCCACCAGTGTCACCCGAGATACCATCAATTATCATTTGCTGTAAGAATCTCCAAATTAATTTCCCTTATTTTGGTACTTTTAAAATTTACCCTCGACATGTCATCCACCATATTCCGTTATATCTAAGTCAGATTATGGCGCTTTCCGGCACAGCACCTTCCTATGGCTATAGTCTCGCCTGAACTAAAAGCAAAGTCATTGCTGTGATCAGTAACGTCTCCCTTGGTCTGGCTCCTTCACTGCTTTGCCTCCTCTCCTGCTCCTTTGCTGCCGCAGCCATGCAGACCACATCGCTTGCTCCCCTCTGCCAGCCGTGTGCCCCCCTGTAGTCTTTGGCCTTGCAGTTCCCATTGCCTGAGTGATCGCATCCAGTTGTTCATGGATGTGTTCCTTAATTCCCGCAGCTCTTTCCTCAAAACACCTCAGTGATGCTTTTCCTGATTATCTACCATTTCACCCTTATCTCCCCAGTGCTGGCATCACCCTTATCAAAGATTATTCAGGTTACTTTTTTTGTATCTTATTTTAGTTTTTAGTAATTATGTTTGAACCTAGTATATGCTTTGCTTATTTACTATTTCAGTGAAGTATGTATTTTCTTATTCATTATTAATCTCTACATGGGAAGATAAGCTCCATAAGGCAGGTGTGTTTGCTTTGCTTACTTGTGCCCCTCAGTTCCTAGGAGGCCTGGAAGAGTGCCTCATACAAGGTGATTTCTAAATAAATTTTTATTAGTAAAATTCATTAAAAATGACCGGACTATTGACAGGGCCAATGCATAATTTTATTACATTCATCAGTTAGAGATTTGTGAACAAGTCCCTCAGAGTACAATGGCTTTGTATCAGTGTTACCATGGTATTTTTAATAACTCACTGAATACCATAATTTTGATGGTATACTTATTTCAACTTTCTTGTTTACATAGTTCTCTTAGTCAGGGTTCATGTCATGATCATCTGTGCATTCTGAGAGTTTGGCGCATTAACTGAGACATGGTAGACATTAGGATAATATTTATTACAATAATTCTAAAACTAAGTGAATATGTCGGCCATACATCAATAATACATTTTTTTTACTGAAACATAGAAATGTTCCCTTCTCAAAGGAGTAGTACTTCCAGTAACCTACAAAAATTATAGGGCAAAATTTTTTATTGGAAGTCTCAATCAGGGAAACTTGAGTGTTCTGTATTCAGCAAGAAAGTAGTATTTGAATATCTAGAGAGATTAAACTCAGAGAAAAGCCCATAATGAATTATTCAGTTAGGCCAGTCACTTGCAAAGTTTGGAGCATGTAATAAAGATATTTGTGAGCCCCAGGAGCCCTTTAGTATTTATCAACTCAACAAAAAGAAAACAACTTGAAATGTTCAGGCTATTCTCTTCATTTGTGGATTACATTCCAGAGCAGTATCTCATACACTGTAGAGAAAATTATAGTTCATAAGATATTAATAAAGTTAAATGAAAATAAACAGAAAGGCACTACAAGGTGAATTAAATTTAAAATGACTTCTTTACTGCAGGATTTCTCATAGTATGTAATATATATTGTGGTTCACCAAGAAGTCAATAGAGAAATCCTTACAGTTTTGTTTATGGAATGTTTTAATCTTCTTTCCTTTAGAACCTTTGCTTTTAGACATATTTAAAAGGAATCCCTACACACAGAAAATCCTTACATTACATGGTTTTCCAGGAAAGGTATCAATGACAGAAACCATAGATGCGGGTACTGATCTTCATGACTTGATGCCAGGTGCAGTGCTAATACAAAAGCAAGAATCATATTTATCTTACATGACTCCTTATCCATGACTAATACTGAGATTTGAATTCATTAGTGTGTTCTATATTTCCTTCCATTGAATGAGGTATATAAGCTAATAGGTCACAGGATCTTTTAGGGCTACCTTAAAATGTGCTATTTGGAGAAATTGCTGTGTTTATGGTAGAGTTGTACCCTTATGAATTCTAGTGTTCTGAAACAACTGTAATCATTTTGCCTACCATTGTAGGTATTTTCAGGCACCGTGATTAGATCAAAATACTTTGCAAATGCAAAGCATTTTTCTCCTAACACTGTTTGGGATCTGTCTGCATTTTCGATACATCATTTGGCAGAGACTGCCTTTTTTTCCAACTGAACAGTCCCCATCTCTGAAATATTTCGCAGGACGGAACAGCAGCTGTGTGAAAAGCTGGCTGATTTCAAAGTGATCTCCAGCCCTGTGATTGTCCAAGCTCCAACATAGAACTGAGGGTGATTATAGCCTACATAAAAGGTTATGGGCTACAGCAGGACTGGCTCCAAATCAAATGCTAAATAATACCATGTGACTTGTCTGAAGCTGAAAATTTAGAAAACACTTGATTTAACTCCACAAATATTTGTCAGATCCCATTATATGAAAAATAATTGGTTTCATGCTAGTACCTTAAGCAAAATAGGTCTCAAAGTTAAGTCATCAAAGCCCATATTGGACATCCAGGAAGAAGGTGTTCTTCAATGGTACAATTCTATGCAGCACTCATCCAAGCCATATGATTGAGGGAAGATAATTAAACGAGTATATTTGGGAGAAGACCAATTGCAGGCACAGCTACTCTAATTCCACATCAGTTCTTCTTTTGATGAATCCACATAAAGCAGTTGAGACATGTGACTTGGACAGTTGGGTTCTTATGGAAGAATCTGCTAATATTTTCAGCAACTATAGATTAGTTTCCATGAATTGGAAATGGGGCGATTAAAGTCAAGCAAAGAATTAAGAGTTTTTCTATGCCAACCTTACCATTTCCAAGAGTGAAGGGATGCCCTAAAAGCCAGGAGTGGTGTGTGTTCTTATGAGTTGAGCTGGGGAGGGAGCTGAAATAGATGTCATGATACAATTCAGCAAAAGGCAAGGGCTGAACGGTAAATCAGGTCATATTTAACATTTAATAAGCACCAATGAGTGCCTAAGGAGATAAACCCAAGTTAGGACACCTAGTCAAACCAGAGTACAATAATAAATAAACAAAAAACTAACTAAATAATTAATTAATTGCAGGCAAGAACAATGTGGGTGAAACAGACAAGAGGTCTAGAGAGAGAAAGTGTTAGAATTTTTTTTTTTCATTTGAAACTCAGTGCAGAGAAATGTCAAGCTCAAGGAAATCATCAGGAAACTTGAAGAGTGATGCACTATTCAAGACTCATACATATGATCTTTTTCTCCTTACAATGTTCCCTTGAGAAAAAGGAATTTATGGTTGCTTCCATCCATCACCTACACAGCAGAGGCTGGAAGGTAAAGAAGTGGGGAGCAAAGTGCTTGTCCCATTTGCTGTAGTTCGGCTGGCAGTATAGGATAGACAATCCAGGAGAGTTGAAGGAAGAAATTTCTCCTCATCACCCTTTTGATCCACCAGTATTCCAGTGCTTATCCTAATTTGGGTTCTTGATCACGACCATGTTGCATATTATTTACCATAATGGAAGGGTCAGTACTCTAAAATAAGGTAAGAAGATGCTTGTGGAAGAATTATAAGGATCGTCTGAGGTTTAATTTCAGCTGTGTGCTCTAGAATTAAAACATACATTGCACTAGTTATATTTTTGCTTTCGTAAAGTTTAAGGATTGTACTACCTACTTGAGTACTATTCTAAGTGTTCTTAGTAGCAAGGTTTTACATGGTCTCTGCTTTCAGATAAGTCTGAGTGGTAAAAATTGTATTGACTTTCCTTAGCATATGACCAACATGCATTGATGCCACTCCAGAAATACTGATTGGGAACCCTGGAAAGCAAGGTAGACATTTCCCTCAGTCATAAACTTAATATTTATAATAAAAACCTGCAGTGTTCCAAGAAAGGGGATATGAGTGATGTGATAGTCTCTCCCACTGTTCTTAATCCGGTCTAGGGAGTTAAGGAAATCATTATCGAGTGCCTGATAGTTACAGTGAAATTTTAGAAACCTGATAGTTTGGTAAGATGCAGGTTGTGGTGGGTGCACCTTCTCAGGCAGAACAGTAGTAACCTGCTTCTACACATGTAAAGTGAGAATGTTGTGCGAAGCAAAACCTTTGGCTGTAGAAAACTTTTACAGTGAATAAAAACCATATCAAATGAGTGTGATGTTAATCAGTGTAGGGGGATAGGGGCAGTACTCACCACTATGCATTTCAAATACAACGTGTCTGGTCCTTCTCATACCTTAACTTGTTGGATTCCAACCATAACCTGAAAAGGCAGATCCTGCTGTCCCCTAAGAAGACTGGTGGATTTCCTCAGTGCTGAATATTAACTCAGAGGTAGACACTGGTTTCAAATAAAGCATAGATTTGTAAACTCATAATGCCCTTTGTCCAAAATTCATCAACTAGTGTCCTACATCTGCTTAAACACACATACCAAAGGAGATAAGGGGTCCGCTGGTTGTAGCAGATGCCTCTTGAGCACAGCATCGCATTCCTTGGCTCTGTCTCTCTTCACCTCCTGGGTGCCCGGATCTGGTGCAGATAGCTGTGACTTTCAAGTACTCAGGCCTTACCCTGCAGGATGTTTTCCAGTTTCTCTGCCTTGGGGCGTTCCCAAAGCCATGGGAATTGGCTCAGTTTGGGTGAACTTGCACAGATTACAGCACAGTCTGAAATTAACTCTTACCCTGTGGAAGAGGAAAGTCTTGGGAGTGAAAGCTCTGTCTTCTTTCACTTGCCAGGATAGTTCTGAGGAGCTGCGGCGTGGTTGCTTGGCAGGCCCTGGGGGACTGAGACCCAGCTGTTGACAGAGGTAACCGGTTTAAGGTGTACGCTTCCTTGTTTTGCTTCTCTGCCTCCCTCTATCCATTTCCTTACTCGTGTTTTCTGAGGGCACTTCAGAAAGAAATAAACCCATTCTGTGCATTGTTTCAGGTTCTGCTGTCAGGGAAATTCAAACAAAGACAACGGTCTTAAACACTGAATTTCTTAGTAACAATTTTATGCTACATTGCAGTTGGGAGGCTGCTACATTCCCAGCAAAAAATAATATGTTGTTATATTTCACTTGTATTTGGCTACCATATGGGAGTCTTCAGAAACTTCAATTTTTTTAAAAAAATGCAGTAAGCAAAGCATGCATAAAACATGGCCTAAAATCTGAAGGAAACTCAACTACTGAATAAAGCAGTACTGGAAACATCTCTTCCAGAAACTAAATTGCAGAGATAAAAATATTGGAAGACAAATTCTAATAGTACTAATTATTTTAATGAAGGCAGTATTATATCTGGGAAAAGTATTTGTGCCAGTTCCACTGAGTTTGTATATTGTATACTTGCATTGGTATTTATTTGATTATCTCCCTGGTATTATAAATACTGATAAACTTCCTATAGCCATTTTAACTGAAGAAGACTTTTAAAGTGTAATTTTGTGTAACTCATTTCAGTGTATTCTATAAAAGGCATCAGTAATTTAGACTTTGTCTGAGGTAAGTGAAATATCTCATGATCTTGTTTCCTTATAAAATGTCGCACATTTTTTGGAGTCCTCTAAACTTTCTCTCTGTCACTCACATATATTTCAGAAGCAATTGCTGTAGTGAAAGGTTAGTCTTTGAAGGGTTCCTATGTTTTCTCTGTCTCCTTTAAGTGTCAAATATGGGAAGACAGAAAAAGCAAACACCATGTATTGAACGATCTATCATTCATTGGAAGGTGATGGATAGGGTCAGACTCATTCAGGCAGTAAATTCACATCCATTTTATCAGAAAGCTTTTTGACATAGTTTTGGAAGTCGTCTCTTGATGTAAAATATTATCTCCTTGTCCCTCTTGCTCCCCTCTCTGTATTTCCTCCTCCCAGGACTAAAAAGCAGGGAGATTTCAGATATATTGAAGAACGTTTGAAAAAAATCAAATACAACTGATCTATTCAGTGAAAGTCAGTGCCTTGATAATCTAGAACTTTCCAAAGAAAATGAATTACTTTATACTTGTAAAGTCTTCCTCTAAAATGAAATGAGTTGGAAGCAAGGTAATTATTTGTCTCACATACTGAGAAACAGGTGTAGCTGCTATTTGGAGATTCACATGAACATGCCAATTAGTGTATTAGGCTTATGTGCAAATGTAGTCTCACTTAATTTCCATACCTAAGGAAATTTGACTTTTTTTATAAAATAAATTTTGGAAAGTGGCCCTGCTATTTTCATAGCATCCAGGGGCTATGATGCTACAATGTTAATAGATGAATAGAGAATGTCAGTGTACTGCATCCGCATTTGGACCTTTGGAGACGCCAAAGTTAAATGCCCTGAGTTCTTCTCCTACAATAAGTCTTGGCATTATTGCCTGTGCCACTGGGCTTATGATACTGTCTGGATCAGAGAAAAACAGAAAGTCTGCTCTGATTGAACATATATGTGTAGGTAATGAAAAATATAGAAAAATGTGATGTATTCTGGAGGAATTTAGTAAGGCAGAAAAGGGCAGGAAAGCAATACTTCTGAGATCTAGTATCACGATTACATTTCAGAAGTAATAATGTAAATTAAGGAAGGATTAACAGTAAGATGATGTTTTTCTCTTTGGTAATTTTCATCTAATGGAAGCAAATGAGAGGAAGCAAGGTAACTTTATGAACATTGTCAAGTCTGACATTTGGATTGTGATTTTTTAGATCAAAGCATATATAATTGTTATCTGGGGGAATGAGGCAAGAGGATCACAAGATCAAATCCAACCCTTGTAATTTAGTGATTCAGTGAGACTCTGTGTCAAAATAAATAGGATAAAGGACTGGGGGTATAGCTCAGTGTGAAGGCTCTGGATTCATCCTCCAGTAACACACACACACACACACACACACACACACACACACACACGTAATTGCTCAACACAATGAATTCCTATAAGGCAAATGATACAGAAAGTTATTTAACACTGATCATTTAGAAACATGATTTATGTCACACAGGTTGCTGTTTATGATAACAGGATGGCTATTTGGAAATATCACCTTGTAAAAAATCTGGTGCACTCAAAACTCAGGCACTTGTTTAAGTGCCTGTGTGCTGTGTTTGAAATAAGAGTTGATTACAGTTCTTCTGCATCTGTCCTAGAAGTGATAGAAAATACATGATTTTCTTTCCTGAACAAATTATATCAGTTATAAATACTGTACTCAGTTTACACAGAGCTACTTTGCTTTTGGAGCAAATAGTTTGAAATAATGTTCTTTAATACGCTTTATGACAATCCAGATATTTTGAGAAGTATCTATAAAAGTATAGAACAGAATGTACTTAAAGAAGTTAATGTCTTCCACTCCTTCTGTTCAGGGGCTTTCAGAAGCTGGCACACCCTGCAAATTGTTGCATGGCCTGAACATAGAACAGTCAACTGGTATTTTAGACAAACTTACTACTTATTATGCAGGATATATATATTTTTTTCATTTCAAAGTACGACACATACTTTTCTTTTACTACATTTTGGAAACAATGACATTAAGTTCAAATGTATAATTGACTCCACCTTCCTAAGAATGGTTAGCATCTAGTTATGAAGAGAATGTTTATGTATATGAGTAAAATAGAACAACTTTAAAGAAGACCTGAAACACTGACAGTGGGCCCACATTTGTGAGAAATAGAGTTAGTTTATATGTAGTGTATTTTTCTGGGCATTTTTTCTCTCCTTCTAAGTTCTTGATTTAAAACAATGATAATCCCCTATAGCAGTGTTTTAATACTTTTTTGGTAATTATTAATACAAGAAAAGAGAGCTTTTGTTTGATCAGTGTTGATGGTTTGATTGCCTTACTTTTTTGGTCTAATCAATTTCATACAGAATGAGAAAAACTGAGAGCGATGTTATAATAAACCTCCTCTGTTTAATATTCCTAATGAATGTATTTTTATTCATTCCCTCTAATATTGCACCTTAATCCTCTTCCTTTATGTGTACGCACTTGCCTGTTGCTTCTCTTGGCTTGGAGATAAGATCACGCTTCATGGAAAGGAAATATTTATTGAGAAGCTAAAAGAATACTGAGCAACAGGCATGGGTCTTCAGTTTGGTATCACAGGTAAACTTCATTAAAGACAACATCACAGTTAAATGGCTGTCTATTATGGTTTGGTTTTGGATGTCCCCCCAAAGCCTCATGCAGTCATGAGGCAGGCTTCTAGATCTATGACTGATTCATGGTCCAGTGCTGGAATTATGGATGTGAGTGCTACACCTGCCCTGAGGTGGGTAGTTTGCATACAGTGTAAGGGAGGGAAAGAGGCTGCTTGCAGCTGGTACACTTCCCTTTTGCTTTTGTTATTGCTTTTTCCATCTTCCCCCTCCATGAACTGTTGCCCTCTGCCATGTGCCACTCTGCCTTGGATTCAGCTGAATACGGACTGAGACCTCATGAAATTTAAGCTAAATAAACCTTTCCTTCCTTCATTTGGGTGTCAGATATTTTGTCTCACCAATGAGAGAAAAATCAGCAAGACACCGTACAATCTCTGTTAAGGCGCTATGTGAAGTCTATGCGTGTTGCATTCATTTGCCATTTTCTAGAGTCAAAAAAGTAAACTGAGATATAACTTTGAGATATAACTTTCATAACTGTACTCTGCTTGTGTAATAGTGTATTTTGCTAAACACAGGCTCCTAGCTGATTTGTCATGAGATACAAACATAAATTCAGGGAAAAATAGACAAAAAAGCTGGGACTATTAGTAGGGTTACTGAGAAAATGAGTCACAGGAAGATTTTGACCAGGCTACCTCGAAGTAGCCTCTGATTGTGGACAGACACAGCTGAGCTCAAGGTTGCATTTGAAAGTTATCAACTGTTAATTTGGCAACCTTTATGATGGAAAGAGTAGAGACTTTAAAATGCGTGCTGGATAAAAGTCATTCTTTAAAATAGTTGTAGCATTTAAGTGTTTCTGGATAATTGAAAAGATCTTTGGTGTAAGTAGTTAAGAGTTGTGATTTGTGAGCTTGACAGATAACTGGGAAATAGTGTAAATCTTTAAAAGTTAAATTTTTAAAAATTTTTGAAATTTTCTGGATTTTTTTTAGTCTTTAATGTTTCACAAGGGTGAGGTAGCACTTAGCCAATGATGTGTGTATGAATTGCTACCTAGAACTGTAATAGTTGGGTCAAATATTTTTGATTATCTACTACTTAATCACCCAAAGTATTTAATGCTTTTAATGTCAGGACTTGGTGGACTTCACTAAGCATCAACATTCTCTGCTCAATTAGTAGATGATCTCTAAATGGGGTGTGAGACATTACAGATTGCAGTTCATGGAGAAATTTCTACCTTCCAAATTGGGATGTTGCTGAATGAAATAATGAGAAGAAGCAATGTCAGATAAAATGAAACACTAGTCAAAACACTGAAACCATATAATCCATTTTTAGTGGCAAGAGATTTCCAAATGTAAAATAGTCATCTTCTAGATACTTAGTGGTTTTCTCAAGTTAAAAACGTCTGTCAAAAATGTAAATGAGTGATGGGTTAGAGGTAGTACTATTGAATTGAGAAAAATTCAGTTATAGATTTAATAAGGAATGTATGTAAGTGAAGAGTATTTTCATTTTGTTTGTGATGTTTTCTCCTACCTGATAATATCAAAGTAATTGAAACAAAAATGTCCTGTTTGTCGTGCCATTCTTATATATACAAAAATTCTCATATAAACAAAAATGTCCTGTTTGTCGTGCCATTCTCATATATAGCAGTATTTGTGAGCATTATTTGTAAGCTTTGGTGGCTAATTTGGTCATTTGCACCTTATTTGTTTTGGGCGGCAGAGACCCTGCTCTGACTCATGAAATCCTATCTAGCTCACTCTTCTAAAACCAAAGAATGTTTTACCTTCAATTTCCAAAACAGATGACTGATTTTCCTTCAAAATCATTAGGATGGAAGGTGCGTGATTTGTATTTTCAGTGTTCAATCTCATTATAGAATCACTCTTACAAAAGTGCATATTTTTCATCTCTCTGTGGACTATAAACAGTCTGTATTGATTCCCAGTACTGGAAAAAAAACAAAAAACCAAAACAAACAACAAAAAAAGAGTCTGTATTGGAGGCTGAACTGTTTTCCTTTAACTGGAGTTGTGTGGGTCTAGTACACAGCAGCTGAGGCCCCTTGAAATCACTCCAGCCCTGGCAGACAGCTGCACTTCCTCCTAGGTGAAATGCTTTTGCTACCATGGCCATTTCTTAGGGAGCAACTCTAGGTTGTTTCAGCAGATATTAAATAATTCATTCAAACAATATCTTTGGTTCTGAAGTTTTTTGTAATACAACTACTTTTCCTTAAGAATGTTACCCTATTTAAAATAAGCCAATAAAAGTTTTTAATGTGTGGAAGTTGAGGTGTTTCCTGAATTAGGTTCATAAAACCTGATCTAATTGTAAATCCTCATTCTGCAACCTCAGTTAGAGATATTTTTCTAATTAATGAGGTTACTCATTAAAATTACTATACATATTACATAGACCTTTATGGAATTAGTCAGTTCACTATAGCACTGATAGAATTCCTGTCTAAATTTACTTATGAGTGACACTAAATACACAATCTTCATTAAGTTTTTCTTCTTTAAGGGACTGTGTTTACATATCATAATAGTGAGGCTGAGTGTGTGTGTGTGCCCATGTCCTTGAAAATGGACTTTATATGTAGAGTATTTATAATCTTTTCCTCTTTCTTTTAATTTACTTTTATTAGTACTTGATTCCAGTAAAAAATGTTTACATGCATTATGTCGTACTGGTACATTTACATAACACATTTTAATTTTTTTGCTTATTACTACTACTTACTACTAATATTCTTTTGAAGTTCTAAATAAAATGTTAGTTTTTAAGTTTTATGTTTGGAAATTTTTTTCACTTTGCTCTGAAAATGAAATATGTTCTGATAATTACTGCCAAAGATGCTTGAGTAATGGCTGATCTCATTCGAAAACTTAAAGGTAGTTCTCTAGAACTTTATATAGTTTAAATATCTTAAATATAATGTATTTATGTTCTGCTTTACATATTTCAGTATTGTCTTTGAAAAACTCATGTACTAAACAATTTTTATAAATCTAATATATAAAGCTTATAAATATGGTGAAACCTAAATTCACCTAATATTCTATTAGTTAAAATTGGTTCAACTTAAAATTTAAAACAATAATTCAATTATATGTTTTAAATTAGAGTTGTTGAAATTTTCTGTTACCTTCAAATTTCTTTGAAATATTAGAAATTAACAAAAGATAATATGAATGTATTTCTTAAAATACTGTCATTTTGATTTCATAAGTATTTTTATATTAATGATAAATCTTTCCTGATTTGAAAGATGCTTAGCTACTATAGAAGTGTTTATATTATTTTGCTGGTTTTGGAGGTACTTCTTCACATCATTAAAAGTGGTATTTCATTCTCTGGAAAAACATTACTAAAGTTTAATGTGCCAAGATTTTATTTATATTTAAGTTAGTTTATAACCTTTGCACGTGGGTGCTGACATTCTTGCATTTGTGTTCTAGATTATGTAATTCTTTTATGTTCTTATAGTTCATATAATTTTCTCACAAAACTTTTTGTGTCTTTGGTTCTTAAAATATGTGAATTCTATACATATTTGGTGAAATCTTTCATATCTTAGGAATTATACTAATTTTTAAGTAATAAATGTATTTTTGGAATCTTGTATTATCCAGATTTTAAATTTTAACTTTAAAATATTTCTAATGATTTAAAAGCAGCATTGAGCAACAGTGTCAGCTACATTAATACTTAAAAACTGATCACTTTTACTATCCATAAAAATATTTCCACTGTTTTAGAGAAACAAATGCTTCATCAAGACCTGGCGTTTTAGAGAACAACAAATCAAGAAGGAAAGAAGTAATCTCTTAAGGTAGAACATCTAGAGAAGGATGCGTGTAAGTGTGTGAGTGTATGACAGAGTTGTGAAGAACAGACAAATACTAGGATAATGGCAACAAACAAAAAATCAAAAACAGCATTAACATCAAGAACTTGAACAAGGGGCTGGGGATTTAGCTCAGCGGCACGGCACCTGCCTGGCAAGTGGGAGGGCGTGAGTTTGATTCCTGGTACTGGAAACCTCCCCGCC
>NW_004955409.1:21348800-21352347 GCF_000276665.1 Chinchilla lanigera | reverse complement strand
CTTGCCAGGCAGGCGCTTTGCCGCTGAGCTAAATCCCCAGCCCTTGTAGATACTTCTTGTGAAAATAATTTTGAGTATTAAACAGAGGACCTGTGCTTTATTCAATGTGAACAAGGAGTGCAGCTCTTACCATAATGTACTGAGTCAACTTAAGAATGGTTTGTAACCATACAGAGAAGCAGAGAGTAGAAGAAATGTAAAATGAGAGAAATAGTAACATGAGGATTATATCCAAGGCAACAGAACCTGGTGACACTGCAAGGAATTAAAAGATAATAGAAAAGAAAGATCTGACTGTTAAGATTCAGAAAAGAGTGATAGAGTAGGAGGAACCAAGACAAAAACCTGTGAAAAGTAATCAGATTTGGAAGACAACTAAGTTTCAGCGGAACCTGAAGAAGAGAAAATTTGAGAAGTGGTGGCTGAAAGAATTGCACACTGCAGATACGAGAAACTATTTTCTTAAAACAAAAGTTGAGATCTTTGATTTGTGAAATTTATTCTTATTTAGTAGAAACATTGGATGTTATGTTTCTCTTTAAAGGCAGCATTAGCTTCCTTCCAAAAATTTGACTTTTTTATGTGAGTTTTGGCTTCAATTCTCTTAAATTTTATCATCTTTTGTTACGGTTCAAAATTTTGTCAATCTTGGTGAATTTGTATGTGTGCTTGACTGTGTTTGGTGGTTCTGTAAACTCAGTCAGATTGTGTTGGTTAATAGTGACGTTTACTTCTTCTGCATTCTTATTCCTGCTGCCAGTTATGTAGAGAGGAGTGCCGAAATCTGCAAATATTATTCAAATACTTTCATTTTCTCCTTTATGTATTTTGATGTTCTGATACTGAGAGCATACACATTTAACATTGTCATGTTATCTTGATGTACTGACTTTTAAGGCATTAACTAAATTTCCTCATCCATGATAATATTCTTTACTCTGAAATCTATTTTATATGATATTAAATCTATTTTATATGATGCTATTGTCTTTTCCAATCCTTTTGATTTTTTTCATTCTTTGATTTTGAAATTAAATGAATCACTTGTGTTCTTATGTGGTCTTTGGTTTTGCTTTTTTTTAAGGCTGATAATCTATGTCATTTTTAGAATGTTTTGATAATTTATTTTTAATATAGTTATTAGCATGTGTTGCCTCCTTTCTGATCAATTTAACATAAGGTTACATATATATATATTTATAACTATATTTTAGTTTATTCTAGAGTTTATACTATCTCTTTTTAACTATCATGGTATATCTTGACATATACCTCTTTTCCATATTATAGGAATTTTACAACATTATACATTTTTTTCTTCTTATTTTTGAGCTTGTACTGTCATGAATTTTCATTTCACATATTTTACAGATTACAGTACTCACTGCTATTTTTGTTTTAAACTGTCAGTTATCTTTTAAATACCTTTAAACAATCTTTGTATTGATTAAAGTATTTACAACATCTTGTACCCTTCTTATGGTTCATGTCTATGTGTCCCCCTCTCCCAAAGCCTCAGGCAGTCACCGGTGGGGCTGTTTCAGAGGTGGATGAATCTAGAGTGTTGATTGACTCATGGTGCAGTGCTAGGATTAAGGGTGCTAAAATAAAGGGTGGGGTTGGTATCACCCTAATCCCAGTAGACTGGGTCCAGTATAAGGGAGAGTAACAATGGTTAATACATTGGGTATTGTTATCTTCAGAATAGGTGACTAGATTACAAGATATAGGCATGAAATTTGATCAAGCAATATAAGTACAAGCCTTTTTTAAATGAACTAATAGAAATTAGTAGCATAACTATCTTAACTGTCATATATATATATTTTTTTTTTCCTTTTCCCTTTCTTCTTTTCTCCTTCCCCCATCCCAGTTGCTCTTTTCTTTTGAACAGTTTTTCCCATTTCACAGTATCTATTGTACATTTTAGATCTTATTTACTGTTCCAGCTTCTTACACTAGGGAGACAATGCGATATTTACACATGTGAATCTGATTTATTTCACTTATGAGTATAGTCTCAGTATGCATCTATTTACCTATAAATGACTTAGGTTTGTCCTTTGTAGCTGAGTACTACTCCATTGTATAAAAATACCAAATCTTTCTTTATTCATTCCTTGGTTGATGGGCATTTGGGTTGTTTCCAAGATTTAGCTATTACAAATTTGCTACTATAAACAGGGTGCACATATATTGCTGTGGTATGATGTTTTTAATTCTTCTGGGAAGATACCCAGAAAGGGAAGAGCTGGGTCAAATGGAACCTCTAATCCTAGTTTTTTGAGGAATCTCCATACTGATTTCCACAGTGGTTGCACCAGTCTACATTCCCACCAACCATGGAGAAGGGTTCCTTTTTCTCCCCAGCCCTGCCAATATTTATTATCAGTTGATTTCTTGATGATAGCCATTCTTTCTGGTGGTGAGATGGAATCTCAACATTATTTTAATTTGCATCTCTCAAATGACTGATGATGTTGAATATTTTTTCATGTATTTATTTGCTCTTTGTGAAATGCAACATTTTTAGTTGATTAGATTTTACAAAATTTGTAAGGGATTTGTCCTTAATTCTTAAATATAATTAATTAGACACATGCTGTTGATTAAGCATTATTTTTGTGATAGAAAGTGTGCCACAGTATAAACAGCTTGATTCCTGACTTCATCAACACCCCGATTATTTTGTTTTGTTAATAACCAAACTTTTGAAGAACTCAAATCAAAACAGTCACATTTTTTCTTTGTCTTTTTGTTTATTCACTGGTAGAATTTTTCAATATTTTCTATGGCTTTTTTTTAACCTATGAGCTAAGAATGATCATTTTATTTTAAAAAGTGTTTTTTAAAAACAAAGATCCATATGTGGCTTCCACAATCTAAAGTATTTATTTTATAGCTCTATGAAGAAAAAAATTGGGGTACTTCTTATATTAGAATAACAATTGATTTTTCAGATTCTGTGGTTTGATGCTCTGATGGTGGTTCTTGCACATGGTGTTTCATTTGGTGCTTGTCAGCCTTTACTTGGGTTGCAGCCATTGATCCTGACTGATAGTTTATTCACTTGGCTAGCAGACAATACTCTGTCCTGCCTGGGAACTCAGCTGGGACTATTTACCAGAGCACCTGCTGTTGGCCTTTGTATCTCTCATGTGCTTTGTATTTTCATAGCATGGCATCTGGATTCTTCTTTTTTTTAATTTTAAAAATGAAACGAGGAAAACATTAACAAACAACCTTCTACAAAATAGAAAAAGAACAGTACAGAGAATATAGAGTTACAAAGTGGTAGGAAATTAACAATGCTTGTTGTATTACATATTGATATCTTCAAAGCAGATTCTCATGAAAACAAATAGAGACATGCAATATGGATCAATCAAGGACTCATTGGGGCTGGGGATTTAGCTCAGTGGCATAGCGCCTGCCTGACAAGCATGAGGTCATGAGTTTGATTCCTGGTACTGGGAAAAAAAAAAGGACTCATTAACAGTTTCTTTCAGCAAAGAAATAGAAGAGAGTAGATCAACTATGTTAACTA
>NW_004955409.1:21339166-21343724 GCF_000276665.1 Chinchilla lanigera | reverse complement strand
TCTGGCAGTTGATTTGTATCTAGTTGTCCTCGGTCTCAGATGTGGGCATTGGTGTCAGCTTGTGGCTGACCATCTGATCCAGTGTCTCTTTGCAGTTCAGGGCATGTGCACGGCCCAGACTTACGTTGCACTAGTTTGACAATCTCAGTGCAGTGGACCTATGTCCCCAGGCAATTCAGGGTACAGGCAAAACCCAGACACAAACTGCAGGGTCGACAGTTTATGAACCACATGATTCTGTGTCTCCAGTCAGTTCAGGACACATACAGGAACCAGATGTAGCCTGGACAAGCAACAATCACAGACTGTCCATGCCTGCAACCCCCCAGGGGATTGCAGTAAAGCACAAGTAAAGCACAGGCTTGACCTGCGAGACCATCAGCTCTTGGAGCACTCGCTCACTTGGCACAGGTCTCATGCTGGGATGGCCCACGTGTGAACACAAGTGAGAGTAGTCCCTGGGGCTTCTGAGTGAGGACCTCCTGTCTGCCGCAGGTGCATGGTAGGCAGAAACTCAGACTGTAGTGGTAGTGGGGTCCTGGGTCACCTGTTCTGACCCCACGAAGTAGATGGGAAATACCTGGCTCTCTCTGCAAGTTTTATCTGGGAACTGTGGCAATGGAATTAAAGCACGGACTCGAACTGAGGGACCAGCAGCTCTTGGAGCACTCACTCTGGATTCTTAAGTGAAGTGTCTCAGTGGTAAGCATTCTGAGAAATCCATACAGAAGCTGCAAGGTTTTGTTTTGTTATTTAAATCTAACCTAGGAAATCATATAGTTTAATTTGTGCTGCACACTATTGACTATACATCAGCCAAGATTCAATTTTGGTGTTGTCCATTGCATTGGGAAGTGAAGCTATAGGTGGAGTTCTTTATTGAGGATTATCTTTAAAGAGTAACTTCCACAGTGCTACCACTGGATCCCAACAATACTCTTCCTTCTCAAATAGAAAATATGCCTACCCAAGTCTTTATCTCATTATATTGTAAGGATCAGGTTTGAAGTGTAGAATTTCACTACATAAACCAAGTCCAGGTATGAATAAGAGTCTTCAAATAAGATGCTTTGCCCTTTGAAGGGCTGTAAATCAGAAAGAAAATTTACTTGCCTCCCACACAATCAGTACTGAAGGATGGAACATGATTGATGCCACAGACAAGTTCATTTAAAATAGTGCAATGAAAATAGTTTTATAGGTTTTCTTGTTCTGTAGCCATTGTGGAATCCCACTGGGCTCACATCATAATTCACCCTGCTCTGGCCACAGGAAGTGTATTCTGCTTAAAGTCCCACTCTGCCCCCGGTATTTGTTTTATTTCAGATTTCCCTCTGGGCTCTTGAATACAGATGCAGTCCTTTTTACTCTTCCAGAAAAAATGTCCCATACTCACATCTGAGCATATTTTGTACTCTGCTGCCTATCATATAGATTTGAGGCACCTGAGATATCTTTTCACTGTAGCACCCTGACTCAGTAAAAGTTGGTATAATTATTTTTTTTCAAAAAATTTGCTCACACATATCAAATTATGAGTCTCCTCCATTAGGCTAGGTGCACAACCCCATTTTTTTCCTGAGATAGCCTGATGCCTACTCGGGTCACTTGTGTGTTTGGTGTGATCTGACACGGGCACAATTTGAGAGTCACTGTTTTATAAAGAGGCTCTAATAGAGAAATCCCCCAGATTCACAGAAGACTTTTTTACTATGCCAGAAAATCCAAGAAGCACATTATTAAGACCTTTTGAATACATTTATCTAGTTGAGACGGTCTAGGAGGCTTACTTTTGTTATTTTTACACGTCATTTTTTTTCTAGTTGTGAGTGTACAAGGGAATGCTTTAAATCTTTGTGAAGTTTTAACAAAAGTCTTACTGATACACTCTCAATCTGAAATGTACCTGGAGGCTACATTTTACCAAAAGAGCTCTGAATTTGATCTTTTCCCAGGTGTTATTTCTTAGTTTGAGAACCTTCTGGTGTCTGGAAAGAATTGGTATGAGAAAGTGTCTATATTTTAAGCAGGTGAGCCTTATTTCTTCTATTTCCTCTAAATTCTGTTAAATAACTTAGTATTTTTTGTAGTTCATCTTTTTATGTCTTTAATTTATCATATGCAGCATAAAATAAATCAGCTGCCATTTTTTTATATTCTTCCTGGAAAAAAAAAGACTCTTAAGTTGTATCAGTGATCTCAGGTGAAATTTTTGATGCCATGGGACATTGTGTGCCAAATGGGGTAAATGCCAGAACAGTCTGCCTGGCATTTATGTGCTGAGATGATGTATCATTTGTAAACAATCTCAAAAAATTAGGGAAACTATCATGAACCTTTGTGTCATCACTATAAGGCAGCAATTCTAAGTGGTGTAACAAAAAATACCAGTCTTTATGAGGGCAAAGCCCTTTCATTGTTCTCTTCTGTGGATATTCGGATAGCACTCTCCAGATATATGCTATTTTACATGGCAAAAGAGATTTTGCAGATGTAATTGCAGTCTCTAATCAGTTGAGTTAATTAGGAGGTAAGCTAGCTTGGCACCTGGCATAATGAATAATGTCCTAAAAGGGGATGGGTAGGCTAGTGTTAGAAGTTAGAGAGATAATAGTCCTGATGAACTTGAAGAGATATCCGTACACCCTGTGAGCTGACTCTAAAGGATGCAATTTCAGCTTGGGGAGATTTTCAACAGATGGCTCAGCTATAGAGGGCCTTCTCAGCTATAGGTATTGTAAAATAATAATTTAATATTGCTTTAAATGCATGATAATTTGTGATACATAAATAGAAACCTAATGCATCTGGTTAATATTTTCTTAATATTGTGATTTCCTATGGTATAGTAGTTAGGAAATGTAGAATGGTAGTAAATTATAAAATCCATCACACTATCATATTGGCAGTTACTATATTAAGTGCTAAATGTTTTTCAAGTAGAAAGATAGTGCACCTGGAGATAAAAAATAATGTTCTTTAGAAATATAGATGAGGAAGCAATTATTTATCCTGAAGGTTTTGAGGCAAGTGGCATGCTGACATTTGAGCCAGTCCTTGAAAGATGAGTAACAGTTGTCCAGGCTGGCAAAGGTAGAAAGGACATTCTGGCTGGGTTGTCTCTCTAAGCCAGTGCTAGAGGGCTGAGGTTATGAACAAGACACGAGCATGAGGGGGTATCAACATATTTAGCTTCACTACCTAGGCTCTAATCTAATTTTAGAGAATACTTTTTTTTTTTGTTTGAATTACTGGTTAAAAAATCATGTCTTTCAGAAAATATAAATACCTTTAGGAAGAAAAGTGCTGGGGAATATTAAAATCAGTTCCTTGTATTTCTGAACTTTCTAATTGATGAATGTCATCTCAACAGTGAAGCTGAGACAAGTCAAAGAATTAGGAAGTAAAAGAAATTTTCAATTAACCAAAACAAAATTCCTGGTACAAATGATATTTCTATACAACTGTAATGATCTGTATACTTTATGTTTTCTAGTTGATGAAATAAATTTTGTACAATTAAAATGTTGTGAATGTCAAACTCTAAGTTATTTATTCAAAAAATTATAATCCATAAAAAATGATCTTTTATGGCAATTATAAGGGAATGTATTTAATCATAATGCATATGGAAAGTCATTTCAGATTGTTCAAAAATTGAAATACTTATATTGATTTTTCATTGTGGAAAATGTTCTTATGAAATCAGTAGAAAAAACTCAACAAAGACAATTTCAGTGTTAAAAATTCAAATTCTGGACATATGAATCAAAAAGTAATGAATTATTATTGTGATCTACCCCACATTTATGTTGCTGAGATAATTCTAAGTAGTTATTTTTTTGTTTTTAAAGAATAAAAGAATGAAAACATATTAACAAACAGACAACCATTTACCAAATAGCAAAAGAACAATACAAACAATACAGAGTTGCAAACAAAGTGGTAGGAAGTTAACAATGCTTGTTGTATTATGTATTGATATCTTCAAAGTGGTTTCTCAGGAAAACAAATAGAAATATGCAATATTGATCAATCAAGTAATCATTAACTGTTTCTTTCAGTAAAGCAATAGAAGACTGTAGTTCAACTATATTAGCTATCTTGTAGATACATACTTACATAATTTCCCATTCTTTCCCTTCTCTTTTCCCACACCCGAGTTGCCCTTTATTTTTGAACATTTTCCTTTCATTTCACCATGTCTTTCATATCTCCTAGCTTTTATTCACTCTTTCAGGTCTTACACGAGTGAGACAATATGGTGCTTACATATGCAGTTGTGATTTATTTCACTTATGAATATGGTCTCTAGTTGTGACCATTTACCTATAAAATCCTCGAGTTTATCTTTCTTTATACCTGAGTAATATTCCATTCTATAAAAGTACCACAATTTTTTTAACCAACCCTCAGTGGATGGATATTTGGGTTGCTTCCACAATTCAGAAATTACAAATTGTGCTGCTATGAGCATGGGTGCACATATATCGCTGTGATATGATGTTTTTAGATCTTCTGGGAAAATACCCGGAAGGTGAATAGCTGGGTTGAATGG
>NW_004955409.1:21297387-21336785 GCF_000276665.1 Chinchilla lanigera | reverse complement strand
CTAGGGGTTTATCAATTTTATTTATTCTTTCAAAGAACCAACTCTTTGATTCATTTATTTTTTTGGAGGGTTTTCTTTGTCTCAATTGCATTAATTTCTGTCCTGATATTTATAATCTCCTCTCTTCTTTGTGATTTGGGCTTCTCTTGTTCTGCTTTTTGTAAAAGTTTGAGGTGCAGCATTAAGCTATTTTTTTGTTCTCTTTCTGTTTTCCTTATTTGTGAGTTCATCTCCATAAATTTTCATCTGAGGACTGCTTCCATTGTATCCCTCAGATTCTGGTAAGTTGTATTTGTTTGTAGGTATGTTTAAATTTCTTCTGTGACCCATTGGTTGTTCAGAAGGTTGTTGTTTAATTTCCAAGCATTTATGGAATTTTTGGAGTTCCTTTTGTCACTAATTTCCAATTTCACTGCAATGTGTTCAGATAATATGCATGGGATAATTTCAATTCTTTTGCATTTGGGTAGATAGTCTCTTTGGGCTACAATGTTGTTTATTTTAGAGAAAGTCGTGTGTGTAGCTCAGAAAAATGTGAATTCTGATGTAGTGGGGTGTAACACTCTGTATACATGTACAAAGTCCATTTGTTCTAGCCTTGGTTCAGATCTGTTGTTTCCTTGCTAATTTTTTGTCCAGGTGACCTTTCTCTTTGTGTCAAAGGGGTCTTAAGTTCCTGTATTAGAATAGTATTATTAATTATATGAAGTTTCATGTCTGTTAAGATTTGTCTTATATAGTTCGGTGCTCTGAAAGTTGGTACATACATGGTTATGTTTGTTATCTCATCCTCTTTCAGTTTTCCCCTAACAAGTATGTAAAGACCTTCTTTATTACTTTTGATTGTTGGTTTGAAATTTACATTGTCTGCAAACCTAATAACTTCACCTGCTTTTTTCTGTGTTCTTACTGCATGGAGGATTGTTTTCCATCCTTTGACTTTTAGTCTGTGGATTTCCTTTTGAGTGAAATATGTTTCCTATATGCAGCATATCGTTGGATTTTGTTTCTTAATCCACTCTGCCAGTCTGTTTCTTTTGACTGGTGAGTTGAGGCTCTTTATATTTATGGTTATAACCAATATGTGTTGATTTTTCATTGTCATGTTATTTACTTTCATTGGTTTCCTACTTTTTCTATCTGTTTAATTGCTTGCTCTTCTTGACGGTTCCCTTCTACTGCTGTTCTTGAAATTGTGGCCATATTTTTCTTTGTCTAAAATATCTTTCAGTACTCTTTGCAATGATGGTTTGGCACTCATGAAGGCCTTCAATTGTTCTTTGTCATGGAAATATTTTATTTTGCAGTTGAATTTGAAGGATAGTTTGGCAGGGTACATCAGTCTTGGTTGGAAGCCGTTTTGTCTCAGGACCTGTAATATTTCACTCCAAACTCTTCTCAATTGCATGGTTTGTGTTTAGAAATCTGCCGTGAATCTGATGGGCTTTCCTTTATAGGTAATCTGTTTTTTTTCTCTAGCAGCTTTGAATATTCTCTTCTTTTGTTGGAGCTCTGGTATCTTGACTATTATATGTCTGGGTGTAGTTTTATTTTGATTATGGTTAGTTGGAGTTCTATATTCCTCATTTGCCTGTATGTCACATTCTGTTTCCATGCTTAGGAAATTTTCTGCTATTATTTTTGTAAATATTCTTTTTATGCCATTTGTATTGCCTCCTGCTGTTTCATTTACTCCTATGAGTCGTACATTATTCCTCTTTGCTTCATATTGCAGCTGTTGAATTGATTTTTCCTGGTTCCTTGTTGATTTTAAAAGGTCCTTTCTTTCACGATTGGTAGCTGCTATGCTGTCTTCAAAATCTGAAATTCTATGTTTGGCTTTATTCAAGTGTTTTTGGCAGCTTTCAATGGAAGATTTGATTTCCTGGATATCTCTTTGAATATGGTTCATGCGTTCTAATTCATTAGTATACTTTTCATTGAACTTTTCCATTCATTGCCTATGTTCATCTATTTTTTAATATTTTTTCTTCAGATATGCTGAGCAGTTCTTTCATTATTATTGTTATTATTATTATTATTATTTTTTGCCTGAGAGATTATTTCTGATCTGATCTGATCTCTTCTATGGCCTGTTAAATTTGTTTCTTTACTTCTATTGCAATCATTTCAGCAATTTCAGGAGTATGTTTGCCAGTTTCTGCTATGTCGATGTCTCCTGGACTTGTTCTGAGAGGGTTGGAATTCTGAGATTGCATTTTAGTCCTTTGTCTTGTCATGTTTGATGTTGGTGGTAAAACATTCAGTCTCTTTCCTCCCTATCAACTCAGCAAAGGTCACTAACCTCCCTAATTTTCCTGGTATTCAAACTTGCCCCTCAGTGGCTGCTGGGGTGTGCTGCTTAGTCTGGGTTCTTCCAGGAGATGGTGAAGTTTTCCTAGTTCACCCAGGTCTCAGATGCCAATCCCGATGTCGTCAGGTCCCAGACAATCTGATTCAGTGTCCCCTGACAGCTCAGTGCAGGAGTATGGACTAGAATTGGTCTACACTGGTGGCATGATCACAAAGCACTTGGTCCTGTGACTCCAGAGAGTTCTGGGCAAAGATAGTGTCCAGACACAGACAGCAGGGTCTGCAGTTTGTGGGCTGTCTGATTCTATGTCTGCAGACCTCTCACCATGAGCACAGGAGCCAGAGGTGGGCTGCACTGGCAGTAATCACAGACCACCTGTTTCTGTGCTCCCACTCCAAAGCAAACCCTGGAACCCAGACACAAATCATGGTTTCAGCAGTTTCTTGGATCACCTGGTCTGGGGCTTTATGTGTCACTAGGCATGCACAGGGGTGCCCCATGCAAACCCCGGTGTTAGCATATTCATGGGTCACTTGAGACTGTCTGCTGTATGCCCTGGGTGCAGGAAGGGCGGATACACAGACTGCAATGGCAGCAGCATTCTGGGATGCCTGCTCTGTTCCCGGGAAGTAGATAGGGGGGCTACTTGGTTCTCCAATTCCAAGTAGTTATATAAGCAGAGGCAGAGTTTAAAAAGAGGGATGAGTCAGCAATAGTTAATGTTGTATAAAATTTAAGGTTAAGTTTCTATAGTGGAGGTGACTTATAGGATTCAGACAGAGTAGCTCATATTTTTGAAAATTTCTTTATCTTCAATCTCCATTTTAAATTTGACTGTTGTACCCCTTAAATATTATGGTTAATTCCTTTTCAGCTGAGGAAATTGAGGCTAGAGAAGCATGCAGAGCCACAGAATGTCTTTTTTGTAATGGAATGCATAGATCACTTAGAGACCCCCTCTCTCCTGTTTTATGTCTCCAAGTCCAAAGAACCCTGGTGTGACATCCTGAGAATGCTGAAAAAGTCCTTGCCATGCACAGGCATACCTTTTCAGTTTATCATCAAGGAAACTTCTCATCTCCAATAAAAAGGAAACACTGAAGGCATCTAGATTGTGATTCTTTTTGTTTTGTACAAGACAACTTACCAAACACTTAAATGTAGCTCTAAACATGGACGTCAGCTACTATTGGGCTAATTCTCTGAGTAGATTAATGGTGGAGTAAGGATTAGAGACTTACTTCTTATCATTCTTCTGATAATTTTTTTTAGCTCTCTGTGATTTGTACAGCCCATTCCAGGATGTGTATGTATGAGAAGCAAACCATCTTTGCTTTACTAGAAGTAACTCTTCTCACAAATTTTTACTAATATTTTTATATAGTTGAATTTTCAAAAAAAGCTATACAAATATTTGCATCTGAAAACTGCAATAGACATTATACATGATATTGTTTTATTTTATCTAATTTTCAGAAGTTTGTAATGATAATACAACTTATGGAGATTATCAAAACTAGCTGAGACAATTTCTGAAGTAATTGGGTGTACTCCTAGATGAGAATTAAGGACTATACTGCATTTGAACCCACTTCCTATTTGACCAACTGTGACAGTCATGCAGCACGTAGAGTGGCTCATATCATTTTATTTTCCTCTTGTGGTCATTTATGAAACAACTCAAAGCTACTAGAGAGCACGACTGTGTTTTGTGAACTGTCCAGGGAACATATTAACACTTGCAAAGGCATTTTTGGTTGAATACTACAACTTCTTAAAAGTTGACATATGTGGTTTGTTTCTATCTTGTCACAGTTATTTTAAATGAGGACGTCTTCTAGTTAGTTAGCACCTTTGATGCTCTGTCAATCTTGTTTACTTCCTGCAAATTGTACAGTTCAGTTTTCTGAAGTTCATCTGGCATAAAGACAAACTGTTTTTACATTTGAACTTATATAGGCAAAATATACATTACAGTGCAAAAAAATGTGAAGGTAGGTTTACATTTTGTGACATTTGTTTTTATTCTATTACATTTATTTGCAATGAAAATATCACTAGATATGCAAAATCTGACTATTAGAAAAGATCAGTTCAAGTTCAGAGAATAAGTAGTACATTCACAGTAGTTATGTCTTGCCTTTTCCAGTTACAATAAACAGAAGGAAAGTTATTTAACAGGACAAATACATCTTATGTATGGTATAACAATGAACAAAAAGCTATAGATCTATAGTCTCTAAATGTTTATATGTGAAATACTTGATGTAATTTGCTATAAAGTAAATGGGCATTTCAGGTATTAGAATTATATAATTTTGCTATGTTCTTGTCAGAGAAGAAATTCTAAGGGATTCTGAAACAATTGCATGTTCATTCCAACCTCCATGTCTAGGTTTCCACAGTTTTATTGTGAGCTCAAAAATAAATCCTGAAGAAAAATTATCAATTGAATATTCATATTAATGTTTAATGTACAAGATTTGATTTTGTTTTGTTTCTTTTTTTTTTTTTTTGAGACAGGGTCTCACTATGCAGATTGGCCTTGAACTCACTATGTGGTCCAGGCTGATCTCAAACTTGCAGTGATCCTCCCCCCTCAGCCTCCTGAGTGCTGGGATTACAGGTGTGTGCCACCACACCATGCAAATGTACAAGATTTGTGAAGATCTTCCTGCTATAATTATCTAAAAACATATAAACTTGACAAATAACTGGAGTTGGTAGATTAAATATGCAAAAGATGAAAATAACAGAAAATCTTGGACTTATACGGCTACTCAGCAGGCTTTTCCCCGTTTATCTCTCCTTTATTATTTTCTCTTATTCCACAGAGTAGCAATTATAGATATTGTACAGCTCCTGCTCTCTTTGGTACATTTAACTCATTCCCTTGCTTAGAATTATGCAGAAATTTCCTTTATCTTCAGCAAGGGGATTTTTACCTGATCCTCCCTGTCACAACCTCTGGACTGCAGGACACTTCTCCCTGTGCATGTCACACCCCACGGGCTCATCAGTGTCTCCACAACCCTACTCATTCAGAGGATTACACACAGTGCCACTGCTTGCCCTTATGTTTTGCATTTCATTCTCCATCTCCCCTTTCAGGAATTGTCACTACCCTTTCTCTGTCTTGCACACTCAGTCTTTCAAGGTAGAACTTTTTCTTCATGAATAACAAAACATTGCCTCTTGTTGCCATTAAAAACTCAACAACAGATGAATAACATTCCCCTAGCTTCTCCTTGACCCCTATAATTACTATTCTACTTCAAGAATCACATATATTCTAAATATCATCATTTTCATGCTCTCAGAACTCATTATCTCAATAAATTTCACTTTTTTTTTTTTAAGCATTATAATCTAGCTTCCTGCTCTGGGAAAACCCCTCAATAATATCATTGCTTCTTCCCTGGTGGCTGTTTATAGTAATATCTTACTGATGTTCTAGAATATATTAAAGCTGATGACTATACTCTCTTCACTAAAACTCCCTTCCTTGGGGTTCCATATTAAAATTCCTCTCTCCTTCCCCCACTTCCTTTTTATTTCTTTAATTTTCCTCTTGATTTAACTCTTTTTATTCTCAAGTTTCAGTTAAGCATTGCTTTCTCACTGTAGCATTTTTAACATCATGATAAAATCATTCACCCTAATGCAGGCTTTCTAGATCTTGGTTATATTTTTTAGTGCTATATCTACCTCTTTTAGTCAACTAGAAGCTTCATCAAGAAAGACAGTCGGGCCTTTGTTCTCATCAGTATATTGTTAACGTTCCTATATTATATGATTTAGTGAATGTATCTTTGAATTAATTTCCAAATTATTCCTGGAGAATTCACAACTTTGTTCCACTTTTATGATGCTGCTTTTAAAGATCCTTTGTTCCCAACATTTGCTTCTGTTTGATGAGGCTCTTGCCTCTCAGCACTCCTCCAATGACAAGTCTTGGCTATACCCTAGACATTCGTGGCCCGTTCTAAGTACTTGGATACCAGTGCTTCACCCAATCAACTGAAATTTCAGCATTTTGACAGAACCTGTTGCAATTTAGAGCTGCCATTCTGCTTTTCCCTTAGAAAAATCTTAAATTCATAACTTTCCCTCAGTTTATATGCTTGTCATTTACTTATTCATGCTGTATCTGCCACAAAGTTTTAGTTTTGATGCATGTTTTTAAACATGCACCATGAAATATTTTAATATAATTTGAGTTTTCAAGTCCAGAACATTTCTTGATGAGATTTTGTGTTGATTCCCTCTTTACTGCCCTCCTCCTGCCTTTAATTATAAATACTTTTTGAGCGTTGGTTTCTTTAATCGCTATGTCTTTATTTGTTATTTCTCTGATGACTCATTTATAATCATAGCTGATTTATTAAGCTCTAATTCGTATGATATTCAATTCATTCACAAAGTGTATAGTTTAATGGCTTTTAATATATGCACAGTTCTTAGGAATTTTTCATTACTAAAATGAACGATTTTTCACCCCTTAGCTCTCACCCTGCAATCACCCTCTATTTTTTCCAAACCCTTGGGTTCACTAATATTTCTGTTTCCAGAGACAGTCACAGTCCATGCATTTCTCTTAGCTGGGGTCACACACTATGTGCCACTTCATGACTGCTTTACAGCCATGACTTTAAGCTACAATCACCGTGCAGATTTTCAATAATTTATTAATAGACAAAATTCTTCTTCTGGACTGTAGTATTGAACTGACAAATATGTATTCTGCATAAATCCATATCTCCATTCAACATAACTAAAGTGAAGTTGGTGATTTCTTTTTTCAGCTAGCTTTCTGGCATTTATTCTCTATTTCTTTCAACACACATACCATCATAAAGCCTATTATCCTTTCTTAAATCTTGAACATATTGTAACTCCGTATTCAGTACCCACCATTGGTAGTTGTCATATGCATTTTGAATGAGTGGGTAGTTCAATTACCAATATACCAGTTTACTTTCTTTCTGAGGTCAGAAGAATTAACAAAGCCTTTTTAATTTTTCAAGTACGTTTGTAAGTATATTTCTACCCTAAATCTAGAAACATCCAATTTATTATTAAGACACCACTTTTATATTGAACTTTGCCATGGGAACAGAATTGTGAAATTTAGAGTACCAGATGTAATCCCCTGGGATCTGTGTCCAAATCCTAATTTTATTTTTTTTCCTATTGTGTAATTATTGATAGATTATTTATTTATTTCTTGACTCCAGTTCCTCATCTGTAAAGTACAAGAGATGATGTTAACAATGCTTTTCTACAAGTATTGGAGAATTATCAATACCTATCATAGTACCTAGTAAGGTGAGAAAGATATTTAAATGTTATGAACTTTCAAACACTCTCTGATTGAAAAAGGTTAACTTCTTAGGTTAATTAATTCTGCTTCAAGTAGTAAGACAAATGGATAAATTAAAGATCTAAGCTATTTTCTAGAAACAAGAAAATTTGTAGCCCATAGGCTTAATATGAAACTCTATAGGATACTTTCATTATAATGCAGCAGTTTAACTGAGGAAAGGATTCCCTGTTTCAAATGTTAGAGGCTATTTATAAGTGTTTTGATGAGATGGAGTCATTGCTTCTATGTGTGCAGCATGGTCTGAGACAGTGGTCTCATGAATTGAGGGACTCTTGACCTTCTCTCTGGGCCATCGAATCAAAGTGATCTGCCCGTCTTTGAGGATGCTGTGCCAACAGCTGAGACCTTCTAGCAAATGAGTTGGCTCTACCCTGCCAGTGTGAGGCCGAATGCAGGACATTTACAGGAACTAAGGTATCCCTCCTCTCCTAGGCTTTCTTAGTAGTAGCAGAAACTGTGCCCCAGAGGGATGAGTGAGCAGCACTCACTGTCGTGGACTAAATCTCTTTTTCACTTGCAGGGCATGAAAGTGGGTTATAGATCTCTGCTAACTGTATGAAGAATTGCTTATTTTGAGGAATTGCTCTGGAAGATAGAATTTAGTTTTAATCAGACTAACAGACTCTCAGTGGCTTATATTATTGAATTACATTGGCTTGCTTTAATAGTACTCTATAGTATGGTCTTTATGTCCTTTTTTATAATTTATTTTCTTCATCATCTTGACGTTAATGATTTTAAACAATGACAACATCATTATCTCATATGTAATTTTTCTTTTTTGCCTTTTCACTTTCTTTGATCTACTAGTATGCTGGAAATACTTTCCTCTGTGCTGCAAAGCCTGCTTCTTCCATGGAGATCCATAGTCATTGCCCTTTGTCTGAACCTCTTGAATATCTGAATATACTTTGTTTCTCAATGAAATTATAGGTTTTATGCCCGTTTGTCTCCAGCCACGTCCAGCATGATATTTTACACATAGAACGTGGTCAATACACACTTTGAATAGATAAAGAGAACTTTGCTGTAAGTCAAGGAAAACAATGAAACAGTTTATCAGTTAATTAAATTCTGAAATTAATCATCTTTAAATGCATACAATGTTCCTATCCTAAGTTCAAGTACTAATGTCAACGCCGAATTTGAATGTCTTTTTGAATGAATAAGTAGCGGAAGGTCAGCAGCAGACTAAAAGTGCTGCTTGTCTGCTTCCCAGTTAGTATCCTGAAAGCTGCAAGTGTAACTAAAGGTCACTGCGACACGCCAGAATTTGCATTATTAGGACTTCTGGGAACAGGATCCTACACGATGTAACCGCTTAAGTTTTTAAACTAATGAGCTATTATGACCTTTGGAAATGATATCCTTTCCCAAAACTATTCCAGAAGCATAGATGAATAGCTCAATAGTGACAAAGACATTGAACATCATTTTACCAGTATTAACAAGTTATAAACTATATTTAGGTGACAGGAGCCTATGCATAGATATATGTACAGTCATGCTCTCGCTACTCATTCCCACCCAAATTCAAACCAACTAGTATTGATTAACTGATTTTGCATACAGTTACGTCGTCTCCCATCAGGTCATCTAATTGAACTTGTGTGTTTGTGTGTGTGTGTGTGTGTGTGTGTGTGTGTGTATACTATATTTTTAAATTTCTACGTGCTCAACTTATTGGTATTTAAAGAAAAATAGAAAGCATGGTTTTTCACTCTGGAAATAAGTGATTTTTGCAAATTTTCTTTGGTGATTGACTTCAAGACTCCCTTTATAAAGTGAAATGTTCTAAAACCTTGATATGACCACTAGTGGAATTTAATACTTACTTTCACTAAATTTACACTGAATACAAAAATAGACATTGTAAATCAGAGACATTTTTATCACTTACAAGCAGCTTTATGGGTCATATCTCTTGAAATGCAAACATGTAAGGAAATAGTTATCTTGTCCTCCTGGCACCTTGGGTCTTGACCTAGAGACTTAGTTCAGGTTCTTGGGTACCCTTGAGTTACAGCAATTAACTAGAGAGACAGCTACAAATCTCACTTTCATGGCACACAAAGAGTAAAATGCTGCTAATAGAAGTGAAGGCATATACCAAGGGGATATATGCCTTGTACATTTTCAAGACTCAGTAGATGAGGGCTTCTCATTAGATGCTCTGGGAAATCCAGAGATATTTATCATCTCAGGGTTTCCTACAAGCTGGATTCAGAGGCAGAAACTTTCCAGTGTATTACTTGAATGTCTGGAGAAGTCTGCACGGTAGCTCTCACTGTGCTAGTTTTTGAAGTTGAGCAAAGTGAAACTCAGCAAGTGTGAATATCTGGCCTGAGATTCTACAGCTAAGATGGTTATTGTTTTAATAAAAACAAAATTCTACCCGGCTTCAATCCTATCCTCTTTCCACTGTTTCAAACTGAAGTGAAGAAGAACAATTTCCAGGCATCTCCTGTCCTAAGATATCTTTGAAAAATCAAACAAGAAATTTCATTTTTAAAGAATCACTTTTCACCTTATAGAAAGTTGAAAACCTAACAGAAAAGACACCAAGACTGGTGTCTAGAGTCTGAGCCTGGGAGAGGAAAAAAATGAAGCTTTTCTTGTAATTTTCAAAGGAAAACTTCATAAGGCTTTCATAGCAGGGAAGGAGCCATTCTGAAAAGCAAAAATATTTCAAAGTGCGTTATTTTATGACATTACTTACTTTCTCAGATGGACACATATTGTCTATCTTCTTGGTGATTTTTGCTTTTCCAAGAAACCTTCAGAAACTCTTTCTGAGAACCAAGACCATCACTGGTAAGAAATCATACAATTAGATCTGAGGTACTGTCACACATCTGGAACCTAAGGATAGAATTTAAATAAAGAGAAGCAAGCTAAGCCTGGAGAGTCAGGTATTATTATTATACTAATGGCATTTGTTCAGCCAGAAGTCAAATGCAAAGCAAAAGCAGTATATTTTCTTCCTTAAAACAAACAATTCTTATGACCTGAGCAGATTAACCTAACCCGCAAATTCCACCTTTCCATAGGGCACATCTTGCATTCCTTCCACAGCACAAAAAGGAAATTAATCAAATCAAGGTATAATGGTTTGGTTTCATATGATAGGATCAAAATTTCCTTTATCTTTTTTGAGAAGTGAAAAATGAAAAAATCAATCAGGCATTCATAAACTACTAGCCTTTCTGACTTAGAGTCCTAGAAGTATTTTAGACAAGTGACATAATATGTTATAATATGCCTTCAAAATATAGTGAATTATAAATAATAGTGAATATTATCCATACCTAGTGGTGATCAAGTGGCTACTGACTGATTCAAAGATTCATACCAAAAAGAAAGGAAACAACATTATGAAGGATCATTCAAATTGGAATTTAGAGCTTGTCATTTTTGATTTTACATGATTTGGGGACCTCAGTAGAGGTAAGGATATATAACCCTATTCATTTTCTTGGTATCTCCTTAATGAATTACACATGGTAGGAAAAACCTATAAATCTGAGATTCTAAACATATATATTTATAAAGCACTTATAAACTTATTTTATTTTTAGAGAAAATTCAAAGTATAGACATGGGCTGAGAGAACAGTTTGAAGGGGATCATGAGGGAATCTATATTTTTCCTTTAGTTATATCATCTCATCACTTTCAAAATCCACTGTATTATAAAACTTCTACTGTTGAAGCCTTTTAAGCTGATTTTTATGTCTCAGGATCTCTCAGAAGTCTGCCTGATTTTTATTCCTAGGTTCTCAGATCCTGTATGCAGACATATTTGCCTTTTTCAAATAGTATATTTAGTTGATTCTTAAGTTTTATATTTGTTCTTCTCTTTTGAGGTTGAGAGTCCCTTGACATCATATATTTTCACTTACATTCTGTGCAGCTCTACACAAATCCAGCCTGGGACTGAGATGTTCTTTGAAGAAAGAAATGTTATAAGAGGTTTTTGTAATTATAAGGCACAAATCATCAGCCCTGAATTAAACATGTTTCAGAAAATTCACCTAAGTAATGAAGGCTCCCTATGAAAGACTGTAAAGGATTGGACCTTAAATGAATGGTGGATTTTATTAAACACTAAAAATAAAATGCTCATTTGTCCTTGACTTTGAAAAATCAATATTTTATATTGACAGGTAGTCACTGGACTAGCTAAAAATAGCATTAAGAAACTTAAAAATAATATTCACATGCATCAATGTACATCGCTAAAGACATATTTAAAACAACATATGTTATAGTGACCAGTTAAAGCAGAAAGTACAAAAGCTTAAAAGCCTATGGTAATAGAACCTTCTCCAAATGATTTATTCACTAACTCTACAAAATAATGAAGTTGAAACAGGATTTGACTATTCCCACATGAACGGTATCACTATAAGGCATTAAATTACCCCAATTAGAACTTGTTTAATTTGGCAACTGAGAGGCAAAGGGAATGCAGGAGTATGAGGCAGGAGCAGTCCAAAGTGTGAGTAAAACAGACACGGCAGGCACTATGGGACTTCATGCAAGCGCTTTTACCGTACTAACATAAGTTGTTTTGCTTAAACATTGCAAGATTTAATTTCTTTCTTCCATGGAGATAAAAACAATCTATTTCCTTCTTTGAAATGTATAAGAAAGCATCATGCATATGAAGCATCTTAAAGACTCCATAAGCCTAAAAATAGAACAGGATTAAATAGGACATCAAGAATTCTACTACCAGTGTAAAATATAATTCATTGTAGTACAAGTGACAGGAAAGACATTTTATGAATAGTTTTTTTCTTTATCTGCACAGGTCTCATTGAAATTAAAATGGTCATACTTCATGTAAAATAACTGAACTGACCTCTTTACAAGCTAAGGTTTTCTTCATTACCTTAGTGTTATCTTTTAGTGTTATGTGAACCATTCCACTTAAGAAACTAGTCTTATCAACCTTGCAAGATCTTTCAGCAGTCTTCTGCACCCAATGTACTCATTCTCTACTGAGTCCTAGTCTGTGGTTCTTTCTTATCTTTTCTTCCTAAGTAAGTAGGACATAGAGCTGAGCTGGGTCAGATCATGGAGGGCTGCCCTGACTTGGAAGATTTGTAAGAAAGGCCACTCATCCTTGTTTAAATTTGCTTTGCTTTTGGATTACTTTGGGAAACAATCAGAATAAAAGACATGTACTAGATCGGAATATAAGTAAAAGGACACAACTTAAGTGAGTGGTTTCCCCTCCATTCGTGGTTCCTTATCTTCCCTAGCTCCTCACAGGAGTGACACCAGTTCCTAATCAGAAAATTCCTGCAGCTTGTTTCTAACATGAGAGGGAAGAAAGCACTACATCAAGAAAAAAGGAAAGCTATCAGAGGCTCCCTGCCCTTTACATCTACACTAAGGCCTCAGGCCAGTTCCTCCAATCTATCACTACCAAGGAGGCATTAGTTGCTGAGGCATGACTAGTACTCTAATATTTCTGAGAACATCAGAATTCCCTTCCAGGTTTGCCTGGGGCCTACCAGCAACATTTTAGTAAAATTGGTGGTTTGGCTCCACCAGAGCAGGTTCTTGGCAGGAATATATCAGAATGACTGACAACTCATCTACCAGGAGAGGAACAACAGGCATCAAGGCCCAGAGAAGCAAACATGTTTGTGCTTCATGAAGTAAAAGAAAGTACTTCACTGTTAAGTATAGTCCTTCTGTCCTTCACTGTCTTATCTTATCATGTGGGTTAGTTTCTCTTCTTATCTTTTGCCTTTCCAGAGCAGTCTTTTCTGGTTAATCATTTTTCATTTCTTGTTCTGTTACTGTTTTGGGTTGTCCCTAATTTTTTATTTTGTATTTATTTATCTGCTTATTTATTTTGTGGTGCTGGGGATTGAACCAGGGCTTTACATATGCTAGGTATAATTGAGCTGTGTACCTGGGGATATGATTGGGTTATATTCCCAACCAGGATTTAGATTGCTTTTACATTAGGTTATAGAAACAGACTAGTACATTGAATTTGCTCTACTGATATTTTTATTGGTCAAGATGAACACAAATCACTATCCTTGGTTGATAATGCTTTGCTATCTGGAGATTCTCATTCTGTTGTAAGGTAATAGATTAAAGTAGAAAGATAGGCATCACAATCACTCTTAATATGACTTTTAAACCTTTCATAAAATTACATTTGTTTGGTACTGGGAATCGAACTCAGGACTTTGCACTTGCCAGGCAGGCACTTGTGTCACTGAGCTATATCCCCTAAAATCACATTACATTTTTAAAGCACTTTTTTTTTAGCACAATTTTTCTGATCAGGAACTTTGGGTATTTTTTTTTGTGTGTGTGCACTAAATGTGGCCCATACTTTTTTATGTCCATTCAAGAGCCTTCAATCCTTGTTCTAACTGAAAATATTAGTCTGATAGATTATCTCTTCTTTGAGCAATTAATCCTATAAATCTATTATTCATGCTGGATCTATACTCTATTCCTTACTTAGAAAATTCATCCTTTTCCCTTCAGCCTATACAAATCATAACCATTCTATGAATCCAACTGGTCTTTAACCTCTGATAACCATTTAACTTTATTTTCTTTTTATTCTGAGTTTATAGTTTAGTATCTCTAGTTTTCATTTAATGCTTTTTGTTTAGTATTATTTGTCAAATATATCCATACCTCTACTAGATTAAAAATTTCACTTTGCTTGCTTTTATTACTGCTCTAGTATTGCTTTTCTGGTAGTAATGGCTTAGGAGATATTTATTACTTTTTAGACTAAGGAGAATTTTATACTTTACCAGGTGTAATCTGGTATAGAAGTTTCTTAGTGGTCCCCAATCAAATAATAGCTCAGGAAACTGGGTTATGCTGATTTCCATTAAGGTATAAAACATGACATACACGCATGTAAGCAGATGCTTCAAACTTTATATTTTTGTGTGCAACATCATACTCATTTCCCTTTGTTTACTGGGTAGATGCATTGATGGAGATTATATAGAAACTTTTAAAAGACAAAGATTAATTTAGCAGACAGTTATTGTAAATATTCATGATTTTCTCATTAGTTAATTATCTGACTCCTAAGACTTTGTTTTTGGCCAAGATCTATAAAGCTCACAGTGCTACATGACACAGCACCATTTCCACCATTTATCTTTGTACAACAGATGGCAGGTCCACCAGCATTGAGGGATAAAGTGTAATGAGAAAAAGAGTAACCCTTTGCCTCTTGTGGTTGGATTTTGCTAACATTTTCTTGTTGGAAGGTCTGGTCATCTTATGACCTTCAACAACCATAACTCAGTTCGGTAATGTGAAGGAATGCCAACTATGCCACACTACTGGCATTAGGGTTTTGTTTTTATGACATCCAACAATAACAGATCAGCTGGCAACAGGACAACTATAGAGGGATGGTAGCCATTCTGAGACATTATACCTGTTGGACAATACAATTATCCCTAGCTGGGTCAGGTGAATAGAGAGGGAAAACTAGAAAACTGAGAAACTGTAACACTGCTCATTTTTGTCATTAGTACAATTTGAGTTTTTATCCATGGAACATCTGTGTGGGGATGATGTTTAGGTAACTGAATGTGTGTACTGGGTTTTGGATTAGGACAGATATAGTATTAGATGCTTACTATTAGCTTTGAGTAGTTTAGTGATATAAACCCTTTAATCCTCATTTAGGTAGCTAATATTACTTGCTCTGTTTCATATCTGAGGGAGCTGAGATGCTAAACATTAAATTACTTGCCCAAAGTCAACCCTCTGCAAAGCATTGGGGATTGATTTTTAATTTTTTTTTAATTTTAAAGAGACTAAAAAATAAAAACATTAAAAATGATACAGGATTTCAAAGCAAGATGATTTAATCCTTTTATTATTTTGTGGAGATTGTTTTCTGATGCCCTAGTGCTGAATTGTGTTCTTACCCATCACACCTTCTTTTTATTAGTATTTAGGAGATGCTTCAAATGGTGATTTTGAAAGAAATTTTTCTAAGTCAAATAACAGGGCCAAGAGTGATAAATGTTATGCCATTGTATTACTTAGGGCTATCTTAGCTGCAATGGCAAACCACCTAAAAATATATGATGACCAGCATTTATGCTGGCAGAAAGCACTGAGGATGAAAGTCCAAATACGTATCCAGGAATCCATACTCTTTCCAGCTTGTGGTTCCATCCGCTTCAGTGTATGACATCTATAAGCTCTGATTGTCTTCATTAAGCCAGCCAGAAGGACAAGCTCATGAAGCATAAATAGGAGGTTTTGATGGCGCACTTCATGCAGGAGTATATACCATTTGCTATCACATTTCATTGCCTAGTGCTGCGTCATAGGGTCGCTGTGTACTCAGTTCACCCCACTCAGTCTGGTAGGGATAGACCCAGAAAGAAGAAGGAAGAGCTGGAACGGGCAGTTTTCATGTCTGCCACCTCTAGTGATGGAAACCCTTCTATTTTATATCCTATAAAGACACCTCAGCCTGTAGTGCACGGGGAGTCAAATACTATCAGCAGAAATGCTAAGATTTTGAACAGCAATTTTGAAATAGTTTTGTGATGGCTTCATGCATTTATCTTTTAAAATGAATGATTTTGTGCCTTCATCGGATAACATTAAAATCTATTCTGGCTTTTAAAATTGCATATAAAGATTATTATATCTTTACTTAAGGGATATGATAAAATAATACTTTTGGAAGCAATTTAATTCTATTTTTAAATTTGGTTTTATAATGAAAGGTCAAGAAATCAACATTTATGAAATGTTGAGTGGTTATAAATGATGAAACTTAGTAGACATAAAGCATATTCCTATCATCTTATAAATATATTGTAATAAATATTAAGAGAAATCTTCCAACTTACCCAAAAATATGTTTTGCAGATGCTTTGCATAAAGGCAAATATGAATAACACATTTAGGTTAATTAACTGCAGTAGAGAAAAAATTTTAATAGTAGTCTGTTTCCAAAAATCCTAAAATGTTAATTCTCAAATGAAGAGATAGAGTTAGAAGTATTCAACAACTTACATTTTCTTCATTAAAAGAGAAAAACAGAAAGATCAAAACTTATTTCCCTGCTTTATCTCTAAGTCTATCCTTTTACTCTGTTTTCCTTACCCCAGAACATCCTAGACACACAGAGGACAAGCAGCAGCTGAGCAGAAGAGAATCACACACACATACAATAGCTTCATGTTCACTTACATGGAAACAAATGAACTTTGAACCTTAAATAAACAGCAGAAGAATAGTCAATGCCACCCTCGTGTGGTAACATTACTCTGTAATTATTTTCCTTGAAAATACACGACATTTTCCCAGTGACACTATGTATACAGAGTTACTAGTCATTACAGTTGTGATTTATTCTGAACTCTTAAAATTTTATAACATAAGATGTTCTCCTTTTAATAGGCTGATATCTAAAAATAGTGCCGTCTGGGGCATCTTACTTGAACTTTGAATATTCAAATTTGATATCCTAATTATATAGATAATGCAAAAGAAAACCTATAGGAATGAGACAGCTATGGTACTGTAGGGACAGGGCATGCAGTGAGGGAGGGAAAGGAGCTGAAAGACTCTTTACTGTATCTGAAGATTTTAGCCTTCATTACCTATATATGTATATATATATACATATATATATTTGTTAATAACTTTATATATGAGAGAGAAGAAGGCATAAAATGCTGTTTAGGTATGTTAATGCCACTTAGACATTTCCAAGGACCGTGAACAGAATGGCTAACAAGTTCTACTAACTGAACATTGTCTTACATCTCCATCGTTCTGTGGTTTTCATCTCAAAATTGCTCATGAAAACTTGTGCTTTGCCTGCCTCCATCTAAGAGACTACGGTGTACTGTGAAATCATATATATATACATATATATATATATATATATATATATATATATATATATATAAAATCAAACTCAGGGCATTGCGCTTGTCAAGTAGATGTTTGTGCTACTGAGCTCTGTCCCAGACCCTGTACTGTCAAATTAAATTATGCATGTTTTTATATTCTTTGAATTTCATAATAAAAATGTATTCTTGAAGAAATAGAGGAAGTGAGGGGAATAATTAAACACCTCAGGGAATCCCGCCTCCTGTTGTACTTTAGGCACTTCTCACCCAAGGTAAGTTTAAGAAGAAAAGTAGGATTTTGTTGCCAGGTTCAGAGTGTTTCTCATACTGGGAGCTTCTTGGAGCCTGAGTGTAATTTTAGTGTTTGAGGACTCATAATTGAGATGCTAATGGCTCTAAGTGCAAGTCAAAACTTCCATCTGTCGCCAGCTGACAAAACATCTGTCTGAACCATTGTTAGAGGAAAGCTAACTTTGGTAGCATTTCTGAGAGACAATAATGTCTGTTTCACAGAATTGGTATGGGGTGGTCAAAGGGGTTGCCCGTGGCAATTTGATGATACACAACATGGAAATTAGGACCGTTTTTTAGAACATTACTCACTATAAGATGTGGTTTCCTGGGATGGAATATGTATAGTGTTACAATGTTTTCCCTGCTCCATTTGTGTGTTTACATAGTTGACCATATTGTGTGGATTTATTTGTGTTGTTCTTTTGGTCCACAGAAAGCTCATAATCATTCTTTCAGCATCATTTACATGTCTCATTCTTGGTGTGTTCCCTTGGTTGACCTATAGTCTTCAGAAATCAAGCTTTAAAAGTGTTACAAGTGAATAAGATGTAAGACTGAAAATGTGTTTTCTTAAATTAGGAAACAATAAGGAAACAATTGGCCCTAAACATTGTTGGTGAAAGGTCAGTAGATGCACAGGAGGACTTATGTAATATTTCATACTTCCAAGGATGTAGAGAACAATATCATGAAAATGAATTAAGAAAACGTTAAAACATTAGAATACTTTATGAAAATTTGAACTTTAAAAATTATTTCTTATAATTAGATAAAAAGAAGAACAATAAACTTAAGAAGCTCACTGAGAGGCTTTATAAAAAGAAGAATAGTGATACCCCAGGTAACTTTTGTGGCTTTTTCTTGAGCTGACCCATATTTGGACGGAGGGATATTAGAACTTTCTCTAATTTACATGTGTCATTAAATATCTTTGAATCTTTTAAGATAAGATTGATATGCTGATATAGTTTTCTGTAAATTTTTGAACTTGACAAATATATTGTGGTGTTTTCTTATAATGTGTGTACTCATGGTTGTTTATGTTCATTTTGGAGACTGTCAAGCCAGATTTTCAAAACTCTGAATAAAAATTGTTATCTAAAGGAGACTTTATGGAGATTTATGAAAATAAAACTTATGTTTCCTAGTAAACATCTCTTACTGCTTTTAATATGACTGGAGCTTTTTGTTGTAGACTGAAGATGTAGTAAAGTGTTAGAATTGATTTTGTTGTAACTTGATGTTATATTAGAAGTTTTACATGGGTTATGATGTCTAAATCCCTGTAAAAGTTCAGAGGCTAAAAATAATGTTACACGGCTTGTTAAATTTGTAGCCTATTCATAGAGGTTATGGACTACCATCATAATTCTATTACCAACTTGAAGTTTGGATTCTTGCAATCTTGTCAGCATCCTGTGACCTGCAAGAATACCTCTGGAAGATACCTGTACTTAATGAGAAAGAAGAAGGCAACAGATTCAGACTGTGAGATGACATAGTAATGCTTTTAAACGTCTAAGCTATCTATTTAATGTGGGATTTAATAAGCTATTGACGTTTCTCAGTTTTTGGAATAATGCATGAGGCTCAAGCAAAGGACCTCTGTCAGGTACAAAAGAACGTATTGAAAAAGTAGCCAAATACAAATGTGTTTGCTTAAATATTATGAAAAACTCAGTTCTTGGTTATACAAGAATGAGGCAAGCCTCCCACCTTTCCGGTGGAACAGGTTTGTGGTCTTACTTTTTAGCAATAATCTCACACAGTACAAGTAAGGAAATTTCTAGGAATTACAGAAAAAACTAATGAAGAACTAGGAAGAAAACTCTTATTATTTCTTTTATTTACATGTCCCCTTAGCCAAAGCTAACCAAACTCAAATTTAAAACTTGGGCTGCTCGATTTATAACCTTGTTTTATTTAAAATTTTATGATTACAAATTTTCACTTTCTTGTAAAATACATTTTTACTTGCATATGTTAATTTGAACCTATTTCCTTATGAATGTGTAATTATGAAAAGTTTTAATTTCGTTTCATAGATTGAAAATCTAGTCACTGAGTAGGGGATCCATTTTCAGGCTATTATTGTAATTCTTCGAAGTGTTAATGAGAATTCAAGCTTTCTGCTTGTTTTCAGGATATTTTAATGGGATTATTTTCTGAATACAAGCTGAATCTCTAAAACAGTGTCTCCAAACATGGTTCATGACACATTAGCTGTTTATTAAAAGGTGGGTTTCTAGGTAAGGTTGTTGATTAACTGAGTAAGAATTTCTGCATATGGAGTAAAGAATATGTTACCGTAATTACCATAAAATGATTACCATCAAATAATTTGTTTGCCCATTAATGATGAAAAGCCACTCTACAAAGTGTACAAAGTATTCTGGAAATGTGTTATTAAAACATATATTATTTTCATGCATATTTAGATTTGGAAAACAAATGAATATCTATATATTATTTTCCTAAATATTTTTTAATTGGGATATTCTTTTATGTCAGAACTTAAAAGATATCAGTATTTTAAAATATTCTTTAGTAGGGACATTTATGGACTATGTTATTAATTATTAAATAGTAATGTAAAAATCTTGATGAAAAATGTTTTTAGGTATAGGGCATGAATACTTATGTGCTAACAGTGAGACAATTATCATAACTAATGTATATTATACCTTATGGCCATTAAGTCTATTATTTTAAAATGTTCTCAACTGAAGCATAATTTACAAGAAGATTGTGGTACATCCTATAGTGTTGTAAAGGCATTTTGTTGTACCACTAAGCCATATTATTGTGGAATCAAGTTTTCTGTACAAGCAAAAGAGTTGTAGTGAAAAGCAATCAAACAGAACAAGCAGAACATAGGTATTTCCTCTTATCAGATAGGTGGGTGTCTAAAATATAGAATGGAATGAATAGATAATTATTAACTTTTCATGAATTTCATTCTTGACATTTTAATAATCTCCAATGCAGAAAGATATTTTTCTTTATTTATATGTCTGTAAATCCAATTATTTAACACATCTCAAGGTATTATTGTTCTGGTTAAGAATTTTTGCTTTTTTTACGATGTTCAGAGAACACATTTTAAAAACTGTTCTTTTGATAACCATTGTTTCCCTTTAATATTAGGCTTAGACTTGCCAAAATCTGTCTGGTGATTTAGTAAATGATGTAGTTTACATCATTTAGTAAATGATGTAGAAGAGAAGGAAATATGTAAATGTACATCTTGAAAAGATAAACACATTTTTGTTTTCTTTAAATTTATTTTAAAAATAAAAGAAGGAAAACATATTAAGAAAAGGACATCCATTTACAAAATAGAACAATACAAGCAATACAAAGTTACAGACAAAGTGGTAGGATATTAACAATGGTTATTGTATTACGTATTGATATCTTCAAAATGGTTTCTCAGGAAAACAAATAGACACATGCAAGATTGATCAAATAAATAATCATTAACTGTTCCTTTCAATAAAGCAATAGAAGACAGTAGTGCAACTATATTAGCTATCTTGTATATACATACATACATAATTTCCCCTTCTTTCTTTTCTCTTTTCCCTCCCCCCAGTTGCTCTTTACTTTTGAGCATTTTCCTTTAGTTTCACAACGTCTATCATACCTCCTAATTTTTACTTATTCTTTCAGGTTCTTACACTAGTGAGACAATATGGTGCTTACACATGGCAGTCTGGTTTATTTCACTTATGAGTATGGTCTCTAGTTTTGACCATTTACCTGTAAAAGCTTCAAGTTCATCTTTCTTTATAGCTAAGTAATATTCCATTATATAAAAGTACCACAATTTTTTTATCCAGTCCTCAGTGGATGGACAATTGGTTGCTTCCACAGTTCAGCAATTACAAATTGCACTGCTATGAACATGGGTGCACATATATCACTGTGATATGATGTTTTCAGATCTTCTGGGAAAATACCCAGAAGGGGAATAGCTGGGTTGAACAGGACCTCTAGACCTAGTTTTCTGAAGAATCTCCAGACTGATTTCCACAGTGGTTTCACCTGTCTGCATTCTCACCAGCAGTGGAGAGGTGTTTCTATTTCTCCAGAGCCTCGCCAGCATTTGTTATTGGTTGATTTCTCAATGCTAGCCATTCTTACTGGGATAAGGTGGAATCTCAGTGTTGTTTTCATTTGCATTTCTCAAATGACTCATGATTTTGAACATTTTCTCATGTATTTATTTGCCATTTGTACTTCTCTATCTGAGAAGTATGTATTCATGTCAGATAAACACATTTTGAATCTTAAACCTTCTAAGAGACTTGGATGTATACTTCCACAAAGTTCCTTGCTATTTAAGACACTTTTTCTTAATAATTTTTATAGTACAACATACAGTTAGAAAACTGTATACAGTTCCATGAATCACCACCATATTTACTTGCTTGTGATCTCTATTCAGTGGGAAAAAAAATAGAACAGTACTACCACCCAGTGCCTCCCCCGTCTCCCTTCTCAATTACAAATTCTGATCTTGTTTTCAGAAGAAGCTTCTGTTCATTTCTAAGGCCAGACTTCCATTTTTCCTTTTTATATATGTAGAATGAATCAGTTACTTTTATATGGCTTCTTTTGTTCCACATTTCTTTGTACATTGATTTATTCTTGTAGTAGTTGTTCATTTAATTCTACTGATACAAATTCACAAATATTTTGTGTGGAACATAGTATAACTTATCTATTCTCCTTTTTTTTTTTTTTTTTTTTTTGGTTTTTCTCCGGTACTAGGAACCGAATCTATTCTCCTTTTGATGGCCATATTGGTTATTTCTAGACTGGGCTATTGCAAAATGCTACTAGGAATGTTAGTGTATACCAGCTGGTTTACGTCAGCAAATAACTCAAACACATATTATTACTTGTTTGTGCATTACTTATTTATTCACAGTAAAGTGATAGATTCATTTGCTCTAACAAGTGCATAAACACAACTTATAAACAAGAAAAAGGGAAAATACACAAGGACCAACTACAATTAAAATAGCCCACTTTAATTCCTTCCCTCAAGTAGGGTGATAATTACCTGGCAGTGAGTAAAGCAATCAGTCACTTTTCTGTCTGTGGACACTGAAGAAATTAACAAAGAAATCTGCTTTCATTGTGTAACAATTATCCTTACTATCTTAAAAATTCAATCATGGACTTGTGAGTGTATAAAGAAGATATCTGATAATGTCTTATCACTTTTTTATAATAAAAATCTTCAAAATCCATTCGTCCAGGTTTTTGAGATATACAGTATGCAATCACTACCTATAGTTATCCTACTGCGAAATCCCACACTAGAATTTCTTATTGCTTCCTAGCAGTAACACATCAACCCACTTCCAACCCCTCGAGCAACTTTTCCCAACCCCACCCCCAGACTCTGCTAACTACTCTTCTACTGTCAGCTTCAAGGATGTGAACTTTTTGGAGATTTCATATGAATGAGATCATGCAGTACCTATCTTTCTTTACCTGCCAAGTTTTACTTCGTATAATGATTTCTAGTTTCTTCCATAATGTCACAAATGACAAGGTTTCATTCCTTTTGGGGCTGACCAGTATTTCACTGTATAGATGAAAAACATTTTCACTATTCCATCATGGATGGACTCTGAGGTTGTTTCTTGGCTACTGTGAATAATGCTACAAGAAAATTGTGGCATTTTTATGTAATGGAATATTACTCAGCTGTAAAGAAAGATAAATTTGAGGCTTTTACAGGTAAATGGTCAAAACTAGAGACCATACTCATAAATGAAATAAATCAGACCTGTGTGTGTAAGCATGATATTGTCTCACTAGTGTAAGACCTGAAAGAGTGAATAAAAACTAGGAGGTATGATAGAGATTGTGAAATGAAAGGAAAATGCTCAAAAGTAAAGAGCAACCAGGGTGAGGGAAAAAAGAAAAGAAAGAAGGGGAAAAACTATGTATATATGTACATACAGGATAGTTAACATAGTTTTACTACTGACATTTTATTGAAAGAAAAAGTTGATGATTAATTATTCAATCAATGTTTCATGTTTATATTTGCTTTCCTGAGAAACCCCTTTGAAGTTATCAATATGTAACAGAGCAACCAATGTTAATTTCCTGTCACCTTCTCTGTAATCCAGTATTGCCTGTATTTTTCTTGTGTTATTTGTAAATGGATGTCTGTTTGTTAATATATTTTTGTTCTTTTATTTTTAAAATAAAGAAAAATAAAATAAAAAATAAAAAATGTAAAATAAAAAAATGCTACAAGAAACACGGAGTCAGATGTTTCTTTAGCATAATGCTTTCATTTATTTTGAATGTATGTTTAGGGGTGGGATTTCCAAATAATATAAAAACTGTAGTCTTTGAGAAATTTGTATGCTGTTTGTTTTTTCTTTTCCTTTTTTTAGTTTATTGGTACATTTTAGATACATGTAATTATCATATTCATCATAGAGGATTTGTACCTATACATAATACATTTTGATTCCTCTTTTTTTCCCATCCCCTCTCCTCCCCTCAACTCCTCTTCCCCTCCTTATTTACAAATCTCTGTTTCCATTTTATCCTTTTTAAACCATTTTTTCCTTCCTTCCTTTCCCCCACCCTAGTTCCTCTTTCCTTCTCACCAATTTCTTTCCATTTCACAATATCTACCATATATTTTGGTCCTTATTTACTCTTTCTCACACAAGGGAAACAATGGGATGTTTATACATTTGTTTCAATTTATTTCATGTAAGAGTATGTTCTCAAGTTGCATCCATTTACCTAGAAATGTCTCATTTGTTCTTCTTTACTCCATTGTATATATAAAAAACCCACATCTTTTTTATCCATTCCTTGGTTGATGGGCATTTGTGTTGTTTTCAATATTCAGCTATTACAATCTATGCTGGTATAAACATGGGAGCTGGATGCTGTTCTGTTTTCTGTAATGGTTGTACTAACTCACACTCTCAACTGTATGCAAGGGCTGCCTCCTCTCCACATCTTCCTGGTCTCTCACCGGTTATCAAAACCAAGTCAAAAGCACCTTCAGTCTTAAGTATAAGACTGAAAGAGTAAAAGTACTAGAAGAAAACACAGCAGAAATGCTTTAGAATACTGTAATGGGCAGAGATGTTTTGGACAAGATTATATCAAACTAAAATGTTCCTGCTCATCAAAGGCATGAAGGTGGGGCAGGGCTGCATGCTAGTGGTCCCCAGGTCTGGACTTTCTGCCCTCGAAGATGATGTGTAGATGAGACATTGGAATTTAAATTTTGTGCTAAAACAAGTTAAGACATTGAGTGTTGTTGGGAGGGAACTAATGTATTTTGCCTATGAGAAGGATGTGCAGTTTTGGAAACCGAGGATCGGATGGTATTGAAGGAATGTCTCCTCCTAACATTAATGTGCTGAAAGCCTAAACTCCAACGTAGTGAATTTAGAGGGATCTGGGTGAGGTCATTAAGTCATGAGGGTAGGTGCCTCATCATGGGATGAACGTCTTTGATAAAGAGACTTCCAGGCATAGGTACCTGTACGCACCTGTAATCCTAGTTATTTGAGAGGCTGAGACATGAGGATCATGTAGGCATGATACTTTATTTATGGAGTAGGCGTTTTTTTCAAGTAGGTTGGTGTAGTTGATACAGTGTTTGTGTTTTTTTCCCCAAACAATGAATTGTCGTATAGTTTCAGTTCTAATTAACAATTATCTTACTGTCATTTTTCATCATATTTAATTAGAAAAAGTAGCTTTTACAGGATATGTGGATGTTTTAAATTTCCAACTTCTCATAAATTGTCATATTTTCTTTACTGTTTTAAAATAATATTAGTTCAGACTCAGAAGAATAGGATAGGTTGCAAATCAGATTTTTCACTATTATGAGATTTTTTTTTTCTTTTGTCTTTTGGGGATAGGCTCTTGCTATGCAGTTCAGGCTGGCCTTGAACTCACTTTGTAGCCCAGGCTGTTCTCAAACTCACAGGGATCCTCCTGCCTCAGTCTCCCAAGTGCTGGGATTACAGGCATGCACCACTATGCCTGACTATGAGATATTTTGAAGTTGATTTTGTATTTCTTTGTATGTGATATCATCTTTTAATGTCATATTGTATTATTTTTTGAATATCTTTCTCTTTTTTAATAATGACATGAAAATATATTTTACTATTACTTCTATTTGAAGATAAAAATATGTAATACAATAACCATTGTTTATTTCCTATCACCTTGTCTGAAATTCTGCATTGCTTCTATTGGTTTGGTGTTGTTTTGTTTATGTCTGTTTGTTTGTTAATGTGTTTTTGTTCTTTTGTCTTTAAAATTAAAAAAATTGCCATATAGCATTTTACCCTTGCTTCTTTTAAATGGTTGAAGTTAATTATTTTTCTACTTTCACTACCCAGAAATTTACTTTGTGTTAAGGCGCAGCATTTTTTTCTGTGATTTTCGGGGAGGTATCATAAAATGGATGTATTATACCTACATTTGTTTTTTAGGAATATTTCTATTAATGAATTATTTATTTTAATTTTATGAGTTATAGTACAAGTGTGTGTTTAACATGAAAAGAAAATATCAATAAAGTATTAAATTTTTAATGTATTTAAATACATTAAAGTATAAAGTATTTATAATAAACATCAACATTTTCAGCATCAACTATTTGCAAAATCTAATAAATAGATGCATTCTCACATGAACTACAATGAAAATGCAAATATAACAGTACAACAGAAATAATCTTTGCCTCAATTATGACACATTAGGCAATCCTCACACATGGAAAGATCATGTTTCATATATAAATGTCCCTTACTGTATGTGCTTGGTGCTTGGTTATCCTGTCTTTTTGGTACTTGGTATCTTGTAGGAGGTTCTTGTGATGCTTCACTTGTCTGTTCAGTGGTATGCTCAAGAATTCCTTTGCAGAGTTTTTTGGGCAGATACATCTTCATCCTCTCTTGTAATTCATCTTTTATCAATTCCAGTCCAAAGTTTCTCAGAAAATCTCTCTGTAATATTTTATGCTTGTTATTTTCTTTGTGAAATATGATCCTACATATGCCTGACATGTTTAGCATCAAGTAAAATGCAACCATTTGCCAGTGCTTTGTGTTTCAAGAGACATTATAATTGTTGTATAATTTGTCAACAACATCTACTATGCCTTTCATCTTGTTGTACAACATGATCATTTCTGGCTTCATTTGTGTTGATGCTTCGTTATCAACTGTTTTTTTTTTTTTTTTTTTTTTTTTTAATTTTTTTTTTTTTTTTTTTTTTTTTTGAGACAGGGTCTTGCTATGCAGTCCAGGCTGGCTTTGAACTCACTATGGAGCAGAGGCTGACCTGAACTCACATCATCTTCCTGCTTGACCCTTCCCAGTGCTGGAATTACAAGTGTACACCACCACACTGTGCTTCACTATCAATCTTATCCTCATGATATAATGTTGACAGTATCAATACTTCTTTGTTTTTCTTTTCCATAAAGGAGGCCAATGTTATATCTTTCTGAAATCCAAAGATTGTACCAGACATTTCTCTATTGTGGACTTGCAAGATTTTTTTCAGGAATCTCCACTGTGTCTTTTTACATTAAGTGTATTGGTACAGTTTAGATATATATAATGGTCATGTTCATCATGCAGAATTTGTACCTGTATGTGATATATCTGGATTCCTCTTTGGTTTTTTGCAATCCCCTCTCTTCCTTTCAACCTCTCTTGCCCTCCTTATTTACAAAGGCTCTGTTTGAATTTTATCTTTCTTTTATCATTTTCTTCCTTTTTTCTTCCTTTCTTTCTCCATTCACCCTCCCTATTTGCCCTTTCTTTTGAACCATTTCTTCCTATTTCACAATATTTATACATTTTGGTCCTTATTTGCATTTTTTGGTTTTCATACCAAAGAAACAATATGGTATTTACACATGTGTGTCCAATTTATTTCACTTAAAATATGGTTTCAAGGTGCATCCATTTACCTAGAAATGTCTTGAGTTTACCCTTCCTTATGAGTGAGCAGTACTCCGTTTTATAAAAAACCCACATCTTTTTATCTATTCCCTGGTTGATGGGTATTTAGGTTGCTTCCGAGATTTAGCTATTACAAACTGTGCTGCTGTAAACTGTCTTCTTATGAAAAGTTCCTGTACTGGTCAGCTGGTGTTCTTTTAGCAAATGTAACATCAGTGGGTAACTAGTGAACATGACATTTGGGTACTGTTTGAAATAGGTGCAACAAATCTATCCACAGCATCATACAGCTTATTACTGCATGAATAAAGACCTGGTGACTGAGTTCCAGGATAAATTTCTAAACTCAGGGTGTAAAATATCTTAGCATCTACCAGGGCATGTATTTCTATACCATATTTGAAAGGTTTATTTGGCATATAGTGCTGAAAACTACAACAACTATGAAAAGATACAAGTTGTTCATCAGTTGTCATGTATTTGCACAGTGTACAAATTGCTTGAGGGGGCTGGGGATTTAGCTCAGCACAGCGCCTGCCTGGCAAGTGCAAGGTCGTGAGTTCGATTCCCAGTACTGGAAAATACCCAAAAAATAAAAAGTAAAAAATAAAAATTGCTTGACAGAAATAAAACTTTTAAAAAAATGATCAAATGCTACCCAAAATGTCAGTTATTTTTCTTTTTTTGAGGATCGACTTGTTTTGGTTTTCTTTTGTTTTTTTTTTTTGTTGTTGTTTGAGACAAGATCTTGCTATGCAGTTCAGGCTGGCCTTGAGTTCACTTTGCAGCCCAGGCTGGCCTCAAACTTGCAATGATCCTCCTGCTTCAGTCTCCCAAGTGCTGGGATTACAGGCGTGTGCCACCATGTTTGAGCTTAATGGTCCTTTTGTGGTCAAAATGTAGGAAATTTTGAAGGAAACCAAATCTTCTGTGTGTCATTGTTGTTCTAAAAATTTCACCACACCTGTCACTTTTCCTTGGGTCCTTTAGATGGTGATGACTACAGTGATAAAGTCCTGCTATGCAAAATGCACCTATGAAGGCTTTTAGTTCAGACAGTGAGGTATTGTGATAAATAACTTTTTGAGTGTTGCAACTGGTACATAAGGAATGTTTTACTTGTATTTCATTATTGGTGGATTTCCCAACATCTTGCGGCATATTGTCCATTACAAACAATTTCCAATGTTGAATCTCACTGTTGGGTTTCTGTCTAGTAGATTTCACCCCTGGCAAGAACCTAGTAACATTTTCCAACCTAGTCCTAACATTGCACTGTCCAGGTATACATGACTCACTTCCTACCTCCTCTCAAAGTAGTAAAAGTGAATTTTCATGTGATATTGTACTGAATTGGGTTAATTCTATAAGAAAAAATCAAAATAAAACATTTAATAAAACAAATTGTTAATGCACAAAATTGTAACACACAGCATAAAGTAGGTAAAAACTCACCTGCTGCTACTCTGACATCTGTATGCATACTTGGCCATTTATCTACCAAGTGGGTGAGCACAAAGATTACTTTCTGTATTCCCCTGCACAGCTACTGAGACACAGCTGGCTACCGTTCCACTAAAGTAAATATTTTCTTTAGAAAAGTTTGGTATGGGTGTTTGTAACCCAATAAGACAAACCTTAAGGTAATGCTTGGATAGAAAATTTTAGATTATTTTAGGACTATTTAGTAAGAAAGGAATATTTATATTGATGTTACCAAAATAATAAGAGAGAGAAAGAGAACTTTGAACTTTTAGTTTGCTAACATCCATGCCTACTGGTTCATCAGTTTGTACTGCTTACTCTTCAAACTATGTAATCTTTCTTTACCATAACGTTTTGTTTAACTTTTACTTCAAAACAGCTATTTATTCTTTTGTTTTCTCACACCAGAGAAACAATACAATGAATTTTACAAATTGTTCTGTGACAAATGCTTATCAGATGATCATCAGACCTATTTTCCATTCTTAGTCTTTCTTGGAGTTGTGGAGGGAAAAATGATTGATTATGGCCAGTAGAGCATTGGGAAAAATGATGCATGCCGCTTCTAATCTAACCCTGCATCTCTCTGGTGATCGTCCGTGTTCTTTCTGTCACCCAGGCTTCCGAACTGGAAGCAAAAGATTCAGCACAGGACTTTACAGCCCCAGAGTGAGGCAGACTGAAAAGACAGAAGGAGTCTTGTGTCCTGAGTTACTCCAAGGGGAAAAGCCAGCCAACCAGCACTACCATACTTTAATTTGAGTGAGAAGCACATTTATATTTTGTTATACTAATCCATAGATAATACAGTTTGTAGAAAAGATTAGCATTCCCTGATAAATACAGCTTCTTGCTTTATATTTTAAAAATGTAAGCCATCCCTAAATTATAAGATTAGTCAAAAGACTTTTGATGTGTTATCACATTATTGATCACAGTTTTTTAAATGGCATAACAACACCGGCAGACTTACAACAGGTGTAAAAAAGTAAGGATTATTCTGCATGGTGTGCTGGTGGACACTTGTAATTCTAGCACTTAGATGCTCAGGTTCATAGTGAGTGTGAGACCACGCTGGGCTACACAGTGACTCAAGGCCAGCCTATACTACATAGCAAGACCATGTCTTAAGAAACAAAACAAACAAAAAACAGGAAAGTCTTACTCTGATTTTATCTTTTTAAAGAGAGGAGGGCAACTGGGGACCAAGATAATATCTAATTGGTCTTACTTCTAGACTTATGAGTATAATCTTAATACAAAATATTACTTAATTATCAAAGCAAATAAATCCCATTAAAATGATGGTCCAAAGATTTTATTTTGTCACCAATTTACAAATCCAGTCCCAAGTCTGCGATTTTGTTTTTTTTTTAGACTTTCTCTATTTTTGGCATCATATACATGATCTACATTGATTTTGTAAAACCCTATAGAATAAGGTACAATTTCATTCAAAGTTCACTTAACAAAAATGTGTTAAGACATAACATGTAACAGACATGTCTAGTTTTAAGTTGTATGGTAGTGTATGTTATAGTCAGGGTTTGCAAGGAAAATAATTTAATACAGGACACATAATTTATAGGGTTATTTTATAATATCACCCAAAGAATTAAGTACAAAAGAGTGCAGGAAATCTGTCCACACCCTAAAGACCAAAGAATCCAGTGGAGGGCCTGGATCCCACATCAATGTCCTTCACAAGTCCAGTTGAAGTCCTAAATGCCCCCCCCATGAGTCCAGCTGGAAGCCTAGCGCCTATAGCAATGTTTCATGCAGGCCTGTTTCACACATCTGTGCTGAGAAGGCCCAAAGGTCAGAGGTGGAAGCTAGAAAGTCATGCCAGCAGACAGACGGATCTACACTGGAGTCAGGAAGTGATGCTCAAAATAAGGACCACAACTCCCCCCAAATGTACCACAGCCATCCTCAGTGACAATAAGGACTCAAGTTCCTCCAAGGATGAGAACAGCTGAGTTCATATCAGGAAAGCAGCAGGACAAGCTCCTCCAGGAGAACCGACTGCCCCGCTTCTTCCTCTCCACTTCTCCTTTTTATACTGCTGGCAACAATCCTCAGGGGGCCTCCCACACCCAGAACCATGTTGACTGAGTTCAGCTGGGTGTTGCAAGTTGACCACCAGCTGTCAGTCCACCACAGTGTACAAACGACACCTGAATTCTATTCTAAAAACTTGGGCTCTAATAGGAAAACAGATTCTCAACAATTAATTGTACATATCACTTATTGATTACAATTGTGATAAGTTAATATACATGTTGAGGAAAGGGTATAATGGGATATAATCTGATATGGAGAATTGAGGACTATTTAGTAAGAAAGGAATATTTATATTGATGTTACAAAAATAATAAGAGAGAGAAAGAGAACTTTGAACTGGTTAATTTTGATGAGAGATGTTCCTCTCAATTAAATGAATTTAAGCCTCCATGATGATAATTACAGAGCATTTCTTTTAAGAGCTATGTTTACTTTGTTTACTTAGGACATTACAATATACTTAAAGATTCTAAAATTTTTTTAAAATATTGTTAAAATGGATTCTTCTAATTTCATAGCCAAGACAACAGCTAATAGCAATTGAAATCACTTTAAGTAATGGGGAATTGGGAGACTTTCTCTTATTAGATAGTGAACTGAAATAATTTACATTGTCATTTAATGTTTGGGATTCAGAGAGAAGAATTATTTTTTTTCCACATGTAATTGGACTTCCACTCAAACTGGAAATAAAATCTGTCCATTCGATTACCTTAGCAAGGTCATCTTTAACCACTGCTGAGACAATAAGATTTGCAATGGTTTCAACACAATTCTATTCTGTACTGCTGTAGTTTCCTCCAAAGTAACTGGGAGATGCCCAAGGAAAACCACTCAACTTTCCTGTGTAAATGGGAAATTTATGCTTTAATGGTGGCAGTGCTTCACTAATAGTAAACAAGAAATATAAGCATGCACACCTGTAATCTCAGCACTCAGGAGGCAGAGGCAGGAGGATTGTTGTGAGTTTGAGGCCAGCCTGTGCTACAAAATGAGCTCAAGAACAGCCTGAACTGCATAGTGAAACCCTGTGTCAAAAAGAAAAAAAAAAGAGAAAGAAACGTAAGGACAGTTTCCTGATTCCATTCCTTGGGGGAAGAACACTAAATCCTCAGAAGATTCTGTCATAATAAAAGACAGTTTTCACCATAGTGACAATGTTGGGATTGCATCCTAGGTTTGTATTTCTTTGTGTCTGGTTTCAGAATGACATGGCTGTAGCCATTCTGAGTTGTAACTGGCAGGAGAGAGATCATTAACTCTCTGCTCTCCACCACTGTATGGGAGTAATGATATCGGCCATCCATAAATGAGGAAGAACATCCTTCTCAAGAAACTGACCACACTGACACTACAGATTTCCAGACTCCAGAACGGAGAGAGATAAATGTCTATTGATTAAGTTACCCAGGCCGTGGGATTTCTGTTATGGCAGCACTGAACTGACAGGTAGGTTTAGTGAGATACATACATGTTCATGGACTGATAGTACTCCATTTTTGTGCAAATTGCCCCAATGAGAGAGTAGCTGAAGGAGGCTAGCTAACATTAACAGGATAGCTTCTGTTGTCAATATCAAGGTCAGCTGTATTATGACAAATCCTAAAAGACAATGATAAAAGGAAATTCCCAGGCTAGGAAGAATTGTAATAGAGTCATTTGTTCTTTTCACAGAAAGAGAAATGGTAGTGAGTGCACATAGATTACTGGGCAGAGATGAATAGCTTAGCTTATTGATCATGAGCCTGAAAGGAGAAAAACTGTAGGACTGCAAAAGACATCTTAATGGAATAACAAGAGGGTCTTTCAATAATGCTCACTAGAGAACATTCATAATAAAGAAGAGCTCAGTAAACACTTACATGACTTATTCTTTGATGAAAACACATGCACTGGTCAGTTTTTCTTTCTTTTTTTTTTTTTTTTTAGTTTTTTTCCGGTACCAGGAATTGAACTCATGACCTTGTGCTTGCTAGGCAGGCACTGTGCCGCTGAGCTAAATCCCCAGCCCCCACTGGTCAGTTTTTCCACTGCTGAGAATAAATACCTAACACTCACAATTTAAAGGAGGACAGATTTATTTGCTTATGGTTTCATGGGCTTTAGTCCATGGTAAGTCGGTCCATTCCAAAGCAAAAATATCATAGTGGATGGATTGGCAGAGGAGTGCTGCTCACCCCGTGGTGGCCCACAAAGTGGAGGGTAGGACTGCCACTGAGAGATATTTTCTACCCTGAGGCCCACCCTACTGATGAACCTCCAACTGGCACCACCTGTTTGCAGCATATTCAGCTACATACATCAGTTCATTAATCTACCGATAAGTACAGCACCCCTTTCATTCAATCACCTTTCTAGGAGGTCTCAGTCCAGCCAAACTGAAGATTAAGCCTAACCAGTGCCTTTCACCCCTTGTCAGCTTGAAACCCAAACATTTTTTTAAACCGTATTTCATTTCTGTATGCAGATGCTAGCACAGTTATAATCCTGCCTAACATTATGTACTTACCATATGTAAAACCAAAGGCACATTAATTCTTCTCCCAAAGTCTAAACAATTCCAACCGTTCTCAAAAGTTGAAGTCTTTTTTGAGATTCAAAGCAAATTAGCTATGAACTTCTGTAAAATTTAGAAACACAGGTTACTTTATTCTAAAATAACATGGCACAGGGCAAGCATTCCCATTTTAAAATAGAATAAAGGGAGGAGAGATAAATAAAACCAAAGCTAGAACAAAATTTTGCAGGGTAAATACTAAGTTCTGCAGCTCTGTGTTCATCATCAGGGTACATGATGATAAGAAGTGAGTTCCAGAGGACTTGGGGATCATTTGCAGCCCATATGGCATCTGTGTTGGACTGGATCCACACACTGTGTTTGGCTTTTCTTAGCAGATGTTCCACATTCCTCACACCTCTGACATCACAGATTTCCAGTACAGCCTTAGCTTCATTTTCACAGCTTCAGTCATTGCCCTCTCAGAGGTACACTGCTTAGCCTCCTACTCATTTTCTTAAAATCTCTATGGAAGTCTCCATGGCCCCATAATTCCTGGGTATATGGTAAAACTAGCATTACATGGACGATACCAAGGTCTGCTTCCAACTCAAGCAGTAGTCAAGGCCCCTTGGACCACTTCTGCAGTGGTCTCTGAATGCCTGCCTGGCTGCGCATGGTGAAAGGAATCCCAAGGAAACAATCCCTGAGCAACGTTTCTGGAGCAGGGTGTCTAGGGATTCACAATGAGAGGTTCCCATGCATGATATAACTCTGGAAAAACTGCTTGCTTGAGGAGAAAAGCATGTCTGTAGAAATATAGAAATAAGAAGTATAGTTGCCACTGTATAATTTTACTTTTACTATTTCACTGTATCACTATATTGAATATGTGAATATAAAAATTACACATTGCAAAACCTGTACAGCAAAAAAGATTTATTTTATGGGGAAAGAATGTTCTTGATGACTTTTCTTTTTAATGTTTATATTTCTTTGGGGGAATCTGTTTCTTATGCCATAAAAATCTTATGAGGATACAGCAGAATATAAAATTGTGAATTTAGAGGTATAATAATGTTATAGAGATCTGAGACCATGGGAAAGTATCAGGAGACCACGGGAAAGTGTCAGACCATAGAATATTTAGGCCTCAGGAGTGAAATAGAGAATTAATCAGAGCAGAAAAACTGTAGGAAAAAGTTGACAGCATTGATGTCATGCTCCTGTGGTGTTATTTTTTTACAAACCTGAACTCTTCATTGAAACTGTAGTGAATGAGTCCATGCCAAACACATGCCTGTGACAGCATCTATCGAAGGACTGGGAAACTTCCACAAAGGAAGGTGAGCAAGGAAAGTAGAAATGAATTGAATCACGGAAGTGCTCATGCTTGGATTTTCCAATAGCTGTAAAATGAACCTGTACTTGTGATAGAGAATGCAAATCCTCCAGGAGTGAAATACCATTGCCCAGAGATTGTGTTAATTACCTGTCTTAGCTTTAATTTGACTTTTGGTACATATTATTGGATTTATTTTATTTAATGAACTATATAATATTTTATGGTGCTCATTTTTTAGGTTAAATTTTAATTTGGCTGTAATTGAAAAAGGAACATAATAACACAAATTGCCTTACTTATTTCTTAAATGGCTTCAGACAGAAATAGTTGAGTGGCTGATGGCCCTAGTTATACAGGCACAAGGACTGGGGAAAAGCATCTGGAAAATAAAGCTTTATTTTATAAATAAAGGAAATATTGAAACAAAGAATCAGTTCAATTCAATATCAACATATTAGTCCACTACCATGTGGCTAGCATTGAGTTAGAATTTGTGGAAAGAACAAGATATCCCTTGCATCTGTTCTCAAGTAGTTCTGTCTGCCTCCCCAGGAGGTGAGGTCCCATTGCTGGAGGTTCAGATTACCAGGGAGGTTCACAACTAGGCTGGAGGTTCAAATTACCAAGGAAAAAGAGAATTAAATTTCAGAAAGTTTTTTCTTCTTATCAAACATAATGTTAAGCAAGATTTAAATATTATCAACATCCATTATGCTCACTGAGGATGAGGTTCTTTCATGCTGGTTTAACCGGAGCCTCCAGTGCCTGGGTTATTGACTTTAAGGAGGACAAGGGGAGGCTGCCCACATCCCAAAGGCAGACAGTAGAGAAACAGGCAAACCCCTTTTTCGTTATTGGCCCTGTGCCAAAAACAGGCAACTCCTCCCAGCACACAATCACAACTCTACTTCATCTGTGGAAGAGTGCTGAATGCTGAGATTTAATTCTGGATAGTTTTCTCTCCAATTACTGCTTCTCTTTATTTTATAAGACAGCAAGAGAAAGCAAAGATATACCATCTCAAAAACATTTAAGCAAAAGGTCTGGCAAGTGCTACTCCCTCTCCATTTTTGGGGGGTGGATAGGGGCCGTATCATTTGTTTTCCAAGAAATGTCTCTAGACTTGTTGGTGTATTTGAAGAAAACTGTCATTAATCACTACAAAGATAATTAATATGTCCAAAGCCCAGCCAGCATCCATTTTCTCCTCTCTTTGGCTAATGAAAATCCATATTTTTCAGGAACTTACCCATCATGAAAGGTCATTTTCTTCTTTAACTTAGGAATAAGTGGTAATTCTCATTGGTTTAATGTGCAAGTTATGATACTTTTTCTTCTCAGTTTTTTCTATGTGGGTTAAATACATCAACACTTACCATATTGTTCGTTAGAACTTGCAATTTTTTTTCCAGAAATGTACGGTTGGAGAAAGGAATTTTTAAATGTGCTCTGAAGATTGTAGCAAATCTTCACTGATTTTACACTAACACTAATCAAATGATTTTTTAAAGATTAATTGCAGTATAAAATCTGAATTATTATCAGGAACATTTCATACCCTTAGTAAAATCTATCATTTCTTGCGTTTTGAGAAATAATGTAACACACTTGCTTTTCTTTCAAAAAATATTGATGAATTAAGTTATACAGATCTATAAAAATATTGATATGCTTTATTTTAAATATTGTGTTTAATAATGTAGTTTATAACTATAATACCAATCCAATGAAGAAAAATTTTACATATGAAAAGCTATCAAGTTCAGATACTTAAATACAAGTTTTCCAAAATTCTTTGTAGTTTTCTCTTGCAAGCTCAAATTTTATCCTTATCAACAAATATTGTCAGTTGCTTTTCTTTTTTTTTTTTTTTCCAGTACCAGGAATTAAACTCATGACCTTGCACTTGCCAGGCAGGCGGTGTGCCACTGAGTTAAATCCCCAGTCCCCTATAAGTTGCTTTTCTTAAAGTAACAGACTCACTTTATTTTTTGACACTCTTTACCAAATATCTAAGTGAATTCCTGGGTTTTTTCAATAGGGGTTCTTTCAATACAAATGGAATTCCATTGAAAATGGGCAAGTACAGCTTGTAGTCAACAAGTGTTTTTGTTAGAGATAAGCAGTGTGCTTAACTATATAGCTGTGATATTTTTGGTTTACTTTCTCCTTTCTTGTGTAGACAATAAAAAGGCATTTCACTGTGAAATTCAGAGACTTAGTCTCAAAATAAACAATAAAAAAATTACTGAGGAGAAGGCTTGCATTAAATCTCTACTCCTGTCCAAAAAGAGAAACAAATGAAAGAATGAACCAAAGAAAGAAAGTCTGTCATTGATGTTGTGGAGCTACTTTTGGATTAACCACAATGCCTGCCACTGGCCACAAACTATGAGTTGATAAGTAGTCTTACTATGTAAATACATGAGAGTTGGGATGTCTGTTATATGAAGTAAAAAACTATCCTGAGGGATAAGTTTCATCCTCCTTCTACCCAAGAAATGAAACAATCAATACATGGTCATAAGAGGAATTCTGCCTCAGTCATCCTTTATAAAAGTAAACATTGCCACAGGAAAACTCCCATTACTAAAAGTGGGATACTATGTCACATTGCTACTGCCGCATGGTATTTACAATTCCGGGAGACTTATCAGGGTCCTTAGATTTCCTATGAGTTGAATTAAAGTTATTTCTAGGTTATGGGATGATGCTGAATCTTTATGAACAAACTAAGAGGTTTCAATGCATTATTATTAGATAAAAAGGTAGGAAAATAAGAGATTTCCACAAAGTTTCTGCACCAACTAATGTAATCCACATATTTATATATTTAGGAGCATGGAGTACTGTATTTATTTATCTCTAATACCTGCATCACAAGAGAATAAAATTATACTAGATTATACATGTTGTGAAAAAAACCCAATATGTGTAGTAAACAAATTAGAAAACATCTGTTAGAAAATTTCTCTGTGGAACAGCATTGATTTTAAATTGAGTAACACTCAGGGAGCTCACTTGTGCCTGGAGGCAAAGTGCCTTAATGAAATTTGGCAAGTGAACTGATGACCAAAATAAGACAAAGAAAAATACCGACACTGCGATAATCCTTCGGTCTGCATGGGGGGAAGTTACTCAAATATCAGCATTTCTAGCAAATACTGAAATTGTTTTAAACAAGCACATGAGTCACTACTTAAAATGGTAAAATATGTGATTTTCTTCCTTCAACCATGTTTTAGTTTAAAAAATAACATACATGTGATAAAGAAATTGATAAGTAAAAGAAAGATGAAAAATACTCATCTGTAGTCAAACTACCAAAACATAAGCACTGAACACTTTTATGCAGCATCAATTGGTCTTTTTGTTGCTGTTTTCTTAGTATCTTTTTTTATAAAGTTGAAATCACACCATTGTTGAAATTATACCATTGCATATATAATTTAGATAGCTTTCATATTATAGTTTATTTAACTCAATGAATTAAAATACGTGTAAATTTAATACTGAGTAAATGTTGCATAGTTACTTAGCCACTTACTTCTTGATGTATATTTAAGTTGTTTCCCGATATTTGCTATGATACAAAACCAAGATGAAATTCTTTTTCATAGTTTTGTGTTTAATACACATATAAGTTTACTATTTTATTACTAGTTTTCAAGGCATTCTTACCAGACCAAATAGTATGAAATATGTTATGGTTATTTATGTATAACCTAAATATATATCTCATATACTTCACTTATTTACATAGTAAATTTACAGTAATATGAGGAGAGTTACTACGTTATCAAGTACTCTATGCTATAAAATGTTAATATTTGATAATGTAATTTGAATAGTTAGTAGCAGTAGTACCAGCGTCTTTGTTTTTATAGCTGTCTTTACATGCACATCTAACACGATAAAATCTTTGGACTATTCAAGGATCCGACAGCTTAAAAAGTGTCATTTTTATTTTCACATTTGTCCAAATTTTAAATAAAGTCTAACAGAGCCCTGGTGAGTTGAGTAAATCCAGGCATGCTAATATAAGGCTATTTTTCTTAAATCTAAAATTATATTTTAAAAATGTATCAGATTTTTGCATTAACATTTATATTTCATAATT
>NW_004955409.1:21291920-21297287 GCF_000276665.1 Chinchilla lanigera | reverse complement strand
AATTTAAAACATTGTGTTAAATATAGTTTAATATTATTACTAAATTTTATGGCATTTCTTTAAATTTTATGTCTAAAGAGAGAGTTTCACATGCTTAGTTTTAAATAGAATTATTGCCTGAACATTAGTCTGAAGGATTTTTATTTATTTATTTTTTTCTCCCGGTACCGGCAATCGAACTTGCGACCTTGAGCTTGCCAGGCAGGCAAGCCGCTGAACTAAATTCCCAACCCCTTAGTCTGACAGATTTTATATGTTTTCAACTTTAATATTTCAAACCTTTCCCCTCAAATCTATTAAACTTGATTTTTAAATTACTTCATTCCTTAAAATACTTCATTGTACTTTTCTGCAAGATTACACAAAACAATACAGCCTCAGGCTATTAGTTCATGGCCATGCTGGCATAAATCACTGTATAATTTATCATATGTAAAGGAAAATAAATGCTACACCCTATGAGTAAAAACATGATATGGTAAAAAACAAGCCATTCTAGTATGAAAAAGTAAGAATTACGAACTTCAAAGTGATTATGATAGTACAAAAAGTATCTATGTGCATGAGTTATACAGATCACACAAGTACAATAAATCTTTCTTCAAAGATGAGAATATTCTATATCTGTCCTGTTTGAAATGGGATTGTGAAGCTTTGTTTTAGATTTCACTGGTTTGATTAATTTACATTTAAATTCAAGTAACTCTCTTTAGTACTTGCTGTGATAGAAGATATAGATCCTGTGTTATGTCTTATAGGACCAATTATAACACATGCTTACGTAACATATTTTATTTTAAATATCAGATGAACCTATATATTATCTTCTAAACTCACTGTCTGCAGCTCCAAAATGGAACTATGTATAAAATATCTCTTATTGTGAGGAGCTTGGAAACTTGATGAAGAGAAATAATTCTCATAAACTTTTTACCAAATGTTTTACAGCTTCTGAACATGTTCTGAATAATTCCCATTTTTGTGTATCTTAGAAATATATTTGCCTGCATGATATTCTTCTTAGAAGTAATAAAAAAGAACTTTATCTATGTAAGGTGAAAATCCTGAAGTTTAGGCTAGCTCTAAGCAAAAACAACTACAAAAATCAAACCCCAACTCCCCCAAATCTGGCAGTGTATTATTTGCAGGAAGCAAACAGATACCAGGAGGCCTGGCTTTGATAGCCTGCTGGAGAATTTTGTATTAAAAGCACCGGGTAAATCCAATGAACACCTGAGCTCTGTGTGATGACAGCTAAAACTCCTGTGACTGCACTCAAGACTTTGTTAGTTTCTAGCTCAGGGTGTAAGGAAAGAACCCACAGGTACAAAAGAGGAAAGATAATTCTTAAGGGGAATAAGGTGATCCTCTTGTCAGGCATATAATTGCATTTAACAGTGCTAATTAATGATGTCAGACACTGACAGTTAATTATCTGAAGTGATTTTAAAGACTTTGCATTGGATAATTAGTTTCTACAAATGATAGAAAAAACTACATTCAAAGCAACTTTTTCTAAATGTGATTCAGAAAGTTGTAACTGTCAACAAATACTGCATTTCACTTTTAAGGATTATTTTATTTAAATTGTGGTTCTAGTTTCTTTTTAATCTGGGTTGAAGGTTACTTTGTAACAGACATGATATACACTAACCTCCTCCCATTATTATCACAAAGACTGACAACATTTCTCGAGTTTAAATCATGTATTTCCATTCAATGCAGTGGTGAGTCCCACAGATCATGAATAGAGAAGAACATTTCTTCAATTTCTTCGTGTAAACCAAAATAAAGTATTCGTAAAATTTTACATTGATAGTCTCACAGGTCAGAAAGAAGTATAAATGTATCAGTCAGAGTTCCTGTTGTTGGACACAATGCCTGATAGAACATTTAAAGGAGGTAAGGTGTACTTCGGCTCACAGTTCCGGTGGCATAAACTGCATGATACCACAACGGGGTAGAGGAAAGCTGTTCACTGCATGACAGCCAGAGGCAGAGAGAGAAAGGCAGGGGGTGAATGACACAAAAATGAGTAGGGGGAGAGATAGGGAAAGAAAGACAGAGGAGCCTGGACAGAAGTACATTCTTTCATAGCAGCCACCAGTGACCCTGAGAGCCTCCCCTAACCAGGCCTCACTTCCCAGGGGCACATTCAGCCACAAATTCATCACTGGATTAATGCCATGGTTGCCTTCCAGACACAAGAGACTTTGGGGAGGTACTTAAGGTATAAACCATAGTAGCAAAGATGAAAGAAGGTGGATTTGTGTATTCTCTGTGTAGTGTGTTTGTACAATCTGTGGAGAAAGAAGGTAAAAGTCAGTGAACATCATGTACAGCTCTTGCTTCCAGTAACACTACATAGAATTTAGTAGCAAGATTATTTTAGAAAATCGGAACAGTACATATCACGGAGCCCACTTATAAATAATAGGCATTTATAAATTGCTCAATTTTTAATGTTTTATTTCTGGCCCAAGCAACAATTGTAGCTAGTTTAAGTAAAATTTTATTTATTAGGGTATATAAATCGCATGCCCACAGTTATTCTGAAGGCTGAAGAGTGTAGAATGAACTTCCAAGACCAACTTTTATCCCATCGTAGAGCTGGAGTATTTCCACTACATTCAGATAACACTTAATGAAATAGGTATCCAGTGTCGTGGGCTTCAGTAGTAACTATTTCTGCTTCAATCCAGAATCTCCTTTAATAGGAGTCACTCTTGCAATGACAAGCTTAGGAATCCATTGTCTTTGCCATGATTCATCCAGGAAAATGAATATCATGTGTTCTGACTCTTCCTCAGGTATCTAAGATGAGAATCCAAGTTCACGTGAGTGTATTGAATTAAAGGAAGCAGAATTATTAATTTCTATGTTAAGAGTCAGAGTAGATAGCTAACATGATTACATAGGGCCTATGATATCCTGGATTCTTCGCAGAGTTGTAGGTTATTGATTATGAGCAATGTGACTTATCTAAATTTATTATATTTAGCATTATGGTCATCCAACTCTTGTCTTTCTGTACAAACTTGAGAATCAGCGTGCAAAATATAGAAAGTTAACTTGCTGAGATTTTGATAGTATTTGTCTTGACTCTGCAGAAAAAGCTGTGAAGAATTAATATTTTGACAATGTTGAATCTTCTAATCTCCATCTTAAGAATCCAGTGTCTGTAAGTAAAGCATGAAACATGATGCTATGGGTTACATATGGATGGTGAGAAGTTGCCATATTGAAGCAAATTGACATATCCATCGTCTAACTTTGTTCACTTTGTTTCTGTAGCAATGGCAGATAAAGTCATGGACACCATGTGAAGCACACATTTATTATTTACAGTCCTCATGTTGTACATTAGATGTTCCCTTTATGTTGCTATTTTCTGTTAGCTGCCCTACCTCTCCCAATTTCCACTCCCCTTCTTTGGCTGCTGTTTTGCTACCAATGTATTCAAGTCTTCCAAAAAATAGAGAGAATGCTTTCAAAACTGTAAGAGCAGAATGGGCAATTGAGTCTCCACCTTGTATTCTATGACCTTGATAAATACTGTCTTAGTTACTTTCCTCTGGTTTCTGGGACAAAATACCTGACATCCAAAGTTAAAGAGGGAAAGGTTTATTTAGCTCACAGTTTGTGGAGGTTTCAGTCCATAAGCAGCTGGTTCCAAGGTAGGGTGGCACATGGTAGAGGGCAACAGTTTATGGCAGCAGAAGACAGCAAAAGCAGTGAGAGAGTGAGACTAGCCTTTTTCTGTCCCTTATATTGTAGTCAGTCTACTGAGATTAAGGTGGCACTAATCCACTCAGAGGACTGAGCTAGCAAACACCCACCCTTACTACAAATCAATTGCACACTCTGGATTCATCCACCTCCAAAAAAACTTCTATTGGGCTGGGGATATAGCTCAGAGGCACAAGCACCTACCTGCCAAGCGTGAGGTCCCAAGTTCGATTCCCGGTACCAAATAAGTAAGTAGGTAAGTAAATAAATAAACCAATAGACAAAAAACCCTCTATGACTGTATGAGGCTTTAGTGGGGACATCTAGACACACATAACATACACTGTAGGTGTCCAGCCTTTTGACTTGCCTGGGTTACACACAGTGGGGAGGGATTGCTTGGGCTGCATCTAAAATATATAATATAGTTAATGTACACAGATAACAAAACTTCCTTTTTAGAATGTCTTATAATTATACTGAAACAAAATAATGCAAGTCCAATCTTTATAATTAAATAGAAAAACAATGACTTTCTAATAACAACAAATGGCTGTCCTTACAGGTGCACACAGGTGTGGTTAGATTGGGATACTAGTATTAGTGGTAACTTCTGTCTTTTACTGGCCAAGGTGTACAAGAGGATGTAACTTGTAGGTTTTGATTCCGCAGACTATGATGTAGGTGCAGGGAAGTGGTAACACCGCACTGCACCTTCCTTTACGCAGACTTTCGTTGCTACTGACTGCTCAGCTGACACAAGTATTGTGCAATCTAGTCATGAACAGTGTCGCCACAATCAGAGTATAATGTTAGGATTATGTGATCTTGTGCAGCCACATTTCTAGCTGCCCAGGGCTGCATGAGACCCACAGACTATGGCTGGACATGCCTATGATACATTATTTCCAAAAGTTCTTCTGTGTTCCCGTTTATTCTTTGGGATTTCCTATGTAGACCTGCCATCTGTGAATAAAGACAATTTGTTTCTTCCTTCCAGACCTGTACTGTTTACTTGTACTGTTGTATTAGCTAGGATTTCCAGTAGGAATGGTGAGAGGGGCATTTTTGCCTTTTTTACCTTGAGTTTAGGGTAAATGGATCCAGTCTCTCACCTTTAATATATTGTTACATGATAGCATTTATAGATGTTCTTTATAAGGTGAGGGGTATCATGATAGATTTTTTCAAATGACTTTTTTTTTCTGTTGACCAATATGACCATTTCTTTTTTCTTTATCTTGTTGATGTGATGGAACATATAGAGCATATTTAAGTGTTGATACACCTCTGCATACTTGAAGTAAATCTCAGTTGATCACTATGCACATATTTATACATTGTTGTGTTTTATTTGGTAATATTTATGTTGAATGTTTTTGTGCTTGTTACTGAGAGATATTGATCTATATGTTCTCCTTTTTTATTTTATTTGGTAATCTCATCCTGCTTTCCTTCAAGGTGATAGTGGCTTCATGGAATGAATTATTAAGTCTTCACTGTGTTGCTGTGTCCTGAGAAACCTGGTAAAGAAGTGGTAAACTATAAAATTTGAGTGGAATTCAGTGAATCATTGGAACCTGGTACTTGCTTTTCTGGGAGGTCATCGATATTCTCCTCCCCTCCCCTCCCCTCCCC
>NW_004955409.1:21283009-21291805 GCF_000276665.1 Chinchilla lanigera | reverse complement strand
TGTGGGGGGCACAACACTAGGGACTAAACTCAGGGCCTTTGCACATTCCCCAATTATTGATTAAATTTTTTAAATAAAAAATATAACAATATTCTTTTGTGAGTTTTGGTAGTTTATTTTTTCCAGCACTTGATTTATTTTTTTTCTGTATTATCAGTTTCTGTAGTCATAGATCTGTTTTCAGAATTCTTTGTTATCCTTTTAAGGTCCATGAGATTAGTAATGAGCCCTCTGTCTTTCCTGATGTTGGTTAATTATGTTTTCTCATTATTTTTTACCCTGTTTTCCTGGCTTGAATTTTATCAATCATGCAAATATTTTCAAAAGGTCAACTATGATTTTGTTAATTTTCTGTGATTTACTGGATTTCAATTTGCTTGCTATCTGCTTTAATTTTTGTTACTGTTTACATTTTTGTTTTCTTTTTTTTGAGGCATGACTTGACTTGCTCTTCCTTCTCTTGTTTCCGAAGATAGAAACTTAGGTGATTAATTTTAGAATTCTCACTCTAAGCACTAACAGCCATATCCTCAACTATTTATGTTATATTTAAATTTTCACTTAGTTCAAAATATTTTGAATTTCTCTTGAGAATGTTTGACTCATTGTTTTTAGAAATGTGTGATTTAGTTTATTTATGTGTTTAGGGATTTTAAATCCATTTAGCACTACTGTAGTTGAAAAGCACATATATTACAATTAAGGCTTTATAATTTTTAAGTGTATCTTATGATCCAGAAAGCGATACAACATTTATTTGAAGATTCCATATGACCCTGAGAATATAAATTCCCTTTTTAAATGGAGTACATTATGAATGTCAATTAGATCATGCTGATAGGCAGTGATATCATTACTAATTTTCTATCTCCGTGAATGATTAATTACCCATGGAGGGGCATTGTGTACATCTATAACGGTTTCTTTATTTCTCCTTTATGTTCTATCAGTCTTTGCCTCTTGCATTTTAATACTATCTTTTAAAGGTAGATACATGCTGTTATAGTTTATATCTAGGTGTTCCCCCAAAGCCGCAAGTGCTCATGGTTGTGGCTTTTGAGAGGTGATTGGATCACAGCAGTGTGATAATTATCTGTGGATTGCTCATCAGTGGATTCGTCCACTGATGAGTCTATAGGTAAATGTGGTTTTGGGAGGTGAAGCCTGGCCAGAAACTTTGGGTCACTTGGGTTGTGGCCTGGAGGGGTCTAGCTCCTTCCCTCCTCCCTTGATCTCTCACTTTCTCTCTCTCTGCTTCCTGTTCACATGCCATGGACTGTTACCCCTCTGCCAGACCCCTCTGTCGTGCCACCCTGTTTTGGAGCCAACCAACTATGGATTAAAATCTCTACAAATGGTGAGTGAAAGAAACCTTTCCTCCTTTAATTTGCAGGTGTCAGTTATTGAGTTTCAATGGCAAGAAAAAACTAAGGCATATTTATGATTTTTATGTCTTTTTGAATAATTAACCTCTTCATGATTTCCTTATCTTTGATAACTTTTGTTCTGAAATTGCTTTCTCTTCAATTAATATGGTTCATTCATTTTCATTTTGACTATTGCTAGCACCCTATGTCTTTCTTTATGTTTTTGATTTAACTTATCGTGTCTCCATATTTAAAATGAGCTTCTTATAGACAATAGTATTTTGACATTTTTACCCACCTTGAAAACTTGTTTTATGTTTTGCACCTGGGTAGTTTGAAGTTATTGTCCATATAACTAGAGTAACATTTATTATTGATATATAATTGGAAAGACATTTACCATATTAGTAACTGTTTTCTATTATTTGCGTTTGCTCTTTGCTCTACTTATCTTTACTGCCTTTTCTGGTTTTAACTGAGCATTTATATGACTGCATTTATCTTGACTCTCAACATAGTTTCTTTGGTGGTTGATCTAGACTTTACAAAATATAATTTTAACTAGCGTAATCAACCTCCAAACAATGCTTCTCACTTTGAATGTAGTGCAGGTAACTTATAGTATTTCCATATTTTAGTCTTATCCCTTATATTTCTGTCATTCATTCCACTCATCCGTATTCTATGTTAGCCAACATATTGTACTTTTCTTACTTAAATAGTTATCTTTAATATCAGTTAGGAATCAGAAAAAATCCTTAATTTTTTAACTTTAATTAGTCTATTCTTCATGTTCTTCTTTTCTTTTTATAGACTTAATTTTCTGACCTCTATAATTTTTCTTGCATCTGGAGAACTTTCTTAAAATTTCTTTTAAGGCAGGTCAACAGTTATGAATTTTCTGAGATTTTGTTTACATAGGAAAATTTTTATCATTCCTACATTTTAAAAGGATGATTTTGCTGGATCTTTAATGTTTGTTTTTTCCTTTAATCATTCATCTGTTTATAGACACCCAGGCTGATTCTATAGGTTGGCTATTATGAATTACACAATAAATATGGATAAGCAGATGGCCCTATGGTAAATTGGGTTTAACTGCTTCAGGTACACATAACAAGAAGTGGCATAACTGGGTAATATGGTAATATATCTTCAGTTTCTTAAGGAACCTCTATACTCTCTTAACTTACATCCCCTCTAGCAGCATAGAGGGTTCCCTTTTTTCTGAATCCTTTCCAGGATTTACTATTTTCTGTATTATTTCTGTATTATGACTATTTTACATATTCTTGTGGAAGAGTAGTTGGCATACATTTTCTCCCATTCTTAGGCTGTTTCTTTATGCTTTGTTATTTCCCTTGCTGTATAGAAATGTTTAAATTTGATAGAGTCCCATTTATTGATTCTTCCTCTTACTTCCTATGCTATTACAGCCTTCTTCAGAAAGTTTTTGTCTGTGTCTGTGGCTTTATATTCTGTATGCGTCTATTCTAACTTACGGAATCTTAGGACTGCATCTCTCTTTTTTTTTTTTTTTCCCGGTACAAGCAATCGAACTCACAACCTCGCACTTGCCGGGCAGGCGCTGTGCCGCTGAGCTAAATTCCCAGCCCTTAAGATGGCATCTCAGTGTAATTTTTTTCATATTCTCAATCAAAAGCCAGTCTTATCTTTGCTTGTCTTTCCTGAGAAAAGCATGTAGGACTAGCCAGTGATGCCAGTGCCTCTACTGTGTGGGAAAGAATCTTACCAGCATCAAACCACAGAAATACTAGTATACGCTTGATTTCTGAGTACCTCAGTATATGTCTCTGATGAATATACCATCATCATATATGCCATATGTGATAGATGAGGTGAAGAAAAGCAGTATCTGCTGCAAATATGAGATCAATACATCAGTTACTAGATCAATAAAATGAGAGGTGTGCAGTTTGGACAATTTTGTTTAATTGGCTTTATTTTGCATTATAATTGTAAGTGCTTTTTAAAACTTCCACAATGTAGTAAAAATTCAATAAATCTTATTAAACAAAAAATAAGAAAAAAGAATGTTCTACAACTTGAATGCTTTGGAGTGACTAAAAAAGTATGAGTATTTTTATTATTGTTATTTGTACTTTTTATTAAAAATTATAAGTAAATTATATGTTGATTTGCCTAGCTTTTCTCATCCCCAAAGAGTATTCCTAATCAGTTCTCATTTTAATATATTAATATTTTATTTTAATACATTTATTACTGTTCCCTAAAGTTTATTTGATGTTCAAGTACTATATTCTTTGGAAAAGAAATTAAATTTATTGATATATTTTATTTTATTTATTTATTTATTTATTTTCCAGTACTGGGAATCAAACTCATGACCTTGCACTTGCCAGGCAGGTGCTGTGCCACTGAGCTAAATCCCCAGCCCCAATATATTTTAGATATACATAATTATCATGTTCATCAAAGAGAATTTGTACCTGTACATGATAGATCTTGATTCATTTATCCCATCCCCCTCCCCTCCCCTCCCTTCAACCCCTCTTCCCCTCCTTATTTACAAAGCTTTGTTTCCATCTTTTCCTTTTCTCCTCATTGTTTTTCTTTTCCCTTCTTTCCTTTCCCCCTACCCACTCCCTAGTTCTCCTTCCTATTGGAATATTTTCTTCCCATTTTAACAATGTGTGTCACACATTTTGGTCCTTATTTACACTCTGGTTTCTCATACCAGAGAAACAATGTGGTATTTACACATGTGTGTCCAGTTTATTTCACTTTAGGGTATAGTCTTATCGTGTGTCCATTTAACTCAAAATGTTTCAAGTTTATCCTTCTTTATGGCTGAGTAGTACTCCATTGTGTTAAAAAACACCCATATGTCTTTAGCCATTCGTAGGTTGATGGGCATTTGGACTGTTAACAACATTTAACTATTATAAACTGTCCTGCTATAAATGTGGTTGTGCATATATTGCTGTGATATGATGATTTTAATTCTTTTGGGAAAATACTAAAAAAGGGCACAGCTAGGTCAAATGGAAACTCTAGTTTTAGTGTTTTGAGGAATCTCCACCTGATTTCCATATTGTTTGCACCAATCTACACTCCTACCAGCAGTGGAGTAGGGTTCCTTTTTCTCCACAGCCTAGTCACCATTTGTTATTGGTTGATTTCTTGATGATAGCCATTCTTTCTTGGGTGAGATGGAATCTCAGCGTTTTAATTTGAAACTCTCAGATGACCAGTGATGTTAAACATTTTTTCATATATTTATTTGTTCTTTCTACTTCTTAATTTGAGAAGCTTGTATTCATTTCAGATGCCCATTTTTTAAAATCTTTGTCAGAGGCCCAGGGGACTTCAGGTCAGAGTGAAGTCCTCAACGGACTCAAACCTCCAGATTTATTGAAGAACAACAGAAGCAACACAGTTTGCTGAGTCCAGATATTTGTTGCAGGTATCAAGGCAGGCAAGCAAGGCCTAGTGAGAGTTTGGATGAATAGTTAAATTTTTATTAAGTTTATTGATACAATTTAGACATATATAATAATTGCATTCACCATAGGGAACTTGTATCTGTACATGATATATTTTAGTTCCTCTTTTTTCTCATTATCTTCTCCTCCCTTCAGCCCCTTTTCCCCTCCTTATTTACCAAGATTTTTTCCCATTTTATCCTTTTTTTCCTCATTTTCACTTTTTTCTCCCTCCCCTCATTCTCCTTCTCTTGTGAACAATTTCTTCCTGTTTTGAAATATCTATTATATCTTTTGATTCTTATGTAGACTGGTACAACCATTGTGGAAATCAGTGAGGAGATTCCTCAAGAAACTAGGATTAAAGGCCACATTTCCCATTTGACCCAGCTTTTCCGCTTCCTGGTATCTTCCCAAAAACATTAAAAGCATCATACCATAGCGATATATGAGCACCTGTATTTATTGCCGCAGTTTGTTAATAGCTAAACCTTGGAAACAACCCAAATGCTCATGAGGTGATGAATGGATAAAAAAGTTGTGGTTTATTTGTTATACAATGGAGTACTACTCATGTATAAAGAAAGATAAACTCGACACTGTTATAGGGAAGTAGATGGGTCTTGAGACCATACTCTTAAGTGAGATAAATCAGACACACATGTGTGAATATCCTATTGTCTGTCTGTATTTGGATACAGGGAAAGATACTCGGTAAAGTCATGATTGGTAACCTTGCTCTTTGGTAGGGATTTGATATTATTAATTTATATTTAATAATTGATAACATATGTTACAACTTTATATACTGAAAGTATTACATTAAGAATTGTAGTAATTACTTTTTTTATATTTAAAAGTATTCCATAATTGGATCTAGATCTAATTTTTTTTGCAATAGATTTGCTAATGGGTTGACAAAATAAACAAGCTTTCTGAAGAAAGATCATCTTTGCTTCATCTTGATTAGTTTTAGAGACTAAATTTAATTCCTTAATTATTAGAACATCTGAAAATATAATATACATATTACACTTATTTTAAATATTTCCACATAATTTTATTTAAACATCTACATGCATAGCTTTTCAGTGTTAATTTCAGGACCTTCAGAGAAAAAGCAGTTTTCAACCTCATGGTCAGTTTTTTATTGCTTTCAAAGAAATAGTAATATCAATCCGTTTCTTTTCTAGGTAAATGGTACTATCTGTCACAGATCAACTCTAAATGTCTGAACACAATATAGAACTACAGAGCAGAGCATTATTTCATGAAGCAAGTTTCACATTTTGTTTCTAGTTTTTTCATGATTTCATATAAGTTGCTTCTTTGCACAGGCTTCACTTTGTCATCCAGCTGACATCTCTAAACTTGGTTCAAGCAAAGGAAATAGTGAAGAATTATCAATCTAAACTAAGCACTTTGATCTAATTACAGCTTAATATTTTAAAAAGTATATATAATAGTTTATTTTGTAAAGAATCATTACATGATTTCTTCTTAAAATATAAATTGCACTGTCAAAGAAGGATGGTTTCTGCTGATTTATTTCATACAGTTTATCACTTTTCAAAATGGAAAAAATTAGCCTAGCAAAAACACTAGTAAAATATTATTGCAATATATAATTATGCTTAAAACTGAACATTTAATTTTTAAAAGCTCCAGTTTTAAAAGCCTGGTTAAAACTTGAATGATAAAGTTATTACCCATAATTTTAAAGGATAGTATTTCAATGACTGTATTTTTAAAAGAAAACAATTTACACAAGATTTTATAGGTACATACTTTGAGATCTCATAACAAAAATGTCATTTTAATTGAAATAACTTGACAATTCTATTTTCGCAGAACAGATTTAAACATCAGATCATATCCAGGTGCCAGGAACCTGCCCCTGTTCATGGTTATTCTTTTTCCTGCAGAGTTATCATTTGAATTTGAGCTAGCTAAATTTTTTGAGGAAATATTGCATATACTATGTTGGTTACAACTCAGGGGACAGTTTGCAAAAATAATATTGCTGTTGTTGCCTTGTGCTATCCTATTTGCTGATTTTATTTTTATATCACTGAAAGTACATTCTACACCAGAGCTTTATAAAAAATAAAAGTCATTCCTCCAGCGAAAGTGCACTTCGTGTACGTTAGCACTATCCAAAATATTCTACCAATAAAATTTGACATTTGCATTCAGCAGTTAAAGGGACTTGGATTTCAGAGAATACATTAGACAATGTAGGAGTCAAATAAAATGAACTCAAAACTTTATCTAAATTGAAATTTTCTGTTTCCTCTAAACATATTTATGTTTACTGATCAGTATGTGAAACTTAAATGAATTTAATCTACAAGGTAGGTATGTTATTCCAGCATTTGTTGCATATTAAATAACAATATGTATTATCTTCTTACGTACCTTACTTGTTTTATACCTTTAAAATACCTCGAAGTCAATTATCACAAAAACTGATCCAATTATCTGTTCCTCTGATACGTTTAATTTTAATTGAAATTATTTTAGTCCAGGATTATTTTTTTTCTGAGGCTGTTTTTAACTTTAAGTTACTTATTGTATGTTATCAGTCAGGCGGTCATTCTTGACAACATGGTTGAACCTGCAGGACAGTAAATGAAATAAACCAGGCAGAGAAAAACTAATGGCGCTTGACCTTACTTACATGACGAATCTCGAAATAGTCAGTCTCAAAGAAACAGAATGTAATCGTGGTTATCAGAGACTAATAGAGATTGAGGAGAAGTTGGACACAGGACAGTTTTCTTAAAGCATCTCAAAATCTTTTGTGGTATCACTACAATTTAATAGAGGTAAGGATTTACACTAATAATGGTAAAGTAATAAGTGGACCAATAAGAAAAAATTCAGCCTGGGAGGAATAAATTCTGAAGCCTATTGTACATGATGGTGACTATGGTAAACAATCCTATACTGTGTACTCTACTTGAAAACTTCTAAGAATATAGACTATAAATTTTTCTCCATACACACACACACACACACACACACTCACGGTGAAATATATGAGGTAATGTATGTTAATAGCTTGTTTAAGCTATTTCACAATTTTTAAATGTATTGAAGAGGTTTTATACATCTTTAGTATATAAAAATCTTTAGAAAAAATTGAGATATTTATGTCCACCTATGAATACACACACAAGAATGTAGGTGTGTAAGCATACATACACACCCAAATCATGAGTCCTTTCATATTAACCATATGGTATCAGCATATTTTTATAGAAGGTAATAATTTACACTAATGGTAAATGTGATGAAATAAGAAAAAATAAAAGAGAAAGATCTATTCAAGAATATAGATCATTATTTAATATTTAATGACTACATTTACAGAAAAAGCACTTATGTTTGTTATACTATTGTATCTATGTTCTTTTCGTGGTTATTTCTTTTTCTTCTTAAAAGACCTTACCTGGTCCTAAAGTTTATCAAGTTACCCGATTTAGTTTTTATTTTATCAAGTTATTAAGTTTAGTTTACATATATTTTGGGAATATTTTTATTTTACAGAGAAAGGAAAGCAAAATAACAACAAAGATAAAAACAAAAAACACAAAAAATAAAAACAATACAGAATTTCAAAACAAGATGGGAGAAAATTAACAATGGTTGTTATATTACATAGTGTTATATTCACTGAAGTTGCTCAGATTTCCAAATGTAAGAATGCAAGATTGATCAAACAATAAAAGAAAATAAAAAATAATAAAAAACATTCAAAATGATGCAGAGTTTGAGTAATAAAGATGGTAGCATTTCAATAGTCATTGCTATATTACATAATGGTGTCTTCAAAGTAGTTGTTACGATTATCAGATATAAGCATGCAAAATTGGTCAAAAATTTAAGCATTCACTGTTCCTTTCAATAGACATCAGCAGTACAATTATCCCCATTAGTCTTGTATATCCATATATATA
>NW_004955409.1:21280916-21282909 GCF_000276665.1 Chinchilla lanigera | reverse complement strand
CTTTCTTTCTTTCTTTCTTTCTTTCTTTCTTTCTTTCTTTCTTTCTTTCTTTCTTTCTTTCTTTCTTCTTTTCTACCTTCTTTCATCCCAGTTGTTCCTTCCCTTTCAGCCATTTCCTTCCCTTTCACAATATCTTTAGACCTTTTGGGTTTTATTTATTCTTTCAGGCTCTTACACTAGGGAGACGATATGGTGTTTACACATGTGGGTCTGATTTAGTTCATTCATGAGTAGAGTCTCTAGTTGCATCCATTTACCTATGAAAGCCTCAAGTTTATCTTTTTACATCTGAGTAATACTCCATAATAAAAAAAAATACTGCATCTTTTTTTACCCATTTCTACATCAATGGGCATTTGGGTTGTTTCAAAGATTTAGTTATGATAAATTGCGATTCTATAAACATGGGTGCATGTATATTGCTGTGGTATGATGTTTTTAGTTCTTCTGGGAAAATACCCAGAAGAGAACTGGCTGGGTTGGATGGGACCTCTAACCCTAGTTTTTTGGGGAATCTCCACACTGATTTCCATAGTAGTTGCACCAGTCTACATTCCCACCAACAGTGGAAAAATGTTCCTTTTTCCCCACAGCCCCTCCAACATTTGTTATTGGTTGACTTCTTGAAGATGGTCAGACTTTATGGGGTGAGATGGAATCTCAGTGTTGTTTTAATTTGCATTTCTCAAATGATGAATGATGTTGAACATTTTTCATTTATTTATTTGCCTTTTTTATGTCTTTATCTGAGAAGTGTGTATTCATCTCAGATGCCCCTTTTTGGACTGGGTCTTGAATTTTGGGGCCCCAATGTTTTTCAATTCTTTGTATGTTCTAGACAACAGTCATTTGTTTGAGGGACAGTTGGCTAAAATTGTTTCCCAATTTGTGGTTTTTCTTTTTACTCTGTTGATTTCTTTTGCTCTGCAAATTTTTCAATAAGATGTTGATTCTTTGAGGTATTTCTCATGCAGTTAGCTTATTATCCATGAACTCTCTACCTACCCATATGTCTTCAAGATTTCTACCTACTTTCTCCTCCAGTAGATTTAGTGTTTCTGTATTTATATTTAGATCTTAGATCCATTTTGACTTTAGTTTAGTGCCTGGTGATAGCCATGGTTCTAATTTTAGTCTTTGGCATGTGGAAAGCCAGTTTTTCCAGCCCCATTTATTAAAGAGGCTATTTTTCTTCCAGTAAACATGTTTGGCCCTCTTGTCAAAGATAAAGTAGCTGAGTATGTTTGTAGTTGTATGCACATCTTTTAATCTATTCCATTGATCCTCAGGTCTGTTTTTTTTTTTTTTTTTTTTTGCCAGGATCATACTGATTTTATCACAGCAGCTTTGTAGTATAATTTCAAATTGGGGATGGTGATGACTCCTGTCTTTCCTTTGTTGCTCAGGATTACCTTTGTTATTTTAGGTCTCTTCTGGTTCCAGATGAATTTTAGGAATGTTTTCTCTAGATCTCTGTGGTATACTAATAGTATTTTAGTTATGATTGGATTGAATGTGTGTAACAATTTTAGGAGTATGACCATTTTCACAATGTTAGCTCTTCCTACCCATGAGCAAGGAATATCTTTTATTTTTCTTAAGTCCTCTTTGATCTCTTTTTTCAGAGTACTGTAATTTTCACTGGATAGATCTTTTACTTATTTTTTTAGATTGATTCTTAAGCATTTCATTTTTTTTGGGTGCGATTGTGAAAGGTGTGGTTTCCCTAATTTCTCTCTCAGTGTGTTTGCTGTTTTTGTACAGGAATGCTATTGTTTATTGAGTGTTGACTGAGTGTTGAGCTACACTACTAAATTTGGATATTAAATTTACATGTCTTTTGGTGGAGTTTTTGGGGTCTTCTATGTAGAGTACTGTGTCTTCTGTGAATAATAATAATTTAACTTCTTCCTTTCCAGTCCTTACTGCTTTTATTTCTCTCTCTTGTCAAATTGCTTTAACTAATATTTCCAGAATGATACTGAATAGGAGC
>NW_004955409.1:21264301-21279875 GCF_000276665.1 Chinchilla lanigera | reverse complement strand
TGTATTGTTTTCTTAGTATCCATTGTTTTCTTAGTATCCATTGCATTAATTCCTGCTCTGGTCTTCATAATTTCCTGCCTTCCTTGGGCTACGGGCTTGACTTTCTCTTTTTTTTCTAGAAACTTGAGGTGTAGCATAAGTTGTTTATATGGGCTTATTCTGTTTTCCTAATGTGAAAATTAACCACTATAATTTTCGCTGTTAGGACTGCTTTCATTGCCTCCTACAGGTTTTGGTAAATTGTATCTGTATTTCCATTTGATTGTAAATATTATTTAATTTCTTCTGTAATTTCATCTGTGACCCATTGGTTGTTCAGAAGCATGTTATTTAATTATACATGTTTATAGAGTTTTTGCAATTTCTTTCATCAATAATTTCCAATTTCATTGCGCTATGGTGAAGTAGTATGCATGGGATAATTTCAATTGCTTTGCATTTACTTAAGCATGTTGTATTGGTTAGTCTACGGTCTGTTTTGGAAAACATCCTCTGTGCAACTGAGAAGAATGTGCATTCTGGTGTTGTTGGATGGAACACTCTGTAAAGGTCTACTAAGTCCATTTATTCTCACATTTGGCTTAGTTTTTTTTTTCTTTTTGCTGATTTATTGCCTAGTTGATCTATCTCTTTGTATCAATGGGGTGTTAAAGTCCCCAGTTATAATTATGCTATTGCTTATTTGATTTTTCCTGTCTGTTAACATTGTCTTACATAGCTGGGAGCTTCCATGTTTGGTGGATATATGCCATTGTTACCTCTTCTTTAGCAATTTTCTTCTAACAAGTATGTAGTAACCTTCTTTATCTCTTTTGATCATTCTTGATTTGAAGTTCATGGTTTCTGTAACCAGAATAGCTACTACCCTTGCTTATTTTGGGTTCCTGTTGCATGGAATACTGTTTTCCACTATTTAACTTTCAGTCAAGGAATTTCATTTTGAATTAAATGTGTTTCTTGCATACAGCATATTGTTGGGTTTGTTTCTTCACTCTGCCAGTCTGCTTCTTTTCACTGGTGAATGGAGGCCATTTATATTGATGGTTATAACTGATATTGGCTTATCTTTATCATGTTATTTTCCTGCTGTTGATTCCCTACTTTTCCCCTCGGTTTAATTGTTTGCTCTTCTTAGTGATTCCTTTCCATTGTTGTTCTTGAAGTTGTGGTCATTTTTGTCTCTTTCTAGAATAGCTTGCAGAACTCTTTGTCAGGTTTGTTTGGTGGTCATGAATTTCATCATTTGTTCTTTGTCATGGGAGTATTTTATTTCTCCATTAGTTTTGAAAGATAGTTTTGCAGGGTGTATCAGTCGGTGTTGGAAGCTGAAGTACTTCACTCTAAGCTCTTTTTGACTTGCTGGTTTGTGTTGAGAAATCTGCTGTGATTCTGATGAGCTTTCCTTTATAGGTGGTATATTTCTTTTTTTTGACAGCTTTTACTATTCTGTTGTTTTGCTGGATTTCTGAGATCTTGATTATTATGTGTATGGGTGTAGATTTATTTTGAGTATGGCTAATTGAAGTGCTATATGCCTCACTCACCTGTATGTTAAGTTTTTCTCCTATACTTCAGAAATTCTTTGCCGCTGCTTCTGCAAATAATCCTTTTATGTCATCCACGTTGACTCCTGCTCTTTTGTTGAAGCCTATTAGTCTAATATTGTTCTTCTTTGCATCATTTTTGCAGCTGTTGAATTGTTATCTCCTGCTTCCTTGTTTTTTTATGAGATCTTTCCTTTTGCTATCACTTGCTGCAATGCCATCTTCAAGGTCTGAAAGTCTATCTTCAGTTTTGTTCAGGAGGTTTTTCCAGCTTTCAATGGAATTTTTAATTTCCTGGTTATCTATTTGAATCTGTTTCATGCATTCTAATACTTTCCTATATTGTTCATTCAATGTTTCCCTCATTTTTCTATGCTCCTCTATTTTTTTATCTATGTCTTCTTTAGATGTGCTAAGCAACTCTTTCATTATTATTGTCATTTCTTTTTTTTTACCTGAGAGATTATTTCTGATCTGATTTCTTCTGTGGCAAGATTGAATTGTTTCTTTACTTCAGTTGCTATCGTTTTAGAAATTTCACATGTGTGACTTCCAAGTTATTCTATGTCTATGTTTTTTGGTCTTGTTCTGGGTGGGCTGGGTGGTGGGATTGCATTTTGCTCCTTCATTTTGACATTTTCAAAGCCCCCAAAGTTCACTGGGGCTCAGTGTCAATCTCCCAATGTTGAGGGGATGAGGGGTAGCTCATGAAGGCCCCCTGAGTTCCCCCGGATGCTGTATTTGTCATGTGATGGTGGGATGGTGGGGTTCTCATGCAATGGTGGGGGTGCAGTACAGCTCACTGGGGCTCCCAGAGTTCACCAGGTTTCAGCATTGTTCCCACAATGGTGGAGGTGTGGAGTGCAGCTAATTGAGGCCCTTGAAGCTGTCTGGGGTTCAGTGTGGCTCTTGTGACATTGGGGTTGGGTCCTGGTTTACTGAGTTTCGTAAAGCTGTCCAGAGCTCAGAATGGCCCCCAAGTTGGTGCAGGTGGAGGTGCAGGTGCAGGTGCAGGTGCAGGGTGCAGCTCGCCAAGGCTCCTGAAGCTGTCCAGGGCCTCAGGTCCTGAAGTTAACCATAGCTTCTGAACCAGTGGGATTGTGGAATGCTACTCACTAAGGCTCCTGAAGCTCTCTGGGTCTCAGTATGGCTCTATTTCAGAAAATTTAAGTATCTATGTGCACTAGTGAGATTGATGTATATACTTTTTTTTTTTCATGCAGCTCTTTGGTGCTTGCCTGATCCCAGACTTATTGAATCACAGAATTATTTGGAACATGCTTCTTCCTTCTGTTCTGTATAAGATTGGATTGATTGGTCCCTTGAAAAGTTAGTAAAAAATTCTGGACTGGTAATTTTATTTGTGTGGAAAATACTTCAGTGTTAAAATTTATTTCATAGATGATAATTTATTCATCTTGTTTCAATTTTTATAACATATCTTAGTTTAGGAATTTTACTGTATCTTCTCATTCTTTGTATTACATAATGTTAAAAATAGTAAATTTGATTTGCTAAATTTTTAGTCCTTTTAACATAAAAGAAGCTTAGAGGACTCTAACATGCAGGGTCCCTTCTGATTCTATGCCTACTGGTTTATTTCTCTCATTTTTGAAATCCCAACCTATTTTTAAAACTATTGTTGCAGGACAAGCCACTCCAAAATGCAATGGCTTAAAACGAGCAATTATTTATCTTACTGTGTGCGATTCTATAATGGACACTGGCTGCAGCTGGTAGTTTTGGTCTCAACTCAACTTCCTCAGTTGTGCACCATTAGTGGAGGTCTGCGAGGTGTGGCCACACCTGGGCTTTGCTGGCTCTTGGCTGGCTGCCCTACCTCTCTTTTCTGTGATCTTCCATCTTCCAGCCAGCTAGGCTGATTTGCTCACATGAAGCTATTAGTGATACAGGTGAAATAACAAGAGAAAGCAATGTCTTTCAGCTAGCTTGGAACAAGCACATCACTTTTGTTAGCTAAAGCAGGCAACACAGACAGACTAGATTCAGGAATCAGAAAATTGGCCCAGCTTTTAAATGAGAGAACCTGAAATTCAGTTGCAAAGGTACAGGGAGGGTTAAAGAACTCTGACCATTTTACTAATAAAACTAGCATTATTTCTTCTAACACTAAAGATTCTTCATCTTTCATCTCAAAGTATCCTCTAGGACAGTCTCTTGCTCTGTAACGCATCTGTTAGAATTTCCTTTCATGACGTCTCTTATTGTTTCTGCTAAACTTTAAAGATTTTTGTCTAAAAAGTCTTCATTTTGCAACCATTCTTAACAGAGTGATTTTCTGGGAAGCCCATTCCATGTTGTCATTCTAATTCACTTGTTTAATCTCACATTGAAAAACAAAATTTCAGTCTTACTTGGATTCCATTACAGAAATGTCTAACTGCCATTCTCTTGTAAGTTTCTCTCTAGGGATGCTTTAAGATCTCTTTATTGCTTCTGTGTTCCACAGCTTTGGTAGACTGTAGAAAGCCTGAGTTTCTCTTTGCTTGTCCTTGCTATTTTTCTTTTTCCTTTTTTTTTTTTTAATGAGAGAAAGTCTCACTGCACAGTTCAGGCTGGCCTTGAACTTACTACGTACCCTAGGCTGCCTCAAATTCATGACAATACTCTTGCCTCAGCCTCCCTAATGCTGGGACTACAGGCATGTGGCCCCTATACCTGGCCTGTCATTGCACTTTTCAGAGCCAGAATTCATCTGTCCTGGATAATTCTTATCTTTGGGACTTTCACTTTAATTTTCTATCCTATACAGGTAATTTATGTGTATTTCAACATCAATTAGATTTTTTAAAGTATTTTATTTAATTCTTTGAATCTCTTAACTCCTTTATATTTATTATTTCATTGCTAAATGTATTGCATTCTGGATAATCTCTTCAAGTTGACTTGTGCGTTTGGTCATTGTTTTCTAGTCAGGTGCTTAAACCTGTGTTTGATCTGAATGCTTTCATGTTTCATCTCTAAAAATTCTTGTATTTTTCTGCCTATTTTTTATAACTTCACAGTATAAAATCAAGCTTGCTTTTAATGTTTTACCTTTAAAAAGTGATGTATAATAAGTTATAATAAGTTCTATTATAGTCTTTATTGTTCAGTATAACTTCTACATTTGTAGATTTATTTGTTCTTTCCATTGACAGTCATTTATGATTTAATTAATGGACCTAGTAATCTTTTCATTGCAAGTTTCTTTTTCTAATATTAGATGCCTGGAAATTTTGAAGAGCCCATGACTTTCCCCAAAAAGGATTTTTTACATCAGCTTCCATCAGAAACCAGGGGGCTACCACAATTTTAGAGCCATATTATTGCTTTATTAATCTTGGGCTTACTATAAAATTCTCAGGTCAGTCTCAATCTTGAAATTCTTAACAACAAGGATCTTGTCTCAACTGAGTTTATAGCGGCATTTACATTTTAGAGTTACCTGATCTTACTGACTCCTATCCTGTTCTTATTTAATAATTACTACTTTTTCTGTGTTTTCACTTGTGTGAACGTGTTTGTTTGTCTATAAGACTGACCCTAGAGATTTAGAACACATTGTAATAAACTTAATGCAATAAAGTATATTGGATATTGTCAAGTATACAATTGTATTGTTAGAGAACTTTTCCAAGTATCTGTTATGTAATTTTCTCATGAGAACAAGCATGCATAAAGATTATTATTTAAAATTGCAATTGCAAAGCATAATTTAACATGGGATGTACAATTATAGTAAAATTTATTTATGGAAGGTATTTCAGTCACAAATATTCCATGTTTTAATAACTTGGTATTACTTTTAATCATTATATCTGTTTTAGGAAGGATACAAAATAACACTATCTTGCCATCAGAATGTGTGACTCATACAAAGATGAGTCTGTTTTAACTTCATTTAAATATGATGCAAGCAAATGAGCTCTGTTCAGTTTTGTCAAACATTGCTCTGGGAAAAGTTTCTGGTTGAACGCAAGAATGAAGAGGAAAACATTAATCAGCCCAAACAAAATTTTTTGTAAAATAAAACATGGAGTTTCTTTCTTTTCTTTTACAAAATATGAATACATTTGAGCAGATAAACTGCAGCAGAATTGCAAAGTGGAAAAATGATGTACTTCCTAGAGAGACGGGATGGATTTTAACTGTAGTAAATGCAATTTGATTTCCCATATTGTATATACTGCCTTTTGTCTCTCAGTTTATATATGTAGATTTCTTGTGTCTCCTTCTTAAAACCTTAAATTCTTTTCTGTATCTTAAAAAGATAAACATAAAATGTCCTACTAAGTGTTCGATAATAGATATACAATTTTCTTTGACATCCTCAGTAAATATAGGTGTGCTGGTGGGGGCAGGATATGTAGTATCAAAATAATCTCTTTTGAAAAGAGGGAAATTACCTTATATAGTTGCCTTTGTGTCCTCTCTTCTACTTTATTTATATTTTTATTTGTAAGGTAGAGCATTGTGAAATTCCCTCTTTTGGAGCACTATTACCAAAAGTCCATTAAGATGCGTTGATGTTTATATCCATACTGAGTTGTCTGGTACGGCCAGTGACAAACAAAAATGCAAGAGGACACAGAAAAATATGTTACGAGGGAGGAAAAAACAATTTCATATTATATTAAGATAATGATAGAGTATTGTATTTTCAAGAAGCATTCTTTTTCATTTTCTTATTAGAATATGTTTATAGTACATAATGGCTCCATTTCTTGTGGGGAATTGGTGCATGTGCAAAATCCCTCTTAATTCCTTTTTCCACCCCCTTTCCCTCCTTTCCTTCCTCCTCCACCCTCCCTGTATTGCTTAATCCCTTTTCCCCTTTTGAAAGAAATACATCCCTATTTTCTTGAGATATATTTACATAGCTTAAAATTCACCTACTTAAGTGTATAAGTAAAAGTTTGCCAACGGATTTTCAGAGTTGTGCAACTATCTCTATATTTTTAAATACATCATCTTCACCAGAAACCCTATTCTCACTAGCTGTTATGTATTACTTTCTTTCCTTTTAGACCTAGACAATTACTCATTTACTTACTGTCTCAAAGAGCTGTTTTTTTTTTTTTTTGTAAGTTTTGTATACATTTAATCATGTTACCCTTTATTATTTGCCTCTATCACTTTGTAAACCATTCTTACGGGTCAGCCACATTGTAATATGTGTCAGTACTTAACTCATTTCATTGATAAACACTTTACCATTGTGTAGCTCTGCCACAATTTGCTGATTCCTTTCTCAGTTCATAGATATTTGAGATGTTTCTGCTTTGTGCTGTTATCACTAATGCTATTGTGGACATTTGTGAACAAGTCTGTAGAAGTATGTTTTAATTATTTAATAATAATTTAAGCGTACTTTATTTACTTTCATTTTTGTGTTTTCTTTGGAGAAATACCCATTCAATGTCTTTGCTTATTTTTGAATTAGATTGCACTATGCTTTGAATGTACCCTCCAAGTTACTTGGGAATAGGGTGTTTGAGACCTGGTTAGGTGGTGAGGGTTTATTACCATGGGACAAGGTTTGTCCTGAGTGTGGGTTCGGCCCCTCTCCCTGCCTCTCCTGCTCTCTTGCCCTGTGATGCCTTTTGCCCTGTTATAAGTCAGCAAGGAGGCCTTCTCCCATTTACCTCCCTGATTTCCATCTTGGACCAGTTTCTACACCTTAAGAGAAAAACCTGTTTTTAAATTGCCTCATCTCAGATACTTTGTTAGAGCCACACATAGAGTTTATCTGTGTCATTGAACTAAATAAATTTTCAAATACATTTTGGATATACATTTTTTAACCGATAGATATACGATTAGAAAATACTGCCCCCCACTCTGTGTTAAATGAAATACCTTCTCATTTTTTTTTTCTTCACAGTGTTTGTATTAGTACAGGATAGTACACAATGATCGCATTCCTTGTGGGGAGCTGGTACATGTACATATTACTTCTCAGTTCTTTCATTCCCTTCCTCATCTCTTTCTTAGTTACCTTCCCATTTGAAAAAGATCTATATCCCTGCTTCCTATTCTCTTTTATTTTGCTATTTATTTATATTTTTAGTTTCTCATACAAGAAAAATCATGCAATATTTAAATCTTTGCATCTGATTTATTTCACTGAACAGTATATCCTCAGGGTGCATCCATTTTCTTATAAATAACTCGTTTATCCTTCTTTATGACAGAGTAGTACTTCATTGTGTATAAATACCACATTCTGTTTATCCATTCCTCTCTTATTTTCTGGATAGTACTCTTTGAAGATTTATTTTGATGAAATTCAAACTATAATTTTTTTATCACTAGGATTTTGATGTCTTATCTAACAAATGACTACCTGCCCCCAGTTCATGAAAACATACTCCTAATTTTTTTTCCTGAGAATTTTGTAGTTTTAGCTCCTATATGGAGGTCTATAATCCATCTGAATTTATTTGGGATGTGGTGTGAGGTAGGGTTTAAATTTCATTCTTTGGAATATGGATATCCAGTTGTCTGAATGTTATGTATTGCATGAAGTAATACTTTGCAGTTGCAACTTTAACTTGCCAGAATACAATTTTTTATCCTAAAAAACTTTATAATTCTTACTGCTATTATCAGAAAACATATATTGTGTGTGTATATATATATAAAACTTTTTTGTGTGTATAGAATATCTATATTATTCACTAATATTAGAAGTTTTATTACACTTTCTGTATATATATAATACTTTATAGTATTCTAAAATATCCTATTATGTGGATAAAATAACTAATATATGTTGGAACAGGAAAGTAATTTATGGAGAAAAAACCAAACGATTTTCAGTGTAACTATGGACTACCAACAAGAAAGTTTATGCTTTTGCATTATTTTCCTTTACTAACAGACACTAACAGAAGAGGCAATACTATCCAGAAGAAGTTATTTTAAAAAGAAAAGTTCAAGGCTTCTTCCTATATTTTATGAAGAATTGAGACTATGAGTAGATAGTTCATTTAGGAACAACCTTCAGTGATGTCTTCCCTTATGAATACATAAACCCAAGAGCTTAGTCTGGGGAAGCTAAATTGGTATGCAAAAATGAGATAAAAGGTGATTTACACCATGAACAGTAGAAAGATTTACAGATAATGTCTTTAGAAAGTTACTTAATTTTTTTCTAGTGCACCTCCCACTTTCTCAGCCATGGCTCCAGTTGTAGAAGGAGGTTTGACTGGAGCTCTGGTCTCCTGCTAAAACTAGCACTATGGGTTTCTCCCTCCAGGTCCCACTTATGATCATCTTCTATGACCTAATAAGCTAAGATGTGTGCTCTGACACTTAGAAAATTTGGGAGATTGCTGACTTGGTAGGCTGTGCTTGCAGGTGAGGTCAAAATGATCAGTACAACAGAGGGCAATACTGATGACTTCCTCATTGGTGCAAATACCTCCACTGGAGGACCCAAGGTTGAAGGCATGTAAAGGACAGTATCACTGGTGGTGATATTGTCATAAGCCATCCTTTGCAAGAAACCAGCTTCACAAAAGAAGCCTACAAGAAATCCATAAAAAATTACATGAAGTTGATGAAAGGAAAGCTTTAAAGACAGAGGCTACATCCCTAGACATTTAAAATATATATATTTTTAATTTTTACTTTGGTTCTCGAGACAGGGTCTTCCTAAATTGCCAAGGCTCGCCTCAAAAACTTGTGGTCCTTCTGCTGCATCCTTCACAAGTAGCTGGGAAGACAGGGAAGCACATAGGGATGAAAATGTGAGGCCAAAGAGAATTGCTGTGTTTCTGGACTACTCTAAAGATAGCATTACCCCATATATGATTTTATAAGGATGGTTTAGAAATTGGAAAATATTAACAAATTAAGCAGTTAGTTGGGATCTATCTCTTGTCATCATAGCTTGCTACTGTTTGTCCTCCTCACAGAGCCAGGACTTAAGACACATGAGAGTGATGTCATCTTGAGCTTTTCATTTATTTTAACCGTGGTGTATTTTGCAGTAGAGGCATTGTCTTGTTTTTAAGAAAAATGATACCATATAGGTTTTATATGAAGAAATGTGTATGCATCTATGAATGTATGCTATCTCTACATTTATATAATAGAGACCAGCAGATGACAGAATAGGGAGCAATTTTAGCTTTTCCTCATATTTACATAGAGATGTGGACAGGTACCCAGTTCCATCTTGAGCTGATTTGCTAAACCACCTCCATGGTGATATTCTTCTAGAAGAAATAGTTAGGATTCTATTAAATATATGATGCACTCACAACCTATATATATTCAGGTGGGAGGAAGTTGCTTCAAGAGAAGTTGTTAGTTGTTAGATGTGGGTTTCAGTAAAGAGGAAAGTGATAATCTTGCATGATATCACTATACCCGCGGCTGTGTTAAGAGGTAAGTGGGAGTTACAAAGAAGCACTGAAAAACTCTGAGGAGGAAAAAAGAGAAACAGACTTACCCATAAGAAAGTTGTTCTAGGAATCAGAGAGAATCTTTTAACAAACCTTTGTAAAGCTTTCAACATTTTTCTGAATTTTTCCCTGGCCTTTATTAATAGCATAATTGTCACTGCAAGAGTATTTTTCTTCACTATATTGTTATTAAAGGTATCAAACTTCTAGTTTAAAAATGTATTACGTGGAATTCAGAAACTTTCAGACTTCTCTGGGATGTATGAAACTAGCAATAACACTTCCAGCTAGCAGCTATCTTTCTTTTAGACAGTAGGTCACCATATAGATAACTCAGCAGTATATGGATATAACTGGGGCACACATAGTAATTGCTTCTCCTGAAATGCACTTGAAGATCATCCTGGAAAGGGAGGGGCAAAATGTTGGTTGCTCATATAATGAAACATTAAAGATATAGGCTTCTTTCATGAATCAATTCTTAACCAATTTATTTTTAAATGTCAGGCACTTTACCTCTATCAAATTTCCCTGTTTCCAATGTCATACCCTCCAAATTCTTCTCCCCAGAGAAGGGAGGTCATCCAAGAAATATCTCCCCCAAAACATATTTAATAATCACATTGCCTAGGTTAAAAAAATTCTTCAGCAGCTAATATGACCTTCAAGATAAAATCCAAACTATTTTGTAGGATATGCAAGGCTTTCCAGCATCCTAATCCTTTTTTTCCCTTATTAATTGTTATTTTCTCATTCAGTAAAAGGTTCTTTGGTTTGTCTCCTATCCACCTCTTTAGGATATTGCAATTACCCATAGCATCTGTATTTTACTGCCTTACATCCTCCCACTACTCTGTGATCTCCATAAGAGAATTTTACCTTTCATCTAGGTAGTCTCAATAGTTGACTATTTGGCCAACAGAAAGTAGTTAACAAGCAGTATTTATTGAATAGCTTGGCCTGTGGTCCTGCTCTCTTTGTCCCTCTGTTAGTGATAAAGCACCTTCACCTGTGTTATGGCTCTCCACTGGCTATTTAGGGCCAAGTGATAGTCTCACTGTCCCTTTTTTGTTAAGTACCTTCACATGAAGATGTTCTGATCAGTGGGAGGTGAGTAGGAATGCTGAGTAAGTTGTAGAATGAAATTAAATTCCTAAAAATGGAAACTCATCACTTTCTGCTTCCCTTTGTTCCATGCTAGAAAGCAGATATGGTAGTGGTGAGGCAGATTTGATTTTAATGATTCATAATTCTAGAAAATATAAAAAAGACAGAAGGAAGCTACACCTTGGAACACTTCATACAGTAATTCCCCCTCTGTTCTCACACTATTTACGTACCTCTGGACATAGGAGGAAATCTTTATCCCTGTAGGTTAGCCTGTTCTTAAGTAGGGTATCTGAGAATGCATAGCATAAAATGCCTAGCTGAATCTTTTGTGGGATTTCTGCTTGCAGATTTTAATTATCCATAGGCACCACCTGCATTTGTCTCATCAAGACATTCTCCTCATGACTGATCTTTAAAACAGACAAGTACTTAATTTTGGAGATGAGTAGAAAAAATATTTGTTCTTTTTAGAGTATTTACCATAGTGCTTGCTTTTTCTAACATTAAATAGGAAGAAAAATTAGCATCTGGAGTAAGTGACTAGGATTGAATTGTTCTCAATTCACTTTAGTTATAAGCATAGTTTCTGGAATCTTTTCTTTACTCAAATGCTTTTTGGCAAAATATATTTACAGTGAGCCAGGCATGGTGACATATGCCTATAACTACAGTTAGTTTGACTAGAGTGAAGATCTAGTGTAACTAAACTCCATGTCAAAGGTTTCTTTGATTAACAGACATCAGTTTTTTTCCGGTAGCGTAATGACTAATTTCTATAATGCAGTGGATTTTTGATGATGGTAAGCTACTTTCTGCAAGTCTTAGGTGAGGCTACATCACCATGTGAACTGTATATTTACCCAGAGTCACTTATGCCTGCTTCCAAATCTGTGTGCACCAGGTAGCAGGTGGCTTACCACACATTAAAAGCACTGTGACTGTAGAGTCAGAATTTACGTTCGAGTCTTAGGCTGCCAGTGCTTGTGGCCTGGTCTTGAGTACATTCCTTGTCTATTTGAGATTGTTATACCATTGGGTTCTTGAACAAGTAAATGTGTCAACCTCAGGGAATTTCTTAGGACAGCACATAAAGAGTATTTAATATGAAAAATTGGCAATAATTCAGAACACTCAACAAATTGTAATAATGTACTACAACTATTGCTTAAACTGATGCAATCTGATCAGGTAAAGAAGTTGCTATGTAATGGAAATTATATCAAGCTCTTTGGAATCATTCCAAGTAGATAAATGACTCAATCCTCACCTACATCCACATCCCCCCAAACCACACACCAAATCACATCTGATTGAGAACCCTAAAAGTAGGGGGCAGAAAACTCATATCTCATGAGGAAAATACATTTAAATTGCTTTGCAACTAATCTTAGAAAGACCCAAAACTAAATACAATCATATTTCACTTATAGGAAAGACAGTGTAGATTCACACTCTAGGGAGCTACACTCACAGGCAAGGCATTGGTCCTACTGCAAAGAATCAATGATTAAATGCAAGTCAATACATTTTAGGTTAGAGTGAAACTGTTAGGTATTTGTTTCTTTTTTTTTTTTTTTAAATTCCCATTAATGGAATAATGTTCAATGAACTTATGACCAGCAGTGTATCTGGTCTACTGCTTTGAAATAACACAGTTGTATTCATTTCACACAACCAGTTCTCATTACTTTACTTCATGTAATTTTATTGGTTTTTCTAGGCATAAAAGGGAACACATTCTCTTTCCAAGTTTGTCCTAAAAGTTAAATTTTCATTGTTATAATGGGAAATTACAACTTGAAGAGAATGATAGCCCAAAGATTATGTTAGGAATGATTAAGCAAGCAATAGCAATAATGGAGTACATAAAATTTGAATTAATTCAGTTATATAACTTGCCTAAGAGAACAGCCCAAATATCTTCTACTTAAATATTAAAATTCTAATCAATCTAATCTCTATTTTTCTAAGAATGATGAAAGATATCTTCAGAAAATTTAAATTAGATTTTAATTGTTCTAACAATTGTAAGTTTTGTCTTTCATCCTTTTATTACTTTAAATCAACTTTGTTCATTTCTTTAATATGTTAACATTTGAAGATGAATTCTATTTCATTTACTATGAGAAAAAATGTTAAATATGTGTGGAGGTTGAGATTTAAAAATAAGTATTTGAAAATTCCTTATAATTTTATCATATTAATTGGTGTAAAGAAATGTAAAATAAACTCACTTATTTCAAATATAGCTATTTTCTTTGTTATGTTTATCTAATTTCTAGATACATGCTGTCTTTAGTTACTTTCCTCTTGTTGCTGAGACAAAATACCCAACACCCAAAATTAAAGAAGGAAATGTTTATTTTGCTCGCAGTTTGTAGAGGCTTCAGTCCATACTCTGCTGGTTCCAAGGCACATGGCAGAGGGCAACAGTTCATGGTGGCAAAAAACAGCAAAAGCAGGAAGAGCAAAAAAGGGGGAGCAACAAAGAGCCTCTTTCCCTCCCTTATGTTGTATACAGGCTACCCACCCCAAGGAGGGTGTAGCACTGAGACCCATAATCCCAGCACTGGACTGTGAATCAATCATAAACTCTAGAAGCCCTGCCCATGACTGCATGAGGCTTTGGGGGGACATCCAGACACAAACCATAACACATGCCTGGCACACATGAGGTGCTCATTAAATATTTGTCATATGAATGAACAAATGAATGATGGATGTGTTCTCTGCTGTCAGAGAAAGTCTAGGTACATGTGAAAATATTACTAAGTAGACACATCAGGGTATAAATGCCAAATCAGTAATACTAAAATAATACTAATATATTTAATGACGTATGTTAGATTGATCTGGAAATATTTTGGAATAAATAAGGAATCTTGTGGAAATTTCTTTTTGAAGTTCTATAAAACCAGAGGGGTTACCATTTTATTAAAATTAATTTCTTTTTTTATGAGTACATGTTTGTCATACATAGTGATCACATTCATCATGTGGATTTGTAAATGTACATAGTGTATCTTAATTCTTTTTTTCCCATTTCCCTGCCTTCTCTTCAACCTTTCTTCTCCACAAAAGGGGAAAATTTGTACAAAGAAGTAGTAATGTCTGTACTAGAAAAAAAATACTTCATAGTTCAGCGGGTATTTATTTCTAATTTTTAATAATTTGAATTAAAATCCATCCTTCTGATGCCTCTGAAGTACTGAAAATTCTGTACAAAACTAGTTTTAGTGAATTTCTTTTCATTTTTAAATAAATTTCATATTAGATCAGATATCTAAATATCAGAAACCTCAGTAGCTAAATATCAGAAACCTCAGTAGCTTAACTATACTTACCTTGTATTTGGAAGGCTACGGTAAGGTTAGTTTTCATTTTTTAGTGTTTGGGATGGCCTACCTTTCATTAATATTATTTGATTATGTAAATGCATATAGTTTAGCAATTTTAAAATTTCTTTCTGAATCAAATTTTGCTTTGGCTTTTTGCCTTCAATTGGTTTTGCATGATTTCCAGAGTAACAATTGTATAAATGATATTAGGTTCTACAGCTCTGTGTGATGCACACATCCGCAGGGTTTATTTCCCATGTGTTTCAAATTATAAAGGCAATCAAACATGCGATCAGTTTCTAATGAGGAAAGGACTCTTTGACATCTGCTCTGGCTATTTCTGTTTTTGTTTATCTACATTTAGTTAGAAACTATAGCTAGAAACTCTAAACATGGAATAAATGCAATCCTAGTAAGTCATATTTTCCTGCTTTGGATAGAACAAAATTTTATTATAGATTTTTGTAGCTCAGTGAAAGTCAGTAGATTGCATATTTGGGTTTAGAGTTTAATATAATAACAATACTGTTTTTAAAAGGTTATAGCTACAGTGTTGTTTGTAACAGGATATCCATCATAAGTTTTAATTTGCAAATAGTATATTATTTATAATAAAAAATTGCCTTTAAATTTCAATTCTATGTTGTATGTGTCCCTAACTTCTGATGTGCATGCCCATTATTCATAGAACATGATAATTTTAAAAACATCATCCAAAAATTGCTTTGGATAAATATAAGAGATAATTTAATTAGATCAGGGACTAGTGAGTTATAAAAATATTTGTTCAAAATGAATGGTATATTTCACCCCAGAAATAATGGCTATCATCAAGAAATCAACCAGTACCAAAGCTGGCAAGGCTGTGAGGAAAAAGGAACCCTTCTCCACTGTTGCTGGGAGTGTGGACTGCTGCAACCACTGTGGAGATAAGTCTGGAGATTCTTCAGTAGACTAGGGCTAGAGGTCCCATTCAACCCAGCTATTTCCCTTTTGGGTATTTTTCCAGAACTGAAAACATCATACCACAGTGATATATGTGCACCCATGTCTATAGCTGCATGATTTCTAATAGCTAAATCATGGAAGCAGCCCAAATGTCCATCCACTGAGAAATGAATAAAAAAGTTGTAGTATTTTTACCTAGTGGAATATTACTCAGCTA
>NW_004955409.1:21262999-21264146 GCF_000276665.1 Chinchilla lanigera | reverse complement strand
ACACAGGATAGCTAAGATAGTTGTACTACTGACTTACACTGCATTTTTGAAAGGAACAGTTAATGTTTAATTGTTTGATCAATCTTACATGACTATATTTGTTTAACTGAGTATCCAATTTGAAGATAAACAATATGTAGTACAACAATCACTGTTAATTTCCTATCACCTTGTCTGAAGTTCTGTATTGTTTCATTTTCTTCCTGTGGTTTTGTTTATGTCTGTTTGTTTGTTAATGTGTTTTCATTCTTTTATCTTTAAAATTAAAAAAGCAAGAAAAAAGCTCCAAAACTAATGGTGTTTGTAAGTGTGGTGGACACAATTTACCCATTTTTTTGACCATGCTAAAATATCAAAAATAAAACAAAGCAATAGTGCCAGACATTTTTACAAGGAGAAAAATTGTTTGATGATGACTTATTATTTAAGGTTTCCAGAGAAAATGGGAGTTTTGAAGAACTAAAGATGCAGTATGGTCCCAAACACAACAACTGTACTTTTCTCCTTTATGACACAGCTTACAAGTTATCTTAGTTACCTTTGTCTCATTGCTGAGATAAAATACCTGAAATGCAAAATTAGGGAAGGGAAGATTTATTAAGCTCACAATTTGTGGAGGTTTCAGTTCATAATCAGCTGAACTGAAACCTCCACAAATTGTGAGCTTAATAAATCCTGGCTCCAAGGCAAGGTGGCACGGTAAGGGGCAACAGTTCAAGATGGAAGATGACAGCAAAAGCAACAAGAGCAACAAGGGGAAGAACAAGCCTCTTTTTTTCCCTTATATGGTAAGCATGCTACCCTCTAGGGTGTGTGTAGCACTCACACCATCTCCATACCCTCCTCTTGCACAGGTTGAGGATGTTTACAAAGTGAGGACCCTGGATCCCTGCTGAGTTGCTTAAACATCTGGACTTCTCAAGTTGATACAATATATCAATCATTACAATCCACCCCTTGTCAACTTGGCAACCAGACACATTTCTTTAAAGCAGTTTTCAGATACATGGACATGCTTATTCTTATCATTTTATAATTTGAACATTTTAATACAGGTTTAACAATCATTAAGAACTAATATTAAGTCTATCAACATTATATTACATTAGAACCATAACATTTGCCCCTAGCTCCCCAAAGACTCATG
>NW_004955409.1:21241733-21262744 GCF_000276665.1 Chinchilla lanigera | reverse complement strand
CATTAAGTTGTGTAGTTCCCTGTAAGCATCTGAGGCAATCTGTAGCAAATTGTGCACTCTGAAGTGCTCAAGTGACTCCACCCCTATGGCATTTCTGGTGATTGTAGTTCTTATGGCTGCTCTCTTAGGCCCTCTTTGCTCCCTTCTTATAACTTTCTTTAAATGATCCATGTTCCTGGCTTTTCCAAAATTCTTGGGTCTCCATTGCACCTTTAGCTTCATCCTCAAAGCTTCACACACTTCCCTTTCGGGTGCACACTGTCTGGCCTCCCAGGTCTTTTGAAATTGGGTAGAAGCCTTCTTAACCCCACAACTCTTGCAATCTGCATGCACCTAAAACCAGCACCAGGTGGATGATGCCAACATCTGCAGCCAGCTGGAGCAGTAGCCATGCTTTCCTCTTTTTTATCTGTAGGGGTTGAGTGCATGGAATACTGGGTACTGTGAATCCAATTCAGAGGAAGAAATTTTCTATGCTGCTGCCATTCTGGAATATGGTGTTGTGAGGCTTTCTCCTCAAAGCTAAATCTTCCACTTTTGCAGTTTTGAGGCTGTAGAGGGTGGAGATTTGTTTCTTCTTGTGATGCCCTCAGGCCATCCTTAATATTGTTCTATTCCTACTCAGCAGTTGAGATCTCCTCGGTGCTATCTTTGCTGTTCACAATTTTACTGGAGCTTCCTTTCTTGCCAAACTCAAAACATTGTAAATCAACCCACTGTTTTTTTTGCTCTTGATTCTCCACATAAATCTGACTAAAAGCTCCCAACAACAGCCATGCCACTACCTCAACATTCAACTGCCTTGAAATTTCTCCTGCCAGATTATCTAGTCTGCTGTCCTTAACCTCAGTCTCAGGCAAAGTCTCTGGACACAAGCAAAATGCAGACAAACTTTCTGCTAAGCCATAACACACATTATCTGGAGTCCAGCACTCAATACAGTCCTTCTTCACAGCAGAAATCTCCTGCACCTGGTCTTTGTGGGAAGGATTTCTATCAGCCTTCTGATCTTTTGAACTCTGACCAGAATCTCCCATACAAAGCAGCCTAAGGTATTCCAGCTCTACTTTTTCAGGTGGCATCTCAGAACCTTTCCAAACTCTTCCCACAAACCATTCCCAAAGGCTTTTGAGCCATATGGTCACGTATTGTCACAGAAATGACCCCACTTCTCTATCTTGGTTACTTTTCTTACATTGCTAGGACAAAATACTCTACACTCAAAATTACAGAAGGAAAAGTTTATTTAGCTCACAGTTTGTGGAGGTTTTAATCCATAATCAGTTGGCTCAAAGGAAGGTGGCATGGTAAAAGGCAACAGTTTAAGGTGGCAGACAGCAGCAAAAGCAACAAGAGCAACAAGGGTAAGAGCAAGGCTGTTTTTCTCCCTTATACTGTATGTAAGCTACCCTCCCCAGGGTGGGTGTAGCACTCACACCATCTCCGTGCCCTCCTCTTGCATAGGTTGAGGATGTTTATAAAGTGAGGACCCTGGCTCCCTGCTGAATTGTTTAGTTAAACTTCTGAACTTCTTAAGTTGACACAATGTATCAACCATTACAAGTGCAATGCTATGACTTTGAAAGTGGTTTCTAGAAGGATTTTTTTCCTATTGAGTCTTTATAGACTTCATTACACTGCTCAAAATAATCTATTTTCTATTTATACATGGTTTTATAAATTTATACTTTAATTCAGAATAGTGGTAGGCAAAGAAAAGCAATTCTCCAAGCCATTGCTAATTTTAATAGTAAGCAATTGAATATAGTCTCAACCAGGGATTCTAAAAATTTAATATATTCTAATGTAAAGGCTGTTTGCTGATTTGTATAATAAATATCCCACCTGAATTGATAACTGAATTGTGTCAAGATGCCCTAATGAGCTTTTCAAGACTACTGAGCTAACAGAATTCATTTTAGAATCTTTACTTAAGACATGTCTAAAGTGATTCAGGAAGGAATAGTTGGTAGAGAAACTGCATGATGAATTCAGGATCTTTATTATTTATTGACCACTGTCATTTGCCCATTAAAGAGGCTTTGTGGGCAATTATAATATATAAAATATAGTTTTTACTTCATATTGAATATTCTTCAAATAAATATCATGTTCAAATGGAAATACTCAGGTTTATCTTGATTGTTCTTTCCTCATCTCTTATAATTGAGCAATCCTACTAATTTTCATTTTATCAAATTATACTTTACATTAAAATTCCTTTTTTAAATTTTAGGCTCTTCACCTAATGTAAACCTACCTCACAGTTTTGTAGAGTATTTTTCTGAAGATTGTCTATCATTGCTCTTTTTCAAATATATCAGTCTACTCCAGGCTTTGTCATGAGAACAATGAAAAATATAATTTAACATGATACTGCCATTCTCAAAAACTTTGGATGTCCTGTAATAATACACCAGATCATAATTTTGGAAGAAAGATAATAATCTCGATGGTAATTTTGGGGCTCTAAAAAATTGCCAAGCTAAAAATCTAGTTTCAGCTTTAACATATAAAAGGCTTATTACAATAAGAAAAAACAGAACTACAAACTCTCTGTATTTTTCTTGGACCCATATGAAAACTTTGTCACAAAGCAAAGGGGAAATCTGGAGGGGCAGGCAAACCAAGGAAATCTGGAGGGGCAGGCAAACCAAGGAAGTTCCTACTGACGTTTGCTTTTCCGAATGAAGCAAAAGCTACAGGAGAAACAAACTAATAATGGCACTATAATTGTGATTTTGATGAATTGCTAAGAGGCTTATTGGGGAATAGAATGAGATTGAAAAAAACTTGGGGGCCATAGTCTTAGGGCACCATACACTACACTTTTGTGAGGTTTTTTGTTTTTTTTTTTTTAAGTACTGTGAATCAAAGTCAGGACCTTGCACTTGCCAGGCAGGCGCTTGTGCCACTGAGCTATATCCTGGGCCCTACTTTTATGAGTTTTAGTGCTGGGAACCCCCCCAGATCCTTACAGTGAAGACGTCAGAAAGATACTCTAATAGTTGTGGCAGGAAAAGGCAAAAAATAACCTACGGAATTCTCCATAACAAAGGCCTATTGTCCAAGAGGCAAGGGCTTTACCAAAGCATTTTTCCACTTGAAGGAAAGCTATTTTCCTGAATTCATTCATCTCTAACTCTCCAGTCTCCATCAAGAGGGAGAAAAATTATGCAACACTTGTGAAGGCCACAGTTTAGGGACATATTGCTCTGGCTTGTGGCTAGATGTCACCCCTCTCTCCTCAAACCTCATGCTATCGTAGGTGGGGCTTTTTCAGGGGTGGTGGATCTAGAATGTGTGATGGATCTAGAATGTGTGATGCTGGGATGAAGGGTGTGTGATTACTAAATTAGTCCACTGATTGGTGTGGTTTAATTCTAAGTGTGGACAATGGGAAGGTCCACTCTGGATGTGAGTGCCATCCACCCTAAGGGCATGTAGCCTGGACAGAATATAAGGGACCGAAAGAGGGTTACTGTGATTACTGCTTGTCACTTGCTGCTTGCTGCCTTGTTGCCTTCCGCCTTGTACCTACCATGAACTATTTCTTCTTGCCAAGCCACTCTGCCTTGGAGCCAGCCAACTATAAGTTGAAACCTCTACAAACTGTTAGCTACAATACATATGTTCACTAAAAGACTGATTTTAGTTACCAGGCTTGGTGATACATGCCTGGAACACCAACACTTTGAGTGGCTGAGGCAGGAGGATTGTAAATTTGAGGCCAGATTGGCCAATTTAGAAACTTTAAAACCCTGTCTCAAAATGAAAAAGACCTGGAAATACAGTTAAGTGCAGAGATTCTTGGTTCAGTCCCCAGTACTGAAAAAAGATAGACTTAATCATAAATCTATAGAAAATTTTCTTTCTCTCACATATAACCATTCCTTCAATAAGGCTCAAATCTAAATCTGTTATAGGTGAAAGAAATGCAGGATGCAAATTCTTTTGAAGGGAATTTTTGGGTCACCTGAAGGCAACAGAGAGACAATGCAAGAACATGTGAAGAACACCTGACTTACAGCTTTTGCAAATACACAGATTTAATCTAGCCCAATTCCTTCCTAGACTAACACAAATCCTTACACTGAAGCATATTTTCCTTGCTTTCTATTATCCAATACAACAAGAGTGAAATCAGAAGGCATACTTTAAAACAATAAATACAAAAACAACTACAAAAAATCAAAACACGATCTGATGAGAGAAAACCATACACAGAACAAAAATTTTATGTGACATAAATGTTGAAATTGTGAGACACAGAGTTTAAAATGAATATGAACATTATGTTAAAGAATTCAATGGAAAAAGTAAACAATATGCAAAAATGAGGAGAAATATGAGAATGAAATGGAACTTCTAAGAGTGAATCAAAAGATAATGCTGGAAACAAAATGTGAAACAGGATCTCATCAGTAGACTCCATACAGATTGGAGAAAAAAATCAGTGAGCCTTAAGATAGTCCATAAGCAAGTGCAAAATGGGGAAAAGAAAGAATTTACAAAGGCAAGAACACTGTGGAACAATTTAAAAATTATATATATCTGGGTTGTGAGAAGTAAATGAAGAAAGATATCATAGTACATATTTAAGTAATAGTGGCTGAAAGTTTCCCAATAGTTGTCAGACACCTAACCGTGGATCTAGGAACATCAGAAAATAACAAGCATGATCAATACCTAAAATCTATACCTAGGTATATCAAACTACAGAAAACCAAGCATAAAGAGAAATATCTCTAAAAAGTTGAAGCCTTCTCGAATGAACAAACAACAAAATTTATTGCTTGTGGTCCTGCTTTGCAAGAAATACTAAAGAGGGTTATTCAAGAAAAAAAATGATATAGATCAGAAACTTTATTCGATTTGCATAGTGAATGGAGAGCATCAGAAAAAGAATAAATGGTCAAATTTATTTATTTAAATTTTATTATTCTTAACTGACCAAAAAGAGAACTTTACTTATAGTCATTTCTGAATATGTACTGAGCGATCATAGCATACAGAAAAGTAAGTGAAGGTCTACAGTGTCATAAAAGATAGAAGGGAGGGGCTGAGAATCTGCTGTTATAAAACACGACAGCTGAAGTAACAATGGCACTTGAGAGAAGCTTAGATTAGTTATATAAACTGCACACTCTAAGGAAAACATTAACATATTTTAATAAAGGAAGTGTAATTAATATTCTAAAAGAGAAGATGGAATTATAAAAAAGAGGGAGATGAATAAGAAATAAGTGAAATGAATAGCAAACAGTTAAACATATAGTAACTATCAATCTAAATACATTAATAATTATTTTACATGTAAATGATAAAAATTTACATTCCAAAGACAAGTTGTTATAGTAGATAAAGGTACAAATACACTATTTACAAGAAACTCAGTTGTAATAAAAAGACTCAGGTTAAAAATAAATGGATGAAGCAGGATATCACACACTAATGTTAGCAAAAATAAACTGGATAAGCTATGTTAATTTTGAACAGATCAGGATTATAAGAAGAAATTACTCAGGGAAAAAAGAAATATTTCATAATAATAAAAGAGCTAATTCTCCAAGAAGATATAATGGTACTTAATGTATGTGCTCCCAAACTCCCACAGAATGTTGTCTCATAATTAAAATAAGAAACATAAAACATCCCCCAGAAGATTTTATGATATTAGAAAATATGTAAAATGCCCATTCAGTCTTTAATATATGCAAATTTCCCTTGGTGTGCTACACTTGCCATTTGTAGTCTGTTTCCAGTTTCATTTCCACTATATTACTGCTACTCTTTCCCGAACATTCTTCCTGAGGCCATGCCAATTGCTAACTATTTCATGAATAGTTTATTCTGTTGTTTGTTCGTGCTTTTTTGCATGTAAATTTTTCTAAATTGACTCTTCTTCCTGGTCACTAAACTCATACATTCATCTTACAAAATCTATATGAACTTGCAAAATTTAATATAGTATTATTGACTATATTTTCACTGAATTATTTCACGAAATTATTAGTAACTGTAACATATTTATTTCATGGTGTCGTGTGCCATTCCCCATATTGGTTTTTCCTCTTGTAATGAGAATTCCTGATGCAGAGGGACTTCATAGTGTGTCATTTTCTACTCTTTGTACTTAGCAAAACAACTTGTATGGAACAGTGCTTAGTAAAAAAATACATCATTATCAAAATAGCTCATTAGTCCCTACATACACAGTGAATTTACATTTTTCTGTGCCTTTACATAGGTTATTTTTCTCTAACTTTGATGTCTATTTCTTCTCTGGGGCTTATAAATTCTTACTATTCATGGCCTTGTGCAATTACAATATTTCTATGCCTTTTTTCTAGATCTTTTATATTTTAGCATCTATGTTTAGGTTTATGATTCATCTCAAATTAATTTTATGTCTGATGTCTCAAGGGAAAAATTTATTTCTTCACTTACTCTTTTTTCAGTTGTTTCAATACAGCCTTGCTGAAAAGTGTTTTCTTTCCCCCTTGAATTAGATGTTGCCTGTCATAAATCATTTGATCTAATTTATGCAGAACTATTTCTATACTTCTTGTTGTTTCCTTGATCTGTTTACCTGATTCCCACATCACAGACTTAATTATTAAAGTTTTATAATAAATATTGAAGTCAGGTAGTATAAATCCCCAAATTCTGTTTTTCAGTAATGCTTGCATGATCTATTTGAGTCCCATATACTTCCATACCAATTTTAATATTGATGTGTCAGTCATCACAGAAAAAACCCCTTCAGATACTGGTTGAAATTGCATTCTGTTTTATGTTAATCTGGGGAGAACTGATATCTTTATGAGGTTTATTTAGGTCTCCTCTCCTTTCAACAAATTTTATAGTTTTCAGAGTAGAAGTTTTGCTTAGCTTTCCTTACGTGTATCCCCAGATACTTTATTTTTTAAAATGCAGTACCAGAAATTGATTTTAACTTTAATTTTCCAATTGTTGCTATTTTGTGGAAATACGATTTGATTTTTGCATTGATCTTTAATCCCAAGGCTTGGCTGGGTTCAGCTATTGCATCTAGTATTTTTAAACTCTATTTCTTATGTATTTCAATGGCAACAATTTTGTCTGCAGAAAAAAAAAATGTACTTCACTTTTCCTTTTCCTCCCTCCTTTTTCTTCTCCATTCCTTCCTTCCTTCCTGTATCTTTTCCTCCTTCTATTCCCTTCATGCTTTGACCAGGACCGTTGCAAAACACAGGGGTGCATAAAAACAGTTACAAAGACCCTAATTGTCTCTGTCTCTAATTTTAACAGTGAAGTATGCCTTTTTGACAGTGAGTTTAATGGCAGTTGAAAGTTTTTCACAGATACTGTTCTTTGGCTTGAGAAATGTGTCTTCTATTTCTAGTTTCCAAGGAGTTTTTATCATAAGGAAGTGTTATCTTTCGTGCAATATTTTTTGTTTTGCATCTGCTATATAATCTGATTTAGTGTCTTTATTCTTTTTCATATAATGAAAAAGAATGGTTACATTTATCAATTTCTGAATGTTACTAATATAACATTGAATTCTTTGTATCAGTTTCACTTAACCATAGTATATTTCTAATTTGCTTACATGTTAGACTGCCTGATATTTTCCTACAGATAACTGCCCTCTGATTACTACCCACCTCCATCCGTCCAGCCCTGGGATAATCTCTGTTGATCTACCTTTAAATTCACTAACCATTTGTTCTTCAGTTTAATTGGAGTATTAAGCCCACTTTTTATTACAAGTCACAGTTTCTATATTCTAGTAGTTTTCTTTTCTTTGCTGAGATTTCCCATCTGTTTACCCTTACTTTCTTCTGTTCCTCTAAAGCCTTTTACTTATTTAGAAAAGATATTTTTAACATGCATGGTTGCCAGTTTCAATGTGTGGATTGTCTGTGAGCTGGAGTCTTTTGATTATTTTCCTTGATTATAGGATTCAATATTTTTGTTTCTTCACATATCACTTTTTTTTTAACAGTATACCAGACACTGTATGTAGGAAAATCAGGAAGATCGGAACGCATTATTGTTTTGTTTTTCCAGACTGTGCAAATGTTTTTTATTCGATGGCTTAAAGAAAAAGTAACCATTTGAATTTTACCAGTTCTTGAAAGACAGGAGTGAGTTGATTTACAGCTTTAAGATAAAGCTCATTTCTGGTTATTGCAACCTAGGACAGCTAGATCTGTGGCTGCAACTTGCAGCTACCAGCTACCGGTGCTCAAAAGTCAATAATTACCTGCTGTGATTTATCAGAAATTGAATCTGCAGTCAGGACAGTGTTAGGCAGATAATTCCTTTGTATTTACTGATTCCTAGAACTACTGGAATAGTTCTAAGAGTTTTACCACTGTGTAAGTTATTGTTGTTTTTCAGTTTCAGCTTCATTGCTTTTATGTCAGGAAAACTTGGCAGGACTGAGATCTGGAAAATTGTTAGGCCATGGAAAATTTGGTGCACTTGATTTCTCTCAGACTTTTGAGTATTTCTGCCTACTTGACAGCTGCCAATGTCTTTTCTGATTCCTTCATTGGGTACAGTCTTAGGGGCTCTGCAGATTTATCTAGGTACAGACCAGTATGTTTCAGAGCTTTTGCCCGAGCTGACCGCGTGTGAGGCTGTGTGGAAATCAGTTCATCGAGATTCTTTATATTTGCTGATCCTAACCATACTACAGATAGGATATTTTTTATTCTTTCACTCCATCCCTCTAGCTTTCCTTCTTTCCTTCTCCCCTCCCTGTCTCCCTTTCTCCCTTCTTTATTTCCTTCCTCCCTTCTTTCCTCCCTGCCTTCCTTCCTTTATTCCTTCCTCCCTTTCTTCCTTTACTTCCTCCCTCCCTTCCTTCCTGTTTTTGTATTGCCACATATGCAAAATATTTCATTCTTTTACACCAAAAACTGAAGTGGAACTCCTGAGTATATACATTAGGATTTTATGTTGCTTTCTTATCTATGTTCTATGCATTCTTCAGACCTATGGTATGAAGAAATGTAACAACCAGTTATATTTTCAAAGTAGATATGCTCCATAGATTTCTAGAGCTATACATGATTTATAAAGGTTTTTTTTTTTCCACTGAGAGTCCAGATGTTCCAATTTAGAAGAGCAATCTTGGTTCTGTTAAAAATGATACTGAAGCAAGTAGAAATTAAAGCCCATTTATGAACATGGTGTGAAATTATACGGAAAGAAGAGAGGAGAAAGAAGAACTAAATCTGGAGATAAAAATCAGCTAATGCGTGTAATATAGAGGTACCATACCATTGTTTAGGTGAGGAACCAAGTAATAATAGGGAAGGTTCTTTAAAAACTGTTATATACATGGAAGTCTGCCAATATTTTAGTGATATAATGTAATTCTAAGTGGCTAATGACATCTGGGGTATGGCAAATAGATCAGTGTATGTCTGACATAGACTCCAATACAGAAAACAGAAAAAGGGTGAAATATTACTTGAGTTCATTTTAGGACTTAATAGAGTAAATATTGTAATTATTTAAAAATTACAGCTGAAATATATATCTGTGGGAATAATTACTATAAATAATACAGAGCTCAGAATTTTATAAAGGCAAATTAGTGATCTTTTGTCCATCTGAAGCATTTAATATTAGCAACGTTTTCATATCTTGCCTTTCTGCTTGCTTCTATGTACCTTACTAGTGCTTTACATGGAGTGTTGTATATACAGAGAATTTGGAGCTATTTCTTTGAAACATGGTGAACTATGTTGTGAACTACTATAGATGTCCTTGCAACATTACATCATAGAAGACTGCCACAATGTTAGGACAGATGCAGTGACATTATTTTATGAATAAAAATCTTAGATCAAACTCACTGAGCCAAGTTCTCATCCTGACGAACAAAACAATATTCCTTAGTTTCAAGGGATGAGTGTGGGTTTCACAGGCAGGAAGTTTACAAAGATTTTTGTTTTGTTTTTAGTTTATTTGTTTTGTTGTTTGGTCCCATAAAGTAAAAAAAATATATATATATTTGTGCAATGGAATTGTGGCATAGAAAGGGATGCTAATGTTGTATGCATCCTTTCAGTTTTAGGTATTTTTTAAAAGGAAGAAATAAAGTTAAAACCAAAACAATCTGGTTGTGAAAACAATCTTGATAATCCAGAGAGAATCCTTGTTTGCTTATAATCTTGCTGTAGCTTCTGTGTAACAAGAGCTCTAGAAGTATTGGTAAAGATTTCTTTTCCTGCAAGGACAAGGAATTAGCAAGAAAGGAGCTGGTACAAACATATTATGTTAAAGAAGAAGGGTAAGGACAATATTGAGACATACACAAAGTGAATGGTGGATAAAGAAGATCTGCAAAAACAGTTGTCAGTGATTTGATAAACTTGGATTAAATACACCAGCAGGAAGGAGCACAATTTAATGAAACAATCATGGAGAGATTAAGCTGATAGGCGAAAAAATGCAGACACAAAGTAGCCTGAGAAGCAGAAGCCAGAGGACACTTAGAAGATAAAAATAAGATAATCACAGAAAGAAAGTTACCTTTTACTGTGGTATATATAAAGATAAGTATTGTGGACGATATAATAAAGGTCATGTAGAATGGGGTTGAGAAAATAAGCTACAATAAACAGGAAGAAATAATGGTAAGAGTTAGAAATAAGCCAATATCTACTGAAGTCAAAGAGTCCTTTAACTATAGTTACTGTCACCAAAGAAGTGCAGCAGCCTATTGGAAGAGAAAATAAGCATTTAAAGATATGTTTCAAAAAGAATTTCTACAAATAAAGGAAGACTTGAATTTATAGGCTCCACTGACACACCGTATCCTGGAGAAAAAGTCACGCAGAGTTAACAGTGAGACAAAAATGAGCCATCTTTTTGCCAAATACAAAGATAAAATATTCTTGTATCCAAGCAAACCGGTCACAGTGCCAGTGGGGAAACAAACTAACAATGTAAGTTTGTCTTTAAAGAAAAACAGATTGTACACAGGATACAGAGCAAGGCTTTAAATCTCTCAGTGAAAATGTAAACCTAAAAATTCTGTGTAGCCAAACCATGATCAACTATACAAGCTATTTCTATAAAATTTTCACATAGATAAAAATTAAGAGAATTTAATTTTCATGCGCTGTTCTTAGAGAAAATGCTCTTCACTCAAAAAGGAGAAAACTGAATAAAAAATCATGACAGGACTGGTGGTCAACCTTGAATCTATACTTAAAAAGGAAAAGAGACGGGGGAAAAAAGTGTGTGTTATTCTGGTTGAGCAGAACATAAAATATTTTCCATATTAACAATATAAAAATAATAGAAGTCATAAAAGAAGTGAAGCAAAAAAAGGAGGTATACACCTGACTTCCTTAAATTTTGTAGGTAGGCAGTAAAATATATAATTGATATACAAATAACCAAGTTATAAATATACTGAGGCTTATAAATAAATCCTGGAACAACTAAGATGAATAATATAAATTTGAATAGTGGAAAGGAGGGAGAAAAGGTAGAATAAATGCAAGTTTTACCATTGTTTACATTGAAAAGCCAATAGATAATCTGCCTAAGGAATAGTGTAATAGTTATATTGTAGCATGGTAGTATAAAGATAACAACTAAAATGAATAAGCACCAATAACTTGAGAAAGAAGCTTATAACAAAAGAAGCTTATGTAGCATAAAACTAAGAAGTCAAGCACTCTTAGAGAAACATGCTATTTAAAAACAATGAAGTGCAAATGCATACATCACATATATTATGTTGGGAAGGGATTTCTGCTGCTAGCTCTGATGGAATAACAGATACTGAACATACTGTCCTGCTGTATTGCTCTACAAAAATGGTGAAAATATGCGAGGAAAACTGTTTTCATTCAAGTATGACAAGCTGTCCATGTACTGTGCGCGTGAGGAAAGCACACATGGTGGGCCCCAACATCTCCTCTGTCTCTTGGACTCGGGACATTTTCTACCATGAAGCAGGTGCAGAACTAAGGCACGGAAGGAGATCAGAGTCTGAGCTGCAGGAGTGGTTGGAATTTGCAGAACAAGGTCTGGGAAAGATGAGGGCCGCAGAGACTGGGAGTGTCCTCTGAGAACTGGGTTAGGAATGTTTAGGAGGAGACACCGCTAAGTCAAAAAGACAGCAGCTTCTGAGATTGAGAGCTTATTGAGATACTAAGGCTGACAGCTGGGTGAGATAGTGGAATTCTGGCTCAGCCTGAGGGAAGAGATGTGTGTCAACACCTCAGACGCTGGCTTGAGATCTTAAAGAGTTCACACATTGGAGAAGTGATAATGCTCTAGAATTGTCTTTATTCAGAACTAACAGAATTGTTCACACAGAAAATCTTAAAGAGTTTGCAACGAACAGAGAGAAATGAATCAAACTCTACTTATCAACTGTTCAGGCAGCAAGATCCATATAAAACTGAATTGCTATAATGAGCTGAAAAATAAATTTTAAAAAATTGAAGTTCACCCATAACATCAAACACTAAGGAATAAGTTTAACAGAAGATGTGTAAGACCTCTACTATATTTGTATCTGTAAGTTAGTGTGTACATGTGTATGTGTGTCAGAAAATACTCAGGTTTCATTTTAGTGAGTAACTACTATAAAACTTTCAAGAATAGGTAGAATTCTAAGAAGAGTAAGTTAAACACAGTAGTGTTAAACACACTATGGAATGTGTTCAAATTAACCGGTACCAGATTACAGGAATTGTGGCATTTTTCTTCTCAGCTAAGCATTGAGTAACTTCCTGCTGGTAACTAGAAGTCATCCATGGTAGGAACCCTTTCAAGAAAAATCAACATAGATCATAAACGAAGGCTTATTTTTTTTCTTTCCAAATTATCAGTCTTTAAATATTAGCTAATATATCATTAACTTAAATTATTATTACTCTGCATTATGCTAAAGCAATGGTTCTTAACTGAGAATAGTTTTGTTTCTTCAATTCCTTAAATACTTTTGGAAAATTTTGGGGATATCTTTGTTATGCAGACAGAGGTGCTACTAGCAGTTAGTGAGTAGAGGTCACAAGAGAGAATTATGAATGCCCCATGTCCACCATGTCAAGGTGGAGAAACCCTATTCTGGAGAACATAGCAGTCCAGCTAAAGAAGAAAGGCAAGAGACAGATAAAACTGGGAAAATCTACATGAATGATCTAGGGCCTTAAAAAAAAAAAAAAAACCCAAGTTTACTGGCTGAAAACAGTAGTAAATCTTTATTATCTGTTTGGATTTCTGTGAGAAGGGAATTCTGGAAGGGCTCAGATAGGGAGTTCTCACTTATCATTCTCTGTCCTACCATGGCAGTTAGATACCAGTAAATGCTGAAGTCCTCTGAGAATTCCTTGGGGCTGAAGGATGCCCTTTTGAAAGGGCTCACTCACATGCTGACAGACTGGTGCTTCCTGTTAAACAAGGTTGTCAGTCCGATCTGAGTGGGCCTTTGCAATCTTTCCAGAAGGGCAAGAAATTTGAGGAAGCTAAAATACCTTTCATGACTGAGTGTTAGAAGTTGCACATCTGACAGCGTGTCCTGTTGGTCACGTGGTGTCAGCTCTGGTTCACTGTGGGAAGAGAGTCTACAGTGTGAAAGATTTTGAGGACATTGATCTACAGAATAGTTATCATAAAATTGGCCATAAAATTATATTTTTATAAATGATTGGATTGCTAGTTTAGGTTTTTCAGAGGAAACTGAACAAACAAAAATCTGTGGGAGAATTTGATTCTTGTCATGTTACAAAATTAATGAGCAAATGTCAACAGTTTTTCCTTTACAAAAATAGCAGAACACATGATAATATCTGCAAGAGTAAGGAAATGATGAAGTAATGAGCTAAATAAAATTTTGTAAGGTGCCTGTGAAGGAGTTCAATTACTTCTCAGAGAAATAAAAGAATTAGTAAACAGCCATCTCCATTAAGGGTAGAAATATTTAATAGTGTAATGAAGCAATTTATTTCTACAGTAACCTGTAAAAGACAATGCCAATGCATGTCAAAACTGACTTTCAAAAATCCAGAAAAGATTCATTTTAACATTAGAATAATGTTAAGGAACAAATAATGTTCTATGAGGAAAAATAAAAAAGAAATAAGCATTCTCAAGTACAAATGTATATATACACTGAAAGAAATTAAAGCCATGTGATTCTAATAGATGTAAAAGGCTCATAAAGGCACAATAGAGGGTGTGTAAATAGACAAAAAGTGGCTAGGAATTTATTGTATCATAAAGATGTCCATATTTATTATTCTGCAGAGCAAAAAGTGTTCAGTGGATAATACCGTCTGGAAAATGAATTTGTGCTTATCTCACAAGTTACGCAGACATATGAATTGTCCTGAATAATCCTGATTTTGCTGTGGGACCCAAGTGAAATACCTATCAAGCCACAGGAGGATTCTGTAGGTTGGTATATAAATAGATCCAAAGGAAAAGTGACGCAAATGAGGCCTAAAACAGATGAGTCTAATTTCCCAGTGTGTTTACCCATTTGTAGTGGATGAACTTTTGCGGATTTTTGTTTTGCTGTGTTTCTATGATTTTATTGTTATTTAAAAAATTTACAGTAATTCCTGCTCATGTCTTTGGTACATATGTGCAAGACTGTCTTTAAGGCAGTGGTTGTCAGCCCTGAGCTGTATTTTGAGGGGACCTAGATAGCTTTTACAAAAATACTGATATCTGGACTTTACCCCAGAGAATGTGAATTAATTTGATCAGCGCTTCTCTGACAATAGGATTTAGTCTTTCCAGGAGGGTCTAATTTGTCAATATATCTCAAGACTTCCTATAAGGAGAGATAGCATTTCATTGTAAGGTATGAATGTATTGCTATTTTGTAGGTAAAGGTAAATCACTTTCCAAATCGTTATATTTTATTTCCCCCAGCTGTTTAAAGGACTTTCCTCTGCTGCTTTAATCATCTTTGTATTTGCCTCATTTCTTAATTTTAGCCACTAAGGTGCTTATAAAGATAACACATTATGCTTTTATATTTCCTTGATTATAATTGAGTTTATTTGTATTTATGTCTCTGTGCGGCTTATAAACCTTTCAGGGTACTGCTTCTGCTAAACATTCATATATTTGCCTATTGTTCTGTTGAGTTATTTAGCTTTTTATGTTGATTTATGGCAATCATTAAATATTATGAATACTAATTCATTGTCAGTTTGTTGCAAAGTATGATCTCTCAGCTTATAGTTGTTTATCACAATAAAGAGGAAGCCTCCATTTTGCCGTTTGGCTTCAGACAGTTTTCATGTCCCACGTCTTCTCCATCCCCTCTGGGAGAAGACTGTAGCAAACCCGTGTGCCCTCTCATTCCTCTTGTAAGAAGCTGCAAGCCTCATTTAGGCCACATTTGTAGGTCCCTGAACCCAAAACCAGCAGCTTTGCTCTTGCCAACCACTTAGAACGACTGGCACCTGCATGGCTCTTCCCAGGGAGAAGGGTTAAGTAAGTAATTCTTCCATATCCCGTTGATGTCTGTGACATGACTGTCTTCATATACATTGAATATTCCTGATTTGGGGGGAAATATTGAAAAATACTTCTGAATATTGAATATCACTCATTATACTGATTATAAAATTGTGTTTTGCTTCCTATATTAACCATGTTTAAGGACATTTTTTGGTTCAACTGGATATCCACATTGCATCTGATAGTTTCCTTATATATTGTATATTCTTGATTGTATATATTCTCTTTATTTATTAATGTGTCTAGAATAAATAACATTGGCATTTGGAATAATCATTAGAATATTTAAAATTTCTTCCTATAGTAATAAAGTCAGTTTATGAGCATAGAAATATTTGCCCTGGTTTTTAAGCAGGGAAGTGTTGTCCAGGATTTTCTTTTTCTTCTTTTTTCTTTTTATTTTAAAGAGAAAAAAATAACAAAATTACAGCAATGAAGACAAAAACAAAACAATGCAAAACAATAAAAATGATATGGGATTTCAAAACAAGATGACAGCAATTACTAATGGTTGTTGTATTTCATATTGTTATCTTCAAGAAAGTGGCTGAGATTACCAGCTGTAAGAATGCAAGATTGATCAAACCAAGATGATAACAAGTAATAAAAAAACATTATCAGTGATCCAGGATTTTCTGATTGTCAGTTGTCCTTAGACTGTTGAGACAATTTGCTAAATGGGTTGGAAGCTGTACACGTGTTGTGTATAGAATGTAGGGGCACTGCTTAATTTTGCATTCAACCCCAATAATTTTTTTGCATACTTCTGCAATAAAATGCCACTTGACTGCCCAAGGATAAAACTTACTGGCAGTAATGCGAATGTCTGGGACAACCAGTTTTCACTCCCTTCCCTGGCACCCTAAAGACAACATCCAAATTCCACTTGTAGTTTGTAACCTGATCATTCTGTTCTCAAGGGGATGTTAAAGTTGTTGTTTGCTACCTCAGTTTTTAGCAAGTCTTTTTGATCAGTAAGTGGTTTTCAGTTCCTAGTTTTCCATTAGTTTCTTTTAATTTTGTATAGCTGTCTTCTATTTCCAGAAATTCTTCAGAATTAAACCTGGTAACGACTTTCATGTCAGTTTTCTGTTACAGCTATGAATGTTTGTATTTTTAAATTCTTTCCTTCATTCTAATGGAATTTTAAGGAGAAGAGACAATTGCCTATCAGATGCCTTGAATTGTTAATTCTGACCTTTGCAACTTTACTTTTTCATTGCTCTTCCTCTTAAGTTTCCCTACTTCTTTTTTTTTAAAACTTTTTTCCACTGATGCTTAAAAATTGTACATATTTGTAGACTACTGTGATGTCCCAATACGTGTACATAATGTATAATGTTCAAATCAGAGAACACATACCTATCTCTGAAAATACTATTTCTTTGTTGTGAAAATACTCAAAGTCCTTTCTGGTAAACTTTATTGAAATATATAGTGTGACATTATTATCTATAGCTACAACGTTGTACAAAAGAATATCAGAATTTATTTCTACTATAGTTTAGTAAACACCTTTTCCAATCCTTCCTTCTCCCCTCTTGTTACGAACCACTTTTCTTTTTTTTAATAAATTATTTATTTTCTTTCTTTTTTTTTAAACAAATACACATACATTTAGAAAATAACACAAAAAACAATAAAGGCAGGACAGAATCTCAGACAAGGTGATAGGAAATTAACAATGGTTGCTGTATTACATATTGATATATTCAATTTGGAAAATCAGTTAAACAAATACAGACATGTAAGATTTATCATACACTTAAACATTAACTGTTCCCTTCAATAGAGCAATAAAAGTCAGTAGTACAACTGTTAGCTATCCTGTGTATACATATATACATATTTTTCCCCTTCTCTTTTCTCTTTTCCCTCATCCCAGTTGTTCCTTCCTTTTGAGCAGTTTCCTTTCCTTTCACAATGTCTCATAAGTGAAATAAATCAAGACTGCATGTGTAAACACCGTATTGTCTCACTAGTGTAAGAACCTGAAAGAGTGAATAAAATCTAGGAGGTACCACAGACATTGTGAAAGGGAAGGAAACTGCTCAAAAGGAAAGACCAACCACTTTTCTATACCATGAGATCAACTAACTTTTTTAGACTCTATGTAAGAGTGAGATCATGTGGTATTTATGTGATGTTTACCATTCTGTGTCTAGTTTATTTCACTTAACATAATGATTTCCAGTTATATCCAACTCACAAATGACAGGAATTCATTATTTTTCTGACTGAATAGTATTCCACTGTGTATATGTGTTACACTTTATCCATTTATCAGTTGAGGGATGCCAATTGTTTCCATTTCTTGGTTATTTGAGAACAGTGCTAAAATAAATACGTGCATGTCAATGTCCTGTTGACACATTGGATTCAGGTCCTTTGGATAATATTAGTAGTACTGCTGGGTCATATGGTAGTTCCATTTAAAATATTTTGAATACTCCTACACTGTTTGTCATAATGTCTTTATTAATTTACATTCCCACCAACAGTGAGTATGGGTTCCTTTTTTCCCACATCCTTGCTATTTTTTTTAGTCCTTCATTTCTATTTTTAATATCCATTTTCACTGGAGTAAGGCAATATTTCATTGTGGTTTTGATTTACATTTCCCTGATGATTAGTGATGTTAAAAACTTTTTCATGTATCTGTTGGCCATTTATGTGCCTTTTTTTAAAAATTTACTTAGATTTTTGGTCCATTTTTAGTCCAATTATTTTTCCTAGATTAGTTGTGCTATTGAGTTTTTGGAGTTCCCTTGGCATTGTAGAACCTCTTGTTGGAAATATAGCTTGCAAATAATTTTTCCCCTATTCTAGCTTTTTTTTTTTTCACTGTGTTGACTGTGTCCTTTGTCATGCAGAAAGTTTTTTTTGTTTTGGTGAAATCGAGTTTGCCAAGTATGCTTTGATGTCACTATTCCTAGACTTAACATCTTTAATTAGGCTCAATTTCCTCAAGGCATAGTTCTACTCATTAGATTGACTGCAGCTATCTTGGATTGTTTTCTCTGCCTGGCATAGTTTTCCTAATTTATAAGAACACTATCTCAGTCATACCCCACTGTTTATGTTCAAGTGTGGAGTAATTTTGTCTTCTCTCCCACTTGGCAGGATGTCTATCATTAGAATAATCTTGATCATATTCTCACAACATTTAAGCCTATGTAGCTCAGTGTTTGTGATAGATTTGACTTTCAACTTGAAATGGTATCTCAAAACAATCAAAGCATAGAACTGGCCATAGTGAACTACATAATTATATCTTTTCTTTAAGAAAACATTTATTAAACACAACATTTTACATATTTAATGCACACACAATAAAGTTTATTTTAAGGCAATATATTTTTCTTCAGTTTTACACATCAAAGATCCAGACAAGAAGGGGGATTATATGGTTTAGATAATTATTAAGACAGCAAACAGGAATGGAGAGTTACCAAGGTCAACCTCAGGAGGCAGGCCAGCTTCTCAACTAAGACTACTTAGGACCAGATAGGACACAAATAAGAAAAGAGGTAGCTAAAATCACGAAGCAGAGATATCACAGACTAGAAGTCAGTGTTTCAAATGGGGACATCTTGCAGCTCAGTGTAGGTGGGAGTAGACAGTGCATGGGCAGTGACAACCACATTGCAGTAAAATTCAAAAGGGCAGCTCTTTTATTGGGCATTAAGACTTTCTGTCACTTTTATTGGAATAATGCAGCATTATAAAAGTGAGTCAAAGAAAAGATTAATTGAATAGGGTAGGTTAATTGCATAAAAGGTACTTGAAGAAAAATGGTTGTTTTCAAGAACTTTATTAGAGTGGCTTTATTGTAGGAGACAGAGCAGGAATCAGGCAATGGCAAGCAGAAATTAATAAAGTAGCTGGATGTGGAGTTTGGGGTTTTAATCCCAGCACTCTGCTGAGGCTGAGGAAAGAGGATCAAGGTCTAGCCCAGCCTAGGCAATGTAGCAATTTAGTGATATCGTGTCTCAAAATAAAAATTAAAAGTGCTGGGGAATGTAGCTCAGTGTGAAGAACTTAGGTGCAATCCTTAGTAATGCAAAAGAAAACAAAATGGTTTTGTGATGTTGGTTATGATGTAGTCATTTTTCTGACCCACCTTTGCTCTCCCTAATTCTTCTTAGAGAATCACTACTCTAGACATGCTGGCCGCAGATGTCAAGTGCTGTTCCAAGATAATGCTCACTAAAGGGTACATTACCATCATCTTATTTTGGGCCTATCTTAATTCTTTACATCTTTTGGTTCTTGTTCCTCTCATTTTGTGAGGATCCTTAGAGATCTTCAAAGAAAGGTCAATTGTATTTGTAAACACTTGTATTACTTAGCTTTTCTGCTACTGACACAATACCCAGTGCTCCTAAATTAAAGGCGGAGAGGTTTAATATGGCTCATGTTGTACGGTAGTTCAGGCCATGGTCAGCTGACTTCCAGGCAGAAACATGATTGAGGAGCATGATGGAGCAAAGCTACTCAGTTCATGGCGGCAGGGAAGCAGAGTAAGGAAACATCACCAAAGGGAAAGGGGACAGAGACCTGACACAGATTTAAAACCATGACCTACCCAGACCTATGGGAATCCACCTGGACACACCCAGACACACCCAGAACTGATCCAACAACCTCCCTTGGTGGATCCCAGTGTCAATTAAATTGACATTTCACCCTAACCCCTACAGTATTTATCTACGTGTTAACATTTTTCAAATTTTCAAATAGTGCTTTAGGTTAACCCTCTACCTCAATATAAAAGTGCATTGTACAATATTTCTTCAGGAGAAAGAACTAAAAACATCTTTGGTTACAATTAATTCATGTAACTACCATGTAGTGACCTACTTGTACAATATATATTGTATTAGAGCATTATTCCAGAAATCAGAAAACTGTCACTTCAAAATAAGCCTTTACCTCTTGTTCTCAAAATCTGAACCCATTTAGATCTCTTCTCCCTTCTCTTTAAAATTAGGATTAGTGATTTTGCTGAGGGATTTTGTAGAATGATAATATTCATTATTTATATAATAGAATAGGCAGTATAAGGGGAAAATAGCAGTTATAAAACAAGTAGTCATGGTTACAATGGAATTTATAAAAGTTAAAATAGAATAAATCATTTGCAAATGTGACATTATAAAATGCATTTTAATGAAATGAACATCTCTTAAGTGAATAAATGGAAGGAAAAATCCATTATACTAATCTTCAAATTATTTTTAATATACTTATCATTAGCCACTTCTTGGAGACAATTATTTGTCAGTTTTATAAGGTATTTTCACTATTAAAGATCTCTAATTTGTTATAATTTGTGGTTCTTGTTCAATACATCAGTGGTATATTTGAGTTTGCAAATTCATATTTATTTTATTCAAAAACATGTTTTGAGTTTTAAAATAGTCTAGATAAAAGTGGCAATGATATTTCCACAGAAATAATTTCTATTTTCTAGCAAAAGTAGTTTCTTTTTCTTTTCTTTT
>NW_004955409.1:21206766-21241565 GCF_000276665.1 Chinchilla lanigera | reverse complement strand
TAAGAGGAAAATTAAATGAAAAGATAAATACAAATTAAATACTTTTGGTTTGAATTCACCTATTTCTTCACATGTTTCACATAATATCTGTAACTTGTAAATCTTAATGCATAATTATTGTAGTAAATTTGAGGGAAATAGATATTATAGGAGAGAATGTGCTTTTATTTGACCAGAAATCACTTTCATTACTATTTTGTGACTCTCTCCCTTTCCTTTTTTGTCTTTTTATTTTTATTTATTTATTTATTTTTTGAGACAGGGTTTCACTATGCAGTTCAAGCTGGCCTCTAACTCATAGTGGTCCTCCTGCCTCAGTTTCCTGAGTGCTAGGATTACAGGCTTGTACCACCATATGCAGCTTTCTTTTTTTAAAAATTAACATTGTCTCTATCTCTTTGTCAATGTATATAGCCTTTTAACATTGAATTAAAATGGCATACTTTTTAAAAGTATAACTTTAATAATATTACACCCATTCATTATGTGAATATATTAAAACTTTCTCCAATATGCTGTTATTGTTGGACTTCCAATCATCCACATTTAACCATGCTCTTTCATACTCATCATTACATTTTTTTACGAGGAGAGCTTAAGAATCTCACTTTGTGAAATGCACAATTGAACATTTTTGTGCTGTTGATATATGCTTTCAAACCCTTTTATGCCTCGTACATTAATTTATACTTTCACAATAAATTAGGCCAGTGTACCTTTTTCAGAAATTTTATCAAAGCAAATATTTGTGTGTGAATTATTCAGAAAAACAAGAGAAATCCCAATATTTATTTTCTCAAATTTCTTTCAGTGTTACTGGGGATGAAAGTTTCTTCATATTTTCAATATTTAGCCTTTTAAAATACAATCTAGGGGCAAATGTTTTTATTAAAGTAAAACCACTTCTAGTTGTCAATTTATAGATGCTTAATTTTCCTGTTGCAGCATGTACCTATTTATTAATTCACTATTTTATAATTATTGAGATTAATCATAAATAGAATCATGTATAGAGAGATAAATGACTATTATTTGCTCTTAAATTTCTAGATTATTATAATGGAATAAAAATAAGATACTTTTTGTAGTAATTATTACATACTTCCTTGAGAACTTTCTGTCCACTTAAGTCATAAAAATTCCTTTCTCACTGAAATGTTATAAATATACTTTTATTTAACTTGTATACTTATGTTTTAATTCTCATAATTAAAATTTTAACCCACCTGGACTTACATTTCTGTAATAATGATTTTTTCAATGACTAATCTATTGTCCCTAAACTTTGGAATGGCTCTTTTCTATTGAATTATATTTTCAGTTTTATGAAATATAGTAACTAGAACTTTATAAAGATATTTTAAGCATAGAGCATCTAATTTATGGTATCTGTCCACACCCATTATAGTATTCAACTTCATGGAGAAAGTTCTGGAAAATCAGTGCTTCAGATGGTCTCACTTCTCATGTACAAAGTTGAAACAAAGCTGGCACAAATTACCAGAGTGCAGGGTCACAATATAATGCTTTTGACATGATCTCTCTTCCTCTATACTCCCTGATAGCCTTAGAACAAGTAGCTCTTTATCTGTTTTTTAACCTTATCAAAATCAAATGATCAAACATATTCTTCAGAGAGTTCAATGTTTCCCAACCTACCACATATTTAATCATTATAAGATGTGACCATAGAATTGATATGTTCCTCTAAGTACCCCCATCTTAGTTTGGGCATCCAAATATTCTTCAGTTCCAAAGATTTTTGCCTCTGCAGTTATTCTCTTTTTCTTGCTATCCTTTCTCTGTCCTTCTCCTTCTTCCTTTCTCTTTCCTTTGTGCTTTCTCCTATATCACTGTGATCACAATTATAACCACTTTTATTTATAAAAAGTAAGACAATTTGAGCTCAGAAAATGTAGAGATAATTAAGAAAGACAATGGTCCACTCTCTTTAAAAAAGTACACAGAACAATAGACAAATCAATTTTTAATTTTATGGATTATCCTGTGGAAAACAGAATATGGTGATGCAACAAAATAGCTGGAAGAGGGGACAGTTCCAGAGGGAGTCCAGGAAGAGATACCTTAGGTGAGGTCCAAAGGGCAAAGAGCCAAAAGCTTTGAAGTAAGAAACAGAACATATTTACAGAACTTAGAAAGCTGTTACAGAGTGACGTAATGATAAAAAAAAGAATACAAAGTAAAGAATTATGCACCCATATCAAATGGGACTTTGTTTCCTGGATACTAGGTTAGTCCACCATTTAAAAATCAAATAGTGCAATTAACCACATCAGTAGACTAAACAAGATAAGCCATACATTTATGAATTGTTACAGGAAAAGCACTTTCAAAATTCAAAAACCATTCTTGGTAAAAAAAAAATAACAATCTGCTATAAATTAGGAATAGAGGGAAATGTCTTCAATTTAATACAGGACATCCAAAAAAGTAAATCTTACATTAAATATCAGACTTCCTGCTGAAAGCCATGATCACTACATTTAACATATGAGGTAAGAATGTCCTCGTTTACTACTAATGTTCAACAGCATACTGAAAGACCTAGCAACTTAAACAAGACACACACACACACACACACACACACACACACAGAAGCACATGTTTGTAAGGAAAAATTATATCTGTCCTTGTTAGCAAATGATATATTTGCTTACATATAAAATCTCAAATTTTTAAAAATCAGAAAACAATCCTTTAACAAGTGTGTGATTATAACAAAATCACAGAGTATAAGGTTAGTACAAGAAAAAATATATATCTTAGAAATGAACAATTGGAATTTGAAATAAACACTTATGATAAGAACTATTGCAATAGCAAAGAAAATTTGAAATAATTAGGTACAAATTTAACAATGTATGAATAGGATCTATATATGAGGAAACATAATCTAGTGAAGAAATCAAATGTCTAAAAAACTGCAAAAATATTTATGGTTCATGTATTAGAAGCCTGAATACTGTTGTGATACAAGTTCTTAACTTGATTTATAGATTTTACGCACTTTCAATCAAGCAGTTCTATAGGTAGTGACAAACTGATTCTAAATTTATATGAAAAAATAAATGATCTGCTATGGCCAGAACAATAGTGAAGAAGAGCTAATGTCAGAAGACCTACACTACTCATTTAAAGATTTCCTATAAAGCTAAAATAATACAGATATTATGGTATTGGCAAAAATATAGCCACACAGACAAGGAGGACAGAAAGAAACCTATACAAATACAACCGTTAATCTTTGACAAACATTCAAAGGCAAATCACTGGAGGAAAGGATGACATTTCCAACAATAGGAACTGGAACTTTGGCATTTGTATAAAAACTATGGATACTGTATTTAGTCACAGATATAATACATTTCATGAAATTCAATTTAAAATAGATTGTTGATGTAGTCTAATATTTCTAGAAGACAACATAGGGTAAAATCTGGATATTTCCTCATTTTTCCCTCTCATCTAAAAATTTCCTTCAGTTTCAATTTGTAAAGTGGCTGTGGCTCTGTTATCCTTTACATTTCTCTACCAGTAGGTATAGGCTCACATAACAAATTACAATAGTGCAGGTGACTCAAACAACCACAGTTTATTTTCTCACAATGTGAACCCTGCAAAACGCTAGTCTGCTTGAGTTGTGGCAAAGGCTCCTTCATGTGGTGGAGAGAACTCTCCTGCATCTGCCCCTTCATGTAAGGACACTAATCCCCTTGGATCCTAGCTTCATCCTACAGACTTCATGTAACCTTAGCTACCTCCTCAAATCCTGATCTCCAAATACAGTTACATGGAGGGCTAGAGTTGGAACATACAAATTTTTGAGGTCCCCATTCAGTCCAGAGCAATTTCCACTTGATCTCTCCTAATAATAATTATTTATACAGATTTCCACCTCTCCCATTGGTACTGGAGATTGAACCAAGTGCTTCACATATGTAGCTAAGAGCTCTTCTATTAAGCTACATTTCCAGCCCTATGCACAGTTTAAATAGCAGCCCTTAGCTTGCCAAAAAAGTGTGCTGAAAGCACACACTGAGATATTCTGGCTATGACTCAAAGGACATTACCATTCTGATTCAGCATTGGAGTGTGGGTGTTTGGGAGAACATATTTATTGTGAGCCATGCTTTTTGTACATCATTTTGCATATTCTTGGGGACACTGTTCTTCATGAAGTCTAAACTCAAATTAAAGAGGAATTTCTCAGATTGATAATCAACGTAGTTTAAGCCAACATAAGAAACATTGCATCCTAAATTCGGTAAGAAATGAAATCATATCATATTTTTATCACAATTACCCATCTTTCTTGGGAATTTTGTATCATGACATTGTATATATTTGCATTCCTAGTTAATAAGAGCCATGTGTTTTATCAGCACAAAAATTAGACTGTTTTGACACATACAATAAAATGGGACATTCAGACAACTATTTTAATAATTTAGAATCTCAAATTTTAAAAATTAATTTGATTAATATATCCTTTCTATATTATTTTAGAGATATAAAGGCAATAGAATTTTACCTAACATTGTCCTTTGAATGCAAGGTCTTGGATACCTACTTTTCAGAATTTAAATAATTAAGTAGATGTAAAAGATTTGAACTAATTCTAGCATCCTTTGTGTTTCTATCTTGTGGGAGTATTGAATGCAGAGAAACCCTATATACAGCTAAGAAGTCAAATACGTATTTTCTTCCCCAAGTCCATCTGAGGCCAATTTAGCACCGATTGCATGTGTTCATTTCATCCTATTGCCTTCCCTCTCCAAGTGTTCTGCAGCCTTAAACTTCAGATTATCTCCCTCTGCCATCTCACTCTGAACTCTCTACCAAGATACCAACCCTTACCTAGCTGGCCTGTCTCTAATCCACATTGTCTTAGGTGTTTGTTATCCACACCCCTTCTATTAATACACATGGATATCTTTAACATGTTTGGTAGTGGCGTTGGATAGGAGCTGGAGTCCCTCTCATACAAGAAGTGCCCTTTGGGTATGAAGAGACCTACAAGTGGGATGAATACCCCTAGCTCCTGCAACTGGAAAATAAAGGCAGTTTTCTGTAAAGGAGATTTGAGCACAGAGAGACCACCTTTCCACTCCCAGCAGCATGTGAATTTGCAGGTTCTCTCATTACCACTTATGAGATCAAATGCTCTCAGTCTTCCACCACTGAATGATTTTTCCAGTGTTTGAGAAAAACTGTAATCTGGTTTGACAACTAAGATAACAAACATTAATGTTTTCAGGTGGTTTATTAAGTGATAAACCAAGATGCACACAGTGTTTCCACCATACTAGTTTACATTTAAATAATTTTTTTTGTTGTTCTTCTCCGACATGGCAACTGGCTGAACTCTTCAGACTGCAACCAACTTTGCACCTTGAAAATTTTGTTCCTTATGAAAATGTTTAGTTCACCTGATGACAAAAACAGTACAAAGTTTCAAAAGGCACCTATGTGTCATGTCCAGCATAGCTCTTGAGATTCTGGAAGGAGGATGGTGGAGGATGGAGAAATGCAGGCAAGTGTAAGAATGTAGAAAGCTGAGGTCAGGTGGGGCCCTCTCCTGATGGGAGACAGGAGCTGCCCAATGACTGCCATGTGTTTATACAATCAGCAGAAGGTTGATGCCCGGTGGAGCCCCTCTCGTGATAGGAGAAAGGACTGCCCAACAACTGCAGTGCATTTCCTTATACACTCAGCATAGGAGGCTGTTTACAGAGAATTTTAAAGGGAGGGTAAGATCCAGAACAGGAAGAACATCTCATCGTCAATAAACCATCATGTTTTAGTGGTTACACAGGAACAAGAGAGGAGTTGTCTATATTATCTCAGGGGAAGACAAAATCACTTTGTACCTCAGCTCCCTCAGCTGTGCACACTTCTCATGCAGCCCTGCCAAACTCATGAGAAGCAGTGACCTTGTCCTAGGTACCCTAGGTACAGACAGCTTCGCTACCAACATTTATGAGACTATTATGTAAATGTTATACTGCTGTTTGTTCCCCAATTATTAAAAGTGAAATTTTGCTTATACTTGACAGACTCTGTCTAGAAAATACCCCTATAAAAGATCTAAACTGTAGAGTTTTTTTGAAATTAATACCAGAAACACTTCTTTTTTATAATTTAATATTTTTAATGAATCACATTTGTGTATACATTTGTGTATTTATCATATCATTAGATGTAAAAAGTTTAAAGGCAAATGGCTTATATGGTATTTATTGGCATTCGTATAATTAATTCTAACAAATTTATAAGGGGGATGTGTCCTGTCAAAACCTTGCACTGCAAAGCCATAAATCTGGCAAAATAGTTCATAGCAATATCCCAAATGCTGAACATACCATTGTTCCTCTTGTACTACCCCAGCTGACCTATCACTTCCAGTTTCTCTGATGCAAAAAATGAATCTCTATATAAAAAATAGGTAATTCCTCATAATATTTTTTGATTCTTAGTAAGAAGTGTTATAGCAACTAGACAAGATAAGTCAATGAAACAGTAGTAGTAGAGGAATGAAATGAGCTGAATCTAAAATTAATCCTTTAAATGTTATGATTGTAGATATTATGGATATTAATTAAACATCAGGCAGAGAAGTGATGTATTTGTCATCATTTTAAAGTATCCACTGAGTATTTATCTAAGCGATAGGTTATGATTTGATAATTCAAATTCCAGATTCTATGTCCCAGAAATCTCTACGTTGTTAACTTCAGAAAGTTATCTGTCATTCCTCATTTTTGCTTGTACAATTCTGCTTATGTAGCTGTAGATTTCATAAACACCAAAATACCTATTTTAGCTTCTTTTGGAGCCTGATTATTTCCCTTCACTAGAAGTCATATCTATATAGTTATATACCTATATACACATGCATTTATATATAGGCATATATAAATATACTATATAACACATTTGTTGAGAAAAAGAGTTTATCAAAAGTTATTCAAACAGCTGACAAAAACAAAAACATGTATCTGAAATTTCACTATAATTAACATAGTCAGAGACCACTACAGGAACAGAGAACTCTTGGGCTGTTAACTTGTTACTCATTAAAATAATGATTTTTGTTTGAAAAACACAGGGGCTTAAAAGTGGTTTGTGCTAAAATCAATGACTGTTTGCTTGGACAGACAAATGCCCAATAGTAATTAAAAGTAGCACAAAACTTGACTTCCATTTTGTGAATTTCGGTCAAATCCTTCTCAGCTGTGCACAGACGTTTGTCATTCAGGGTGTGTCTGTTTAAAAGCTGGGAAAATAAGGTTTATTGGCTGTGAATTTACCCGACCACTTCATGGCCCTTCCGCACTAAAAACGCCTATTCCTGGAAGTTCCATTGCCCTAAACTTCCAGTCACCCTGGATTTCAGCAGAGTCTCACATGACTGAGATTTCCCTCAAGTCATGAGGATTCCTGTCATGGGAGCCAGATTACCCCTTAAATCACAAGGTTTCATCCTACGGGAATCAAATTGCCTCTCCAGTCATGAGGATCCAATCTGAACTAGGAAACCAGGACTGAGATAGTGATTGACTGGACCCCAGCCCACTAGCAGTGCCTCCTAAAACTTATCCCTTTGCTTCAGGAATGGTCTGTTCTGATCTTCTTTTCAGAATCTACCCTATCCACCTACTACTCAAGCTGGCCCCCTTTCCTGATCTCTGATTACTTTCCAAGTAAAACTTGTGCTAGTAAATTTACACTGTTGCTTTAGTTCATTTATTTATTTATTTATTTTTGAGTACCAGGAATTCAAATCATGACCTTGCACTTGCCAGGCAGGCACTGTGCCACTGAGCTATATCCCCAGCCTATGCTGTCACTTTAGTTTTAACTTGCATTGCCCTTAAAGCAAACACCCATGCTGAATTGTGACAGTATGCAGGATCTATCTGCATTGGTTTCTGTAAAAGGAATTCTGCAAAAGGAGTTTCTTATTGGTTTTACTGTTGTATAACAATATCAACTTTTCTAATTTTTATAACTCAATTCTGAATTGTGGTATAAGCATATCAGATGTGAAACAAAATTCATTGCTTTTCTGCAACAGGATTCCTGAACTTTGATACCAATGAGTTTGGACTTGAAATTCCTTTATTGTAGGAAAATGCTTTGTGCAGAGAAAGATGTTGAGCTGCATCTACCCACTAGGTGCCAGTATGATTCCTCTATGGTGACAACCATAAACAATATCCAAGCATGGACAAATGTCCCCTAGAGGGTAAAGCCACAGCCTAGTTGAGAACCACTCTTTTAAGAAAAGGAGGGGGCTATAGAAATATTCCATTATTTTAAATAATTAAAATTGGAGATTTTTAACAAGAATGCCCAATTTGGATGGATCACACTGTACCACTGTGGGTGTGAATAAATTTAATGCTGTTTACTAAAATAGAAATTAATGCAGATTATTTGTTTCTATTTAATAGCATTTCCTAATTTTAGTGAATTTTGGAGAGAGAAATGCAAAATCTAAAGCCCAATCGTATAATTTTCTTCCCTTTTGGATTAAAGTTATAAAGGCATTTACATTTCTCTTCCTGTGGCTATGCCTCTCTCTGGTATGTGAAGGAGGAGGTGATTTGATTATTGTCTCTGCACAGTTCATTGATGACATCTGCTGCTTTGCCATTAGCACCTTACAGAAATTTCAAGGCAAATTAATGACCAGATGGCTTTACCTGTATAAAAATCTTTTCTGAATACAGAGCCTATTTTAACATAATGCCTTATGTTTGAAAGAGAAAGCCAGAATAATTTTATGCCATTAGACAGAGTGAAATTTAGGAAATGTGGTCTATTTATTCTTTAAAATTCTCTTTCTTCAGTTTTGTACATTCCTTCTACTTCTGTATAATGCACTATCCATCCCTTTGTGATGCCTTTCAATATTGACTGCTGTGAACGTTATATCTTTTTCTTCCTTTCGTTTCTGTAAAATATTATTCTAGCAAATTTCCAAGCCAATTTGGCTATACATAGAGAGGTAATGTAGTTCATATTTAAGAAGCAGCTCAATGCAAATCTACATTTACTAAATCTAGATTTAAAAATCTAAAATTATTGCCATGCAAACAGAAGTTTTATGGCAGTAATATTTCAAGTATTTATCTAATAACATATACCTCAAATGATTAAATATAGTAAAGTCAATGAAGAAAGTAAAAATATACTGTAAATCACCTAGATAATGGCTACTAGCTCCAAATGCAATGACTGCTGACCCCCTGCCTCATTATTCAAGTAAAATACCCACACATATATTTCCAGTTTTAAAACCCACATATGTAGAGTGTATTAGTGACTCAAAGAAATAACAGATGTTTTACTCTATATCAGTAATCTTAGGTTTTCCCTGAGTGACACAGACTTATTGGAAGTATTCCCCTTGGAAATAACAATTCAGAACTCTAGTCTACTGCACAAATTTCTGATTATTCTAAAAATAAAACATTCAGGTATGCTGTTTGGGAGATCCCCAAATGATACCCAAACATCATTTAAAATAATGCTTCCAGAAAAGTAACAAGTATTGTGCTTCCTAATGAGGGAATAGTGAATCTTATTTAGTGTCCTGCTGCTGTCTCCAAGTTTCTATCCTGATCCTGTAATTATGTTTGTACAAATTCAAATAAATTGCACCAAAATAAATAAGGAAATTGGATCAGTCACATATTTCACACAGCAACTGATTTGATTACTTGTTATTTTGGTTTGTTGGGTTGGTTTGATAATTTAAAATAGCAACATCCATGCAGATTTGCTGAATATTTATAAAATGTTTAACAAAGTCTATCTGGCAATCCATTGGCTGCTTGGGTTGTTAACCAGCAGTTCTTGGGCAAATACTTTTCTTTTCCTGTCACAATCAGAATGACTTGTGAGCTTCTGCACATGTAGGCTCAAGGAGAAAGCATGTATCTTCTCAGTGTGACTGAGTTATGGCAGGAACTCTTTAGAAAACTTTGCTGCTGCTGTAGAGATGGAAGATGCTTAAATGATCTATGTGCAAAATTTTTATTTCTCCAATGACTTCTCCCCTGTGACAATAACACCCGTTACTGTTCAGACCATTGTATGATTTCATGCTCAGACAATTTATTTCCTTTTCCACTGTGCAAGTGGGCAGCTTTTCATTTTTGTTTAATAAAATGAATTTTTGCACTCTCCTTCCAATTTTGCCATGGTTTAACTTACCAAGCATCATTTGTTTTATCACATGTGCAGTGCTATAGATGCTATAAATTAAAATTATTTACTTAAACATGTTGCAGTTAAAACCTATTAGAATTGCGTTTTGAGGGAAGTATTACACCCCTCTGATATTAATTCAGTTTTAACAATGGGATGGGAGTATGCTGTTTATGCAACAGAACCATTCACTCGAGCCATTAAATTACAATAAGAAAATTGCTACCTGCAGTAAAATTTATGAGAATGTGGTATCTTGAAATGGTTAATAAACCTCAAGAATAACTATTTCCTGCTGGATGGACAAGTATAGCATATATTTATAAATTTTTCAAGTCAACACATTTAAATAAAATTGTACAATCTTTATAATATCACATCTGCATATGGTTCAGTAAACCACTATCGAGGTACTTGTAAAATACATGTACCTAGAGGTAAAATAATCATTATGATTTACACATGGTGGACTTAGTAAGTAGTTGTTGATAGCTATTAATAAGAAGTTTGAAATTTTTTTTGAGGTAGGTTTTCACTGTGTAGTTCAAGCTGACCTTGAGTTTACTGTGTAGCTTAGGCTGGCCTTGAATTCCCAATGATCCTCTTTCCTCAGCCTCCTGAGTGCTGGGATTACAGGTGTGTGCCACCAGGCTCTGCAAATATGAATTATTTTATATCTTTTCTGATTTTCAGTTTCTTTTTTCTTATAAGCATGCTACAAAAGTGTAAAAATTTGAAAAATATAAAAATGATGAATAAAAGTAGGGGTAAAACATGATAAAACCTTATCCTGGTGTCTCTGTTTTAGGAGATGAAAGTCTCGTTATACTGTGAAAGACAGCATAGAAGAAACATTAGACTTCTTAGATTGATATCACAGTTTTGTGAAATTGGGCTGGACACTAGCTACCTATCCTTGAGCTGGGATGAATTATAGTGTATAATACTTAGGGACACGATGAGAGAGGAAGACAATATTATAGAGAAGGTAATATTATTGAATAAGAATGAAAAAGGCAGAGAAAATGCAAAGACATTGTGTGATGCATTTGGACATGATGGAAAGAACTGGTATGTGTGACTAAGATCAAAGTCGTATGTTGGTTGTGATGTTTATAAAAATAATAAAACATGAAGAGGAGGCTCCATGAACCTCACATGAATTTTTACTTGGAAAACCCAGTAACTTAATAAAGTTTCATTACAAGGGCCAGTATCTGATTCATGTAAAGCTCATGCAGCCTCTTAAAAGTGTTTCTTATTTACATGCCTGGTACTTTTTAGACAGAATTCAATGTGACATTGGATGTGAACTTTGTGGAAGCCCTGGATGTTGCTATTTGCTCCTTGTTTTAAAAGAACTGCGCTTCTGCTGGAAGGAGAGATGACAGGCAAGTTACCTGGATCCAGCTAAAGGTCAGTTTAGTCTACCTTGGAGTTAGCATCTATTCCTTGTTTGTGTTTACTATACTATACCTATGACAAAGATTTTACAGGGATCAATTGTATCTCCAGGGCTTTTAGCAAGTTCTTTGCCTTTAGAGCCATATACGGTATTTTGTTACCCTAGCCCACAAGAAAATCTGAAAATCTTTTAGCCTTCCAGGGTTAATTTTTCCTCATTTTATTCAGCATTTTGTTTATTGATTTAGATGGTTAAGGTTTCACAAACACTTAAAGGAAAAATTCAGTAGAGAATTTCAGGTTCACATATATGATTTTCCCTTTTGCAGAATTGTAACCACTTAAATCCCAGCCATTGGACTGATGTCCCTGGTCGAGTCATTGCCCCATAGCCAGTGAAACTCCTGCAGGCACCAGGCCACTTGTGTACTTGTCTTCTCTTTCCATCTGTGAGAGACCATGCAAAAATAGGATGGTTTTTCTTTTCTTTTTCTTTACTGTAACTACTGTGGATTGAACCCAAGGCCCTTACTCAGAGCTACGTCCTTAGCCCTCCATTTTTATTTGCTATGCGTGTGATATACAATACGTACATCTATTTTGAGGAGTTGGTACCCATGTAAAACATATCCTGATCATTTTCAATCTCTTTTCCAACTCCTCCTCTAACTGTCCCCTTCCCTCTTCCTTTGATTCCTAACCCTTCTTAAAAAATTATTTTGAAACAGTGTGTTGCTAAGTCACTAGCTGTGCAGGGTGGGCTCAAACTAGTGATCTTACTACCTCAGCATCCCACAGTTCTGTTACTACGGGCATGCACCACTATGCCCCATTTGTTGTTTTTAATCTAGTTAGATTTGTATTCACTAAGAGCATTAATCTGACACAAGATTCTCTGTTCAGATCAAAGAGCAAGTGATTTTAATAATCAGAATGCATTCTGGATCTCTACACTATCCCTGGCAGGGCATTTGCTTCTGAAAGTCCTCAGCCTTTGTAAATGCAATTTTTTTTCCAATACATTTGTGAATTGCCACCTTCAAATAAACACTTGAAGTGATATTCTTACTGTGTCATATAAGGAATTACCAGTTGTCCAAACAATAATTTTTCTGCACTGAAAAGACAAGGAATGCTTGCTACCCTCCTGTAGCAATTTTTTTTAATTGTTAGAGATCAGAGAATGCTGCATTGCCCATTATTTTACATTACTCATATTAGTTTGATTTTATGTTTCTTACCCTGCATTATTTTCAAGTGTGCCCCAAATAGGTAACTTGATATTTAGTTTGCATTGCCAACCTCAGAGAATCATATCTAAACTCAATGAAGTGAGTGGGAATGTAACTTAGTGTGAGGCCCTGGACTCCATCCTTAGCACTGATATCACGTACTTTTGACCTGAACAAGAATTGAATAATGTTTGTAGTGGTTTCCTTTGAAGAAGGGAGAAGTATGCGTTATGCATGAGCAGGCATCACAGACATGAATGTTGTATATGGATATCAAGGAGCCAAAACATGAACTGTGGATTTTACTTATTGCCTGCATAATACATGGCCTTGCTTTGTTCTTTTCTAATCAGTCCCAAATTTTGTTATAAGCGCCTCAAAACTCCAAATAGTCATACTTTCTAACCTTCCCAAGAGACAGAAATAGTCATGTGGTTTAGTCTTACAAAAGGACATGTAAACAATTATTAGGCAGGGTTTCCAGGAAAGAACATTAGAAGAACGGAAGAACTGCTAGTATAAGTCCTTTCCTCTCCCATTTTTTTTTCTCCTTTTTCCTTCTGTTTCATATACTAATGTAAGGACTTGGGTGGAGCCTCTCTATTCGCTGTATTCACATTTAGAAATAACGCCAAGATGATCTTATTTCTGGATCCTAGCAGCTCTGACTAGTTGATATAGTGATTTTTTGTAATGCAAAAAAGTAAAACCCTGAGATGTTTAAAGTATCATACAAGGACCTCTTTTCCTTGTAGGTGAATTCTACGGTTTCATTTCTAAGTAGGATGAAGTAGAAAGCACCACATAATGGTCCATTTTCCGTATAACACCATCACTTCATTTTATGGAACTGAATGGCAGCAAAACATATGTGCTCTGTTGGTACTCCCGTATTGAGGGAAAGATTTCCAACAGGCTGACTGCAATTTATGCCTTTGGGATTGGACACATGGCCCAGTACTCTTCCTAAGCTATGTTTCCAACTGCCTAAATAGCAGAGTAATTAGAATAAGGGTGAGCCATAGGTAAAACCAAGAGGTTTTTAATGTTATGCATTTCTGTGCAAGCTACATTCTAAGCAGGTGGATGTATAAATGAACTTGCAAGCAGCACTGAGCTATTAACACTAAGGTGTTCCACACCATTAATTGTTTGCGAATGTTCTGCTCCAGTGCTAATTACAGGTGCATAAAAAAACAGTCCATTTTTATGGATATTAAGACTTGCTCAGTCTACTTAAATCCCTAGGCAGTATGTCTTATCCTCAGATGAAGGTTATTTTCACTAGTGTTCCTCAAGGGTTCGATTATGTACTCTCATCACATAATTATTCAATCTAATATCTGTAAAACCATATGGAATTCTGGGGATGGAGAAAGGATAGCAGAAAAACATAAGAGCAAGTGGAGTATGTAGGAGAAAAGAATGAAGAAGAGGAAAAATAACGAGGTGAGTGGTCCTAGTTTTCTGTATTTGCTTTTTACCTGGTACTGGGATAATGTCACTGCACATTAATCCTGTCAATAACCCCATGCAATAGGTCCTTATTATGCTAACCATTTTGAAGTGAGAAAAATCAAGATTGAGTTTAAAGGAGTTATCAAAGATCAGAGAGGCACCATGCAGTAGAAAAGGGTCTTAATTCAAGGAGCTGCTCTCAACTAGCTCTACAGAGACTTCATAGTATCAGACCTTTCCTTATTATTTAAGGCACAGATGTGGAAGAGGGTGATACTGTGGGAGACTCGTGACAATCATTTCTCTCTCCCACAGTTCCGCATTTCACTCTATTTCCAGCTTCCTAAGAATTAACACACGACTGCCTAGGAACATCTCTTACTGTCTGAAGTGATTTTTCCCTGAAGAATGCGGAATTTAAGGTGGAAGATTCCAAAATACTTTTTACTTGAAATGGGCTTAGAGCATCTAAAATTTAGTTGCTCTATGTCTAGAGAATACCTTTAACCCAACCAATCTGTGAATAATATATTTGTGAATAGTATATTTCTAATATAGGTCTATCAGGTTTCAAATTTGGCATCCAGTATAGTTTAAGATCTGATGCTTCTTTAACACATTTACCAGTAGATAGATACGCTTAGATCCTTCAATGAAGATAATTCAGTTTGTAATACTTGATGCCATGTGTAAATCACACTGTGTAAATCTGTTTTATGCCCTGCTCATCTTACAACTCCCAGAATCATCTTGAATGAGCTACACAGGGATGTGTATGTCCAAGGATCCAACACACTGTTCTTCTGCTCCATGTTGCTCTATTACTGTTCATTGCAACTTTCTCTTGTCCGATGGTAAGAGATCATTTGATTCCAGACTGTGGAGGCTACCATCACTGTTGGTCCAGCAATGACTTCCACCTGCACCTGCAAAATGATCTACACCTGCAAAAGCAGGTACAGTGAAGAAAGCAGTAAAACGCTCTATATTTTGACATCTGTTTGACAGTGACAGTGAAGCAGTAAAGTAGATCACTAGAGGATAAGTGATAGCTCCCATCTTTGACAGCTCTCGGGTAGGTCAGGTGAGAAAAACTTATGCTACTCTATTCAAGTCCAGGCCAGGGAATTGAGAGATTCTCAAAATATGTTGTTGATAAAAAATAATTTATCACATAGAATGATGTTAGAAGATCTACTGCACTTCTTACTTGACACTGACCTATGGAAGAATTCTATATAACCAATCTGCTGGCCAGCTCCATCTTTTGCAGTGGACTTTGCACAGAACCCAACACTTCACAGCAATCAAGGTGCTTGTGTCCTTCTGTTATTTGTTGAGCTGAATGGCATCTGAACACCATATACACGTTCTGGAATATGCTTCCAGTTCAGAGATGTCATTTTCTGTATATCCAGTAGACTTTGGTCTAAAAATCAAGCCATGTATGTGTAGCATAGATTATATCCCTTCTACAGATTTATTGCTTTGAGGGTCATAGTCACCTCACACAGTTTTGGTCTAAAAATCACCCCAAGCAAAGCTGACATGACTGTTATATATGTGACCACCAATTAGGAGCAATTTCAGTCCTTTTCCATTGTGGTGAGACAATTTTGCCAAGTAGTTTTGTTGCTGAGAGACACGCACTGTTGACGAAGTTTTTCTAGAATGACAACCAAGGCCAAATGCCTATCAAGTTAGCTTGCCCAACATTCTAACCTTAACATACCACAGTTTCCATAATGATTTTTAGAAGATACCAGAGAGGCCTAAAACCCAATATATGATTGTTCTATATACATTTCCCTAAATAGACTTAACAGCAATCCAAGTATGTCAAAAGAAATGAGGGCTTGCCATAACTGCCATCGTGGGTAAACAGCATATTTGCTCAAAGAAGAAGGAATGCAAGCTTGATTGTCCTTTGCTAGGAAAATAATGGACAGAGACAGGGAAGGAAGACGTGCTGAGATAGATCAAGCTTTGGGGCCCAATGCTTAATCTTTCCTTATATTTAAATATTTGCCACTTGACTTTGCAAATCTTAGCACTAGGTGTCCATCTCCACATCTTGATTTTGAACCTGGTCATGTAATTTGGTTTGACAGTGGGGAATTAGGTGCTGTGATTCAAGCACACAGACTATTAACATGTGCTTGCCATGTTGTGATTCTGCCACCATGAGAACAACTGACCCCAGGAAGCCCACTGGTATCAGAAGAAAGATATGTACAGCAGATCAAACCATGCGTGTACTAAGAGTTAAACCTAGATAAGCCCTGCAGTATTAGCAGAGATAATCCAATTGACCTGCAAACACATGACCAAGAATACATGGTTGCTATTTTAAATCACTGAGTTTTTGAGTTATAATATATACAGTTATATATGGCAATAGCTGATCGTTCTAGAAGTTGCTACCAGGAAATGTGATGCCACTAAAAACAAAACCTAAAATATGATTTTGGTTAAGGCTATGGGATGCCATGAAATGATAGCCAGGAGATTGTAAGGAGAATATTATGGGACACTAGAAAAATTATGATCCATGCTGTTTAGTATTAAAATGTTTAATAATACAACTGTTTGCCATGGGAAAATTATGTATCTGAAAAATATGTAGAAGACTATAAAAATGATAACACCTGAAAAATACCCAGTTTGTAAGTAGTACTTAGTAGTAATACAGTTCAGAATTGCAGAGTTACTAAATGAAACTATTTATTTTAAACCAAATTAAAGATATAAACACAAAAGTAGAGCCTTGGGAAAAGTCCTAATTCAGAGGGTTACCATTAAAATCACCTCTAAATAAAGTGGTGATTTAGAGTGGAGGGTGTCGTATTTACACATTTAAACACTTCTAAAATAATTAATATTCTTTGGAGATCACGCCTCCTAAAATTACTAACATTCCATTCTGAAAGAAAAGAAATAATGCTAGAATCATTATTTAGTAGTATTTTTGCAAAGTATGATATATCAGAAATACAGTAATACCTTGGTTCACAAATGCTTCTGTTTGCAAAATATTTGGTTTGCAAACAGAATCATTCTGTGAAATTTTGCTTTCATTCCACACTCCACATCAGGCAACAAACTTGACCACAATCATCTTCCTCACACAAGCATAAAGGCAGCCATCTTCCCCAAATTTTGAAACAAATTAAGTTCATAAACCAGGGAACTATTGTACATGCAGTTGTATCTAGAGGGAGGAGAGCTTGTATAAGTATGTACAGTGACTGTGAGAAATAGAGTTCTCCCCCAAATCATTAAAAATTCCTACTGTGTGAGCAAAAAGCGTGACAAATCTAGAGTAGAAGAGCTTGATAATTCTGTTAAAGGTTTTGGTCTCCAAGTTTCTGCATGTAATTAACAAGGTGCTAAAATAAGAAGATGTGCTAGTTAATCCTGACTGTCCACTTGATGAGATGAAGAAATTTCTGGAGAAGTATTTGGATCACAAGCGCATGGAAATCCCATGAAAGACTAGGTCCATGGCTGAGCTCCCAGCTGAATGGGCTATTAGGAGGCAGGACCTATTTGGAAGAAGTGAGTCATAGGGGGTTGATCTTGGGGACCACATCTGGTGCCTAGACCCTTTCTCTCTGGAACCTTTCATTGTGCTCTGCCTCTGGGCGTCCAGGAAGTGAGTAGCTTTATCCCCCATCACTTTTGCCAAGATGTTCCTGCTTTGGAGCCAGCCAACCTTGGACTGAATCCTCTGAAGCTGTGAGCCAAAGTAAACTTCTCCTCCTTTAAATCATGGTGTCAGGTATATTTACCCAGCAATGGGAAAGCTAATTAATGCAAAAGATATATTCTTCAGTCCTCTTTTTTATAATTGGCCAAGGATAATGATGAAAAAAATAAATGGACTCCCAAAAGACAGCTGAGAACATTGGTTTGGATCTATTTCTAAAGGTTAAGTAAAGAGATCTTTCCTATCCCTAAATAAGTTTAAGTAAGATTTCAGTATTACTATGGACCAGTGACTGCTAAGTATTTCCTTTTCTCTCTTGTTTAAATGGGACAACATATTATCAATATGCTGCCCTTCCACCATTGTAGGATACATTATTTGATTTACTGCTCACAGGGATCCAGGTCAAGAAGCACAACATTTAGAGTTTATCTGGCTTGGGAGGTCCTGGGCTTAATGCTTGATTTCACAGTTGTCCAAATTTCTTCAAGTCTTGTGATAAGGAAAGGGGAAACAATCTATGGTATGTGTACATTACAACGTATTACTTGACCATAAAGAAGTATGAAATCCTGTCATTTGCAGAAAAATGGGTGGAACTAGAGATTGTCATGCTAGATGAAGTAAGCCCGATGCAGAATCTCAAGTGTCACATCTTTCTCTCATATATAGAAACTTGAAAGAAGAAAAGATGACCTGAAAGTAGAAGAAAAAAAGAAGCATTGTAAGAGACTGGCAGTGGCAGGAAAGAGGGTTGAGTTTGGGAGAATGGACATGATGAACTCATGATACATGCAAGCATAGAAACATCGCAGTGAATGCCATGAATCTGTATGGTATATGTTAGTATCTATGGAAAAGGAGAACGACTCCAGTGCTTGTTGGAAGATATGATCTGAACTTCTAAATATACAACTAAGAATGAAATAATAACCTAGTGATTAAGAGTACATTGAAAAGCTAAGCCAGGACTTTGACCACTTACTAAATTGTGATCATATTTTATTTACATTTAAATGGTAGTAATGATATATAAATGCAGTAATCTTATTATAATGACTATATAATGCAAAACCCCAATGGAGGGTTAGCACATGAATGCTTCATTATATTGTGGTCCACATTACTCTCCACTGAATTACCGAGTATAATTAATTTTATATGTATTTTGATGTGCTAAAATAACTACTGTTGTAATAGTTATGATGACACACAAAGATTTAAAAGCTGGTAAATTTTTCCAAATACATTTTTTTTTTTGTTATGTATAATTGTACTATTAACCTCAACTGGAGGCCAGCCTAACCTGGGCAAATTAGGGAGTTCATGAGACTTTGTCTCAAAATGAAAAATAAGAAAAAGATCTGGGGATAAAGCTCAACGTAAAGACATTGTATTCACTTCCCAGAAACTTAAAAAAAGCATTTAAAGCTTATTTTTAATTGTAAAGAAAAGATATATTTAATATAATGATTTTAGGTCATATTTTCCTCTTCAAAGTATTTGTGAAAAATGCCTATTTTTTAAAAATTCACTTACTAAGCAGATACAGTAGTTTCACAATAATAATTTCGGATTTCTATTTTTAATTTTTGGAAATAACTATTCAACCATTCTTTTGTACAACAAATGCTGTAACAGCAGTTGTAATGTCCTATTTATCACTCTATTGTAATTATTACAATGACAGCCCCATTCAGCCAACATTAGAATTTCTTTCCGAAATGTATCATAAGTTCTAAGAGACCTTCTCCATGATTTTAACATACATATACCACATAATCACACACACACACACATTCACACACAGAGTTACATAATCAAGGTAATGCAGGACAGAAAGTTTGTGTCATAAACCTTGATAAATAATAAGAAACTGTTGTAATTTACTTGCACAGGTAAATAAAAATTGTGGTTAAGGGGGCTGGGGATTTAGCTCAGCAGCACAGTGCCTCCCTGGCAAAGGCAAGGTCGTGAGTTTGGCTCCCGGTACCGGAAAAAAACAAACAACAACAACAACAACAAAAATTGGGGTTACATGTGTTATTTAAAAAGCAGAAATGGATTTTAGACAGTTAATATTACTGACTAATTAGAGCAAACACAAGCAGTTGGACTAGACTATTCTCCCTGAGACTCATCTTCACAGGGCTGAAAACAGTGGTTTGGGAAGCCCTATTATCAAGTGTTCCTGCCAGCGCCATGACAAAAAGTCATTAGATTCCTGTCTAATGAGAATGGATGGGCAAAAGGACTTGTTCCAAATTCCTTCTCACACCTTCGTTTGTAAGGATAATTGAATCACATGAGGAAGTTCATAATATTCTATAAAATATTATCTAGCCGTAGCTACAAAGCTTTATAAGGACCAGCCCTGTGTGAAGAGTAGGCCTGTGTTTTATCTTAGCTGTTTTGCCAGGAATATTGCATCTATAGTTTTGCCATCAGCACACGAAATGTTAACCACTAGTGTAACAGTAGCCTTTGGCCCTATTTCTGCTTCTCAGCTTGAGTGAGGTAACTGTGGGTCCTCTCCCATCCTGAGCTCCTCCCGCTTGATGCTGAGAAGTGGAAGATGCTTGTATCCTGTAATTCATCACTAATATCCTACATATAATTGATAGGCTAAATCATATCTATACTTTAAAAATATATTTCATGGAATTTATGGTACATCTACTCTTTTAGCCTCTCCGGCTTTCATATTAGGCTATAATATCTTATTTGTATATTTACTTATTAAAAGGACTGCTGTTCAGATTTTGATATGTTATTGTAGTCAGCTATCAGTTATAGCTATTCCTCTTCCTTAGGTCCATTACTACCCAAAGAAATAGTTCTGCCATCATTATTCCAATAGTAGCATATGGTAACTGTAAATCATTTCATATTCCTCTTTAACTGTACTAATGACAGAGCCTTACTTAAGGGTATGAAAATGAGATGAACAATTCTTAGCTCAAAAACTGTTAACTCTTAAGCAGTTATTCAACCATAAGTTCTATAAGGCACCAAGTCATGTGTCAGTGGCAAATTGTGATGCTTTAGAGCTCTAATACTGTACAAATTATTCTCCTGCAACACCCTGCATTTTGAAGGGAACAGGTTGGTCTATTTGACCACCAGAGACAACCTAGTAGCTAGCCAGCATGAGGTTTTGATAACATAGGTTAATTAATAAGGTTCAACCAGTCAGGGGAAGTGTTGGATTTAAAGGCATTTAATAAGATTAGACTTTCAAACATTATTTGGTACATTAATTCAAATATGTAAATTGGCATAGCCCAGAGGCCCAGACATGAAAAAATGAGAGCAGATAGGAATAAAATTAAATTTTAAGGCAGTATTAAAATAAAGAACACACTTACAACCTGAAATTGAGAACCAAAATTTGAATTATTCAGCAGGTTCAAACTCACTCTTATTAGCTTGGGAGACCATAAGTTAGGGATATTCATACACTGACAACAGAGTATATTTAAAAGTAGAAGCAGCATCTTTTATCAGGCACTAAGTTTGAATCTACTATACACTACATTGTGGCAATTGTGTCAATACTAGGTTACTTTTATTGTTAAAGTATTAAAAAGAATACTACTTTTTGTGAAGTATAATTCAGGATTATTGCTCTATAAATGCTTTGGTATTTCAGATTATTATACTAATACCTACATGCTTTTTCTGCTGCCTACAGTAATCCACTGATAATTCAGATTCAGGCTGGTGTTAGAACTCTGAAAATAAAAGGCAAACTTCTGCTAGGCTATTCAACACCACTGAAAACAAATTTTAAAACAGAATTTAAATATTATTAGAAGCATCACTTGCTAGGCACTTCAAAATTGTAATCTCCAGTGGATTTGTCAGATAGCATGAATTTTATTTTAGCCATACCTAGCAGTTTAAAACTAAAATAAATTAAAGCAGTCTTATTCTGCCATGTTGCAAATAAAATGATTATAATTTAATATCAGATATGAATCAGTTAAATCTACTTCAGCCACAGCTCTAATATTCAGAGAAGAGCAGATGTTACCATTCCTAGTACCCCATTAATATACCTAGTCAGTTTTTCTGCTATTTTCCCTAGGGCAGAGAATAAAGCATATTTTCTTTTCCTTTCCTTAAGCGAACCCACTTGCTTCCCGAAGCACAAGATTTAATTATCCTTATTGCATTATATTTGGTTGAATAACTACAGAAGTTATTAATGGGCATAACATTTTCTGATCTTTTTCATGAAGTTCAGCTAGCTATGATATTTATGCTGATTCAATTACCTTTAGCACATTAATTAGTATAGCAGTAGGAAATAAGGAGTTAGGATTTATAAACCAAATTTAATTTAATTCTGTTGATCACTATCGTATGTGACACTGGCTGGTGGGAGAGTTTAGACACAGAATCCATGTATGTATACGTGTTTCTGGAAAGATGAGAGTGGTTACTCACTCTACTAACTAGCTATTTATAGGGCTACTAATCAGAAAACACTCTGGATTAACAGTAGGTGCTAAATGAACCGCTAAATTGGTGCATGGCCTTAAGCACGTAACTTAAAAGTTTGTGTTTTTATTTTGTCTTTAGCGAAGAAGAAATAATAATGATCCCTACATTATAGGGTCCTTTAATATTAAATAATCTAATGTATATAAAGCACATGATGTATATGTTCAATATGTGGTACATCATATGCCTACTTGTGAATCATTATTGTTATTATCATCACTTTTAAAAATAATTAGAATAAGCAGAGTTTAGAAAACAGATACAGACTTGTGTTTAGTCATTTTGAGTGCTAGATAGAAACTTGCCTCCACAGAGGTGTCAAATAATTTATATATTCAACATTCCAAACAATGGAAACTTTCACAGGAGAAAATCTGAAGGCTCATCAGAAAATAAAACATAAAATTAAGATCCAGCAGAAGTAGTGCAAAGCAGACCTAGAAATATAATAATATGAGACATTAGGGTTTAAAGCAGATATATTTTAAAGAAATAAAAAGGAAGATTAAGAATATCAGCAAAGACAGAGTTTGAAAATAACCAAAATTTTGCATGGAATAAAGTACAAGTTTTAGGAATACATTTTTCATTTATTAAAATGAAAGCAGACTTAAAGATGCTCTGCTAGAGATAAGTTTATATCAAATATATTTTGTACTTTAAGCCCAAGCTAAGCGTGCATTAATTTTGGAAATGATGTAGCAAAATAGTACAAACAGCAATGTAAAAGAATGCACATTTATTATTCCCCAGTTTCTGCAGTCAGTGTTCCATCTATGGTTTATCCAGGACCTCCGCAAGGCAGTGATCTAGGTGGTAGCCAGGCCTGCATTGTCATTTGGAAGCTTGGGAGGGAATGCATTTGTCTGCAGGCACACTCAGATCAATGCGGAACCCTTCCTTGCAGTTGTAAGACTGAAGGCCTGGCTTCTTTCTGGCTGGTACCTCCAGGCCATCTCAATTTCTTGCCACATGGTCTTCCATCTGGGCCGTTAGTTTATTGAGCTATGAAGGGGAAGGAGAGAATCTAGAGTAAGCCAGCAAGCAAGATGAATTCACATAACACAGCATAGTCATAGAAGTGGCAATTTATTACCGTTGTCAGTTCTGTTGGTTAGAAGCAGTTCATACTCCTCACCTACACTCACAGGGTGGCAAGCAGATTAGAACACAAGAACCAGGATGCTAGCATTACGTTGAGCCACCTTAGAGTCTGTCTAGCACGTGGCCAATATTTAGGGAATATGTAAATTCATAACATAAAGTATACAACATAAAATGCAAAGTAAAATTTTCCCTCTTCTTCTGACCTCTTATTTCCCTAACAGTAACCAGTGTATCTAACTTTTTCCTTCTTTCTAGAAAATAAAATGCTGTATATTTCTCAGAATAAACAAAAATGGCCATTAATTGACACAAAAAACTGAATCCCCCCGATTCCATTCATATGTTGAAGTCTTAATCCCAACATGACTGTTTGGAGGTAGTGCCTTTAAAGGAGCCAATTATAAATCAGTTATGTCTTAATGATTGGAATTGCCCAATTGCACCGATGTCCTTATAAGAAAAGGGAGAAGAGACACCAGGGATGAGGTACACAGAAGTGAAACTGTTTGAGAACACAGTGAGAATGTGATTGCTACAAACCAAAGTGAGAGACTGCATCAGAAACCAGTGCTGCTGGTACCTCGCTCTTGAATGGCATCCTCCACAAGTGTGAGAAAATAACTTTCTGTTGTTTAACCACACAGGAGAATAATATTTTGTTATATATCCCTCATGTATTAATGTAGCAAGTTAGAGTTTTAATGAATTACCAGATACACCTGAGGACATTGATAAGAATGGGGAAACACAAAAAAGAAATATATAAAGGAAAAGTCAAGGAAGGAGAACAGAAGAAAAAACACCAAGAATATTCAATTGAGGAGGAGATAAGGAAGAAATCAAGGCAAAGGCATATCCAAAGACACAATGCCAAAGAGCTCTGCAGAATGAACAAAGGCCCATCAAGAACTTCGGAGGTTTGAAATTTTACCCTGCTTGCAAGCTAACATGTTAGTCTGCATATTCGTACAGAAACTGGCATCTGGGTCTGAGACAGTGGATTTTGTTATTCATGGCATGGCGCAGATCTAGAGCTGAATGTTTGCTAATAGATTCAAAGATGTGATATAAGGAGACATCCACGAGGATGCTATGTGCAAAGGCTTGTGTGACATCCAGGGAACGTCAAGTTAGGGGATTTCAAAATCTTAAGGATGATTGGAGCAAATATGTCCAATATTTGCCAGGAGGAAGATACTATCTTTATTTTCCTCATCAAGAAACAAGTCTGGTTTTCCACTAAGAGGAAGACATTCTATCATTGCAATGATGTGTTCTACACAGACGGCCTTGAAAGTATAATCTAAGTTGTCTGCATTTATTCACAAGTATAAATCATTGCAGAAATGCAAGAAAGACTCGTGGAAAATTGCTTCTAAACAAAGTTAACAATAAATACATTAGGAATTTCATTGAATTCCAAGACAGAAAAGTTGAAAGAAATCCCCACCTAGGCAAATCAAAATGAAACTCCATCAAACCAAAGGCAAAAGAGACTACTAGTAGCAGCTTGACAAAAGAAAGATTAAAAAATAACAAATAGCTGATTAATCATTAGTGTATGGAATTCAGGAGCAATGAACTAAACTGATCACAGAGAAAGTAAAGATCCATCAAGAAATGAATACCAGTCCTATTTATCCAAGCACAACACCAATAACTATAATAGAATTCAATTTTCTACCAAGAGAAATCATAATAAAATTCTAAATGATATTAACGGAGAGGAAAGTGATCTCAACTAAAGGGCATCAACATCAAAATTGACTTCTAAAAAGCAATGGTATATTTTATTGTTGATTATTGAAAGATAGGCTAGAATATTAAAAAATTACAGCAAGTAGTTTCTCTTTCACCATATCTATTGTACTTTTCAGTAATTTCTATTGGTTTATTGAAAAGAACAGTTAATGCTTAACTTTTTGAGTAATTTTGGTTGCTTATATCTGGTAATGTGAACAACTACTTTGAATATAATATGCAATATAACAACCATTGTTGATTTCCTATCATCTTGTTTTGAAATTCTGTATCATTTTCAATGCTTTTAAAATTTTTATTCTCTTTAAAATAAAAAAAATTACAGTAAGTAAGTCAGGAAGGAAATGAAGGAACTTAAGTGCTCAGTAGAGGGTAAACGTGTACCTTTGCTTAACTGATTTTAGAAGTTTGATAAACTTATGTTAAAATCTCTGAAGGTTCAGAAAAAAGTATGTCTTCCACAATAGGAGAAGACAGTTGGAATAGAAATGTTGCCTCGAGCAGCCTAACAAAATACTTAATATGGGAAAAACTGGTGTTAATGTCATTAGATTGATCACCTTTGAGTAAAATGAATAGAACAATGCTATCTTTGCAGAGCAAAGGCCTATAAATACCTCTGCTGAGAGTGCCTTGTCAAGATTGCTGATGTAACAATGGTTGAAAGGAGATATTTTCTCTAGATTAGCTTCAGCTCTAACAGTTACATGGATAGGCTCTGGAAAATGACCAATGAAACCATGGTTTTCTTTGTAAACTTTTTTATGTGTCAATACATAGGCCTCCAAATTGAGCAAGCTGTTCATCACTTTATAGATAAACTTAGCCATCAATCAAATTATATATTTTTCTAGTGTATTCATTTACATATTTTATTTAATGTTACTGCCTCAACTTCAAAAAAGATGTAGGGGTGGGGATGTAGTCCAGGAGTGGGGCATTTGCTTAGCATGTGCAAAGCTCTGGGTTTCACGTCCAGCATAAAAACAAAACGAAAAACCGAAAGCAGCAAGGAATACAAGCATTTAGAGTTTCCACATTACACAAATGTATTCAAAGACATTTAAAAGAACAAAAAGCACATTATTTCAGTAAAAATCTACCTATAAAATATATGAAGTAATCAGCAGACATGAGAAATGAAGTGTTTTGTGAGATAAGCCATGTTGGTCTAGTTTATTCTTATACTGTAATGGATGCTATTAACTTTCATTGGTACTGAAAACAGCAAAATTAAAATGTGTTTTAATGTAGAAAAGATTTACATGAGTCCTAATAATTTAGAAAGCACAGATAACTGTACTTTTAAAACTATGATCAAAAGAAGTGAAGAATAAATCAAACCTTCATGATTTCAGTTCCTGTATGTAAAATATTTAGATGAATATGTAGTGATGTCATCTAACTCAAATTTATTCAAACAGTACTACCATTTCTGAATACAGCCCATAATTACAACCCTCACATATTAGAAATTAGAGACAATGTATGCATTATAAATTAAAAATATAAGAGAATTTTTCAAAGTGGAAAACCCACAAATACAGAAAAAGGCCTAAACTTCAAAATGTAGTAGAACTACCTTTGTTGTCGAATTTAATGTGTGCTTTCCAGTATTTGGCACTGCCTGTAATTTTTTCCCTGCAGGTTAAAATCTTACCTTATATGGGTATAGTTATAAAGGCTTAAGAGGCAAACTTGAAATTGTTTTAATTATTGGCAGGAAGTATTTTTCCCTTATTTTGTGATATTCAGAGATGTAAGAGTATTATAATAATTATGGTATATAGTTGCTTCACGGGTTTGAATTTTTAGGCTGCACAAGATCTATTTTCCCTGGAATCAATATAGATGCATGTATCATATAATTTCATGCAGCTGTATCTGTCTGACCATCTCCTTGCTAATCATATGTTGAATGGATAGGAAACTCAAGCATTGACAGGATCAAGTGTATCTTTGGTGACAGCAGAAAATGAGTAGGCATACCTATATGTAATGATATGCCTAGAAGCAACTTTTTCTGCCATTGAAAAAGTTGAAACTAAGTGACAAAATTTATTCCCTCTGTCCTCATCAGAAGCTCACTCCAAAAGTTTCAGAAACAAAAAATGGAACTATTCATTTTTTCCATTACAGAATCATTCTAATGTTGAAAAGTTTTAATGTAGTTTAAACATGATGGGAAAAGAAATTTCTTTTAATAGTCTAAAAGGTAATAAGTTCTGCATGAATAAATTTCAAGTGTAAACATTTTCAAAACAATTGCCTAAAAAGCAACTATGTCAAAAATAAAAAGAGGACCTAGCAATAATTATTAATTATAATTTTTCCTCTATTAATGATATGTATGGCCTAGAAAAAGGAATGTTTCCTTGTTCTGTCCTTACGCTATGTACATACAGGAACTCATATGATTCAAAACTTAAAAATAAAGAAACACAAAGAATATGAGATTGAGAGCTAAAGAGAACCACAAAAATTACTGAATTAGGAAACAGGAGATAGGAATTTATCCTTGTGTGACTGTGAACCCTGATATCATTGTTGAAAAAAATCAGTTGCTCCATCTGTGCAGAAGTTCTTTTATCTATTAAAGGTTCACACTCAAATGAATAATCTCTTCTAGGATGGAAATAATTTTGATTTTTAGTCAGTGAATTCTGGTACATTTAGTTCTTTTTGCTATGATTTTCTGTAAATTAAAAGAAAATCACTGCAGTTCAAAAATTCGGAAAATTTAAGCAATATACAGTTGTCCCTCGGTATATTGCAGTTCATTTATTGCGGCTTCATAATCTCATGGGTTTTTAAAAATATATATCTAATTCTGTATAGAGGAGTTTTCATTATTTCACAGGATTTTGTGGCATATAGGTATTTATATAATATTTATGATTTTAATTATTTTTTCCTAAAATTTAAAACAATATAAAAATATAAAGAATGTTAATTCAAATATATTAAAAGAATATTAAATTGAAATAAAATACCTTATGTATTTCATCAGCAGATGAGTACTGTACTGTACTCAGTGCAAATGTAGTACACCACTACTGCTTGCACAAGTTTGCCAACATGAGATTGTACAGGGCACACTGCTAGCTAATGGAATGAAAGGTGACCAATCACAGCACTGTGTTCTGCATCCTGGGAGCTAATTGGCTCAGTGACCATACCATCGGTCTGTTTGCTCTCCCGCACTGTGCCCATAAGTTCAGCATCTCTTCTTATCCACTTCACATCACGTATCCATACAGAATTTTACATGTTGTTAATATTATTGTTAAGGTTTAAGTGTGTAGAGTGTTTAAGAGCACATGAAGCATTTATAAGTGTGGGAAAGGTTAATAAGAGAGTGGGAAAGGTTTACAGGAGTGTGAGAAGGGTTTATAAAGCCTTAAAATATACATAAATAATAAAATAAAGATAGCACTGCTACTTTGCGGATTTTCACCTATCTCGGGGTCTCTGGAATGTAATGCCTGTGATAGGTGAGGGATCACTGTAGTTGGTTCATTTATTGACTATAGATTCAATTTTCATGTTGTAGTAGTGAAAACGTTTGTAATAGCAGACTTAATACTTTTTATAAATTCATCATACATTTTGTCATAAAGTAAGAACTGTCTATACCTCTGGTACCAAAAAGCTTAGAAATAAGATTCTGTACCAACAAGAACCACTTGCATCCAAGTTGGAATCATTAACCACTGTTAAAATAAAAGTAGATTTAGAATTCCTTGAAGAAATAGTTGAGTCCAGTGTGATACAGAAAATACTTAAGATGATCTTAAAATACACAACACGATCCTGTGGCATTGTATTGTAAAAGTAATCTACAAAACTCCAAACTCAGGATTGTGTTAAAAGAACTCCAGAGCTAATGATAATAGCCTATTGCCCAAACGTGGTAAAATTAGACCAACAATAAAAAAATCAATGCTGCTGATTGAAACTTAGCATTTTTAAATTCTAAGGCTCATAAGATATATAATTCACAATGATATCTCAATTACTCAATGTAACAGAATGCTAGTAAATGAGTGAATTAATTTGAAACAAAACAAAATAAAAATAAATTAAAAGTAATAGAAAAGGAGGGCTAGACATTTCCTATAGTAATAATTTAAGACAATAGTAGAATTAAAAGGACTATTTTGCGAACCCTAATTAGTTTATTACATCTAGGTATTAATCATCAATCTCACCTAGTTTTAGGCAATCTTCCTCCTCAAAACTGTGGTAGAATTTGAGCTAAATTCAATGTATATTTTTGGGAACTATAGAAATTATAAAAATATAAATATATTTTGTAATATTATATGAATACAATGAGCAGAGTCTAGGTACAGGAATATTGCAGAGAAGGACTAATGCTCTTGTTATGGTTTGTGTCTGGGTGTCCCCCCAAAGCCTCATGCAGTCATGGGGCAGGCTTTTAGGGTTTGATTGATTATGGGTGTGACAGCTGCTCCTGCTCTGGGGTGGATAGTTTGCATATGTAAGGGAGAGGAAGAGGCTGCTTGCGGCCATTCCTTCCTTTCAGTGTTGTTGTTTTTGCTGTGTTCTGCTGCCATGAGCTGTAGCCCTCTGCCATGTGCCACTCTGCCTTGTAACCTGCCAAGTATGGACTGAAACCTCCACAAACTGTAAGCAAAATAAACCTTTCCTTCCTTCATTTTGGGCATCAGGTATTTTGTCCCAGCAACGAGAGAAAAGTAACCAGGACAGATCTATTTTCCTAAACTGAGAAGTGGTGAGAAAAAAGAAGTTATTGAAGAAATATGAGCTACGTCCATCAAACTTTGGGCTGCATTTGGACACTGATTCACCCAGAAAAAAAGAAATATGACATTTATTTAAATAATAAATTATAATTATAAATTTGACCATGGGCTAAGTATTTAAATATATAAAGGAATCAGCTTTTTTCTAGTAAAATATGGCTATGTTTTAAAAACTCTTCATCACTGAGAAATATAGATAGTGCCATATTTGTGGATGGAAGGACGTCACTGCTTGGGATGATGATATGGATTTGGGAAATAGGTGAGTTTATGAGACTCACAACTTGATAATTATTGAAGCTGTGTGATAGCTGTGCAGGGATTCATTTCTTATAATGTGAATTTAAATTTGTTAAATTGGTCCTTATTAAAAGTTGTAAGCATAGGTTTTGCTATTTACTCAAATGACCCATTCCACAGGTCAAAGTACATCTCCCAACATAGATGCACACCTATTCTGCTTTTCAAATTCCAATTTGAATCTTAGAAAATAACTGAATTTGTCAAAGCTTACTTTACGAGAAATGCCTCTTTATACAGAAATGACTCAAGATTAAACCCCTCTCCCTGACATTGTTTTAAACTGTTAGTTCAGATGACAAAAATATGCTGTTTTTCCTCCAAGCCTCTAAATTCATAAGGAGGCTGACATACTCCACATAGAACAAATTTAAATCTATGCTGCCTATGAAATCAATTTTTTCAGTTCTTAATTTGAACCCTTCTTATTAGACACTTTTAATTTAAGCTTTTATCGTATCTTTGTTTTCAGCACCACTTTATCCTTTCATTTGTGCAAAGAAAATTGTGACAATATTAGGATCTTGGTCTGCCATTGCCAAGTGGTAAACTTGTTTATTATTTTGTTTCCATATGCATGAAAATTCTTCCTCACACTCCAAGTTTCACAATAATCTAAAACAATGTGCACAGTTCATGGGAAGTGGGTCTACTAGCATGTGTGTGCTATTTAAGACAATAACCATAGATTATACTATGGCAAGAACTGTACAATTGTGTCTTTAAACTAACTAATGTAAGTTTATTTACCATTTCTGTGCCTAAAATTTGCAGATTATGGTCTGGGTTAGATTTTTTTTGAAGCTTTCTTCTTCTAATGCATTCATATTATATTTAATGCTACATATCTCCTGACAACTTCTTTAGCCTAATCATTCAAGTTTTAGTAAGTTGTATTTTTATTTTCAGAGAGGAAAAATATTTTCACATTTGTCTTTGAGCTTTTTCTGCAACCCATAGGTCATTTAGATGTGTTTTGTTCAATTCCTAAGTTCTTGAAATTTTTCATTTCTATTTGTTAATGCATATTAATTATACAGAATAATGGGGTTCATTGTCAGTTTTCATCATATGCACCCTCATTCCATTCCATCATCCTATCCCTCTGCCTCCCTGTGTAGCCTTCCTGTTCTCTATTAGGCTCCCCTTCCTTTCATGTTATCTTCTGTCTCCCTAGATTCCACATATGAGAGAAAGCACATAGTTTTTCTTTCTGAGTTGGGCTTATGTCAGTTAACAAGATGGTCTCTGTCTCTATCCCTTTTCCAGCAATGACACAATTTTCTCTTTTATGGCTGGACTACATGGTGTATTTTTATAGACATTTTAAATTTTTTTGCCTTAAAACATTTTTTTAAATTTTAAAAATAAAAGGAGGAAAACATTAACAGACAGACAACATTTCACAAAATAGCAAAAGAACAGCACAGACAATACGGAGTTACAAATGAAGTGGTAGGAAATTAACAATGCTTGTGGTTGTTCTACTGTCTTGTATTTCTTTTCTGAAAGAAACTGTCAATGAGTCCTTGGTTGATCAATATTGCATGTCTCTATCTGTTTTCATGAGAAGCCTTAAAACTTTTATTAGCTCATGTTTGCAGTGCATAAAGATCACGTTCCTCAAGGGGAGTTGGTGCATGTACATCACACCTGTTCATTCTTTCTTCGTCCGCTCCCTCCCCTTCCTCTTCCCTCCCTTTACTTCATGGTTCACTTCCCCTTTGCTAAAGATCTCCTTATACGCTATTATCTCTTATTTCACTTTTTATTTGTACTTTGGCTTTCTCATGTAATAATTTTAAGCTGTGTGTCTGATTTATCTCACTTAACATAATGGTCTCAAGGTGTATCTATTTTTCCTACAAATGATTCAAGTTTATCTTTCTTTAATGCCAAAGAACTCCACTGTGTATAAATGCCACACTTTATCCATTCATATCTTGATGGAAATATTCATTCATTCATTCATTCATTCATTCATTCATTCACATCTAGGTTGGTTCCATCTTGGCTGTTACGAGATGTCACACAATAAAAATATGTCTGTAAGTATCTGCATAGTGTGCTGATTCTCCTGGGTATGCCTTGCCAGGCAGTCACTGTGCCACCGAGCTCTATCACCGGTCCATTTTGTTGTTAAATATGCTTTGCTAGTATTTTTTCATGAGTAGTATAGCTGGATCAAATGGTAGTTCTAAATTCAGGGTTTTGAGGAAACCCCATGATGGTTTCCATAATAACAGTACTAATTTATATTCCCACTAATATTGTGTATGACTTCATTTTCACCCATAACCTTACCATTGTTTACTGTTTTTTGTATTCTTGATGATAGCCCTACTATTAGGGTGAAGTAGAATCTCAACACAGTTTTGATTTATATTTTCCTACTGGTTAAAAATGTTTTAACATTTTTCACATAATTACTAGGCATTTGTACTCCGTTTGAAATGTCTCTGTTCAGCTGATTTTCCCATTCATTGATTGGATTACTTGTTCTTTCAGGTTTATGTTGTTTCTTTATCTATTTGGGATATTAATTCTGTCAGAAATTTATTCCCATTCTGTAGATGTTCTTGCATTCTGTAGGTTGTCTCCTCACTATTATTTTATATACTGTGCTTTTTTTGCTAGATACAATCCTATTTGTTGATTCCTGCTATTGTTGCCTGAGCTATTTAAATCTTATTCATGAAGTTGCTCCTTATGCCATTATCTTAATATATTTCCCTTATGCTTTCTTTTAGTAGTTTCAAAATATCAGGTCTCACATCTGGATCTAGGATCCATTTTGAGGTAGCTTTTGTAAAAGTTGAGAGATAAGGCTAAGGATTTGTATAGGCAGGTAGTTGGTCTTGCCAGCACTGTCTGTTACAAAGACTGTCTTTTGTCCAAAGTATTTTTAGCTTCTGTGTTAAGTATCAGATGACTGGAGTTGAATGTGTTCATTTCTTGATCCATCCTCTATTCTGCTCCCTTGATCTTATCATTTTTATGCCATTGCCACCTGATTTTTGTATCTATGACTGTGTAGTATATTTTGAAATTGACTATATGATATTTGCAACATTGCTATTTGGGTTCATTTGTGCTTCCATATGAATTTTAGGATTGTTTTTTCTAGTTCTGTGAAGAATATCCCTGGTGTTTTCATGTGGATTACATTAACTATGTAGATTGCCTTTGGTAACTTGGCCAATAATTCATGAACATGATAGGTCTCTCTGTCTTTTTCAATTTCTTTCTTCAGTATTTTAAAATTTTCATTGTAGAAGTGTTTTATGGCTCAGTTAGGTTTATCCCTAGGATTTCTTTTTTTTAAGCTATTGTGAATGCGATTTTCTCCCTTGATTTCTTTCTCAGAGAGTTCATTATTGGTGTACAGAAAAGTTACTGATTTTTTAATGTTGATTTTGTATCCTGGTATTTTAATGAAATTGTTTATCCGATATAATTATGAATCTTCCGGTGGATTTGTAAAGTTTTGAAAGTATAGGAACAAATGATCTATAAATAGGGGAATGTGTTTTCTATCTTTCCTATTTGTACCTTCTCCCCCTTTATCTTGCCTAATTGTTTTTATTAAAATTGCAAGTGTTATACTAAATAAAAATAGTGAAAAAGTACATTGAAATCATGTTCTTAATTTGAAAGGAAAAGTTTTTAGTTTTTTCCCAAATATGATTTTGATGATCGGTTTATTGTGTATAGTATTTATTGTGCTGAAGTAAGACCCTTCTGTACATAGAATTTTCAGGGCTTTGATCATGAAAGGGTGTTGAACTTTGTTAAAGGAGTTTTCTGCATCTATTGAGATAATTATGTGATTTTTGTCTTTGACTCTATTCATGTAGTATATTTGGTTTATTCATTTGCATATGTTGAGCCAATTTTGAATGTCTGGACTGAAACCAACTCGACCGTGGTATAAGACATTAATGTGTTGGTGAATTTGTATTTTTTTTTTTTTTTTGGTACTTGTAATCAAACTCAGGACCTTGTGCTTGCCAAGCAGTCACTGTGCCATTGAGCTATATCACTGGCCCATTGTATTGTTAAATATGCCTAGCTAGTATTTTTTCATTTTTGTATTTAGCTCCTCCAAGGATACTGGCCTATAATTTTCTTTTTTTGTTATGTTCTTGTCTGGCTTTCATATCTTGTCTCATAGAATCAGTTTGGAAGTGTCTTAGTAACTTTTCTCTCCTTGCTGAGACAAAATACCTGAGCCCCAAAATTAAGGAAGGAAAGGTTAATTCAGCTCACAGTTTGTGGAGATTTCAAGTC
>NW_004955409.1:21169407-21206478 GCF_000276665.1 Chinchilla lanigera | reverse complement strand
CTCTAAATTACCTGTTTTCACAGGTAGTGTGACTAATGAAATGTCATTTTTTAGACCTACCACAGTGCCAGAGAGGGGTACAGAAAGGAAACAAAGCTAGAATGCTAACATATCTTGCTAATCTTATCAACATTCAGTCATTTTTCTTGTATAAACACTCCCCAGGTTGTTACAGCCTTTAATTAATTCCCAGTGTTCTGAAAGTTGATTTTTATATTCTTGTCAGTGTTCTTATTACCTTCACAGAGGAGACTTTCAAAGAGCTCCAAAGGGCTTATGTGACTCCACTGCTATGGCACTTCTGGTGGTTACAGCTCCCACGGCTTCTCTCTTAGGCTCACCTTGCTCCTTTCTTTAGACAGTCCACATTCCTGGCTTTTCCAAACTTCTGGCGTCTCCACTGCACCTTTGGTTTCACACTCATAGCTTCACACACTGCTCTCTCAGGGGCACACTGCCTGGTCTCCCAGGGATTCTGAAATCTTGGTGGAAGCTTTCCTGACCTCAGAACTCTTGCAGGAAGTGCCCCTTTCATTTCTATTTCATAGTTTGAGGAGTAGTGGTGCTACTTCTTTGAAGGGCTGGTAAAATTTAGTGATTAGTGATTTAGTGATTTAGTGATGCCACATAGTTCTGGGGTCCTTTTTATTGGAAAACTCTTTATTAATGCTTCAGTCTCATTGCTTCTTATTTATCACTTTGAGTTTTTCATATCTTCTTTATTCAATTTTGGTGTGTCATATGTGTCTACTGATTTGATCCTTTCTTCTAAATTTTTCAGTACATTGAAGCATAAGTTGTCAAAATAGACCTCATTTCTCCTCTGGATTCAGTGGTATCTGTTGTAATCACTCCTTTTACATTTTCAATTCTGTTAATTTGGATCATCTCACTTTTTTCTTTTTTGTTAGTTTGGCTAAGGTTTTGTTAATATTTTTGAAAAAGAACCCCTTGTTCCATTGATAAATTATATTCTCTTAGTTTCTGTTGCATTAATCCTAGGTCTGATCTTTACTTTTCTTTCCTTCTACTGGTTTTGGTTTTGGATTTTTGTGGTTCTTATTTCTTACTAAGTGAATACTTGAATTAGTTAACCTGTCTTTGAGCCCTACTATTATTTCATCTGTTTGATCTGTTGGTGGTGAAGATTTCAAATAAATTTTATCCTTGGTTTATTGAGCTTTTCATTTGCAACATTTGGTTTTGGTTCTTTTTAGAATCTCTTTTTATTAAATTATTCTTTGGTGTCCACATTGTTCTCTTTACATAACTCATTTGTTTATTTGTATCTTCTTTGAGTTCACTAACCATTTTTATTACCATTCTTTGTAGTCTTTGTCTGGTATTTCATCTATTTACAAATCGTTAGAGTCAGTTTTATGGAATTAACTTTTGAAGGAGTAAGGTTGCCTTGTTTTTCATATTTCTTATGTTCCTACTTTCAGAGTTATACATCTTTTGGGATGGAAAACTGTTACACTTTTAGATGGGGGCCTTCTCAGGGCCTAAGTGTCTCTGTCCTGGGGTATTGGCTTGTTCTGTATTGTAGTGTTGAGTTTAGTTCCAAGTGGACATCATTGTATAGTTTCTCTGTGGCTTCTTTGTGATTAATGGGAATTGACTGACTCAGCCCATACTGAGGCAGAGCATGAGTGACCAGTTGTCCCTCTCACAAAGGTGGGAGCTCTCTGGTAGTTAAGGTAGGTGTGCTTTGAGCAGTAGGACCCTCTGTAGTTACTGTTCCAATTTTGCCTATAGTGTGCATTCTGAAAGGATATGAATGTAACCTATCATGAGGTCTTTAACTGCTTTGATGTCTAGAAAAGTTGTGACATTTCTCTCTGCTATTGCTATGGGAATAGATGACCAGAAGCAGAACTTTTTTTTTTTTTTTTTTGGTTTGGTTTTTCTCCGGTACCAGGAACCGAACTCACGACCTTGCGCTTGCCAGGCAGGCGCTTTGCCGCTGAGCTAAATCCCCAGCCCCCAGAAGCAGAACTTTAAGCAACATCTAAGTGTGCCTACTTGGTACCACTTCATCAGCTGGGAGCTTTTATTGCCCCTATTACCTAAATTGAAGTATTCACCAAGCTTTGAATAGCAAGATGTCATAGCTAGAGGTAGATGCACTCTTCTCAACTGGTCCAGGGGTGTATATCAGTGGCAAAGCAACCACCCAATGTGTCCAGGGTGCCAGGTTTGATCCCCAATACTATTCAGAAAGCAGAAAACAAACAATAGTAACAACCCTCTGATTAGTAAATTAATCAGATGTAGAAATACCAGGTGATTTAAACAAAATCACAACCCCAGCAACAGATGACAATGGAAAAGAGGAAAAGTAACATACAGTGCATTAAGTAGTTAAAAATAATAAAATAAAATATAACAAAACAAAAAAGATAGAAGTAAAGAAAAAGAAAGAAGAAAAAGAGAGAAACAAGATGTAAAATCTAGGGAAAATGGGGGGAAAAAAGAGATGAGAGAGATAAAATCCAGTAAAGAGGTAAAACAGAACAATATTAAACAGGGGCTGGGGATTTAGTTGGGGCTGGGGATTTAGCTCAGTGGCACAGCACCTGCCTGGAAAGCGCAAGGTTGTGAGTTTGATTCCTGCTACCAGAAAAAACAAATAAACAAAAAACCAAAAAAAAAAAAAACCCCACAGTATGAAAAAATAAAATAAAATTATAGGAAACAAAATATAGAAAACACAAAGGAAAAGAAAAAAGAAAAAGAACAAAAACTAAAGTAAAAACAAAAACAGCACACAGAAATACAGAAGTTACTTCTAACAGAAGAACCTGGCTTGAAGAAGTGTCTCTGTAATATTAGAATCCATGGTGTCTTGGGTGGATAATGAGACACTGCCTCAGTTTTGCTCTCTCTCAATTTGTATCAGTTAGGACAATATACAGCGTGCACTGCCCATTTCTCGCTAGGCGGTGTTAGGAAGTGTTAACTGTCTGTCTGGAATATTTTGTCTCCAGAGGCTCCGGTTATGCACCCTGGGGCTATGACACATGATTGAGACTGTTCGAGGAGACTTTCTAGTTCATCAAGCTTGGAGGTTTTTGATCATGCAGGGAAGCTGTTCACTTTTTCTGGAGTTCTTCTGTGTGTGCCCTGGACATAGAGTCCCATATTCAGCCTATTTAGTATACCCACTTTGGAATTATGCAAGCCCTGTCTGTTGAGTGCATTGTCAGCCTGGATGTGTCTAGGCAGCACACTGGATTCTGTCAAAGGACTATGCTGTCTATCCCAGAGAAGCCTCAGAAGATGGAGAGGGCAGTAAAACCACCAAGTCCCGTGCTGAAGAGAGCATCTCTGTGCCTTACAATCTTTGTAGATGTTTTGCTCATTGCCTTTGTTGCTTGGTGCATCCTTTACCCATTTGTCTGCCTTTCCTGGCTTTATTTGGACATTTGCATGGTTCTGTTTATCTTTTCTCTTAGCATGCAGCTTGTGCGCCACCAGCTCCAGCTCTGACCTCTTGAAACTGCCTTCCTCTCTGAAGCACTCAGCTCTGGTTTTTAGTCACTGAGGGCTGTATCAGGGACCACTGTGCTCTCCACTCCCCTCTCCAGCACAGCCTGTGCTCCCAGCTGCTCCAGCCTCTCAGGGGCTCTTGCCTGCTTGAGCCAAGGTTGTGTGCTTTGATCTTTTCCCACACAGTCAATGTGGCAGGGTAGCCACAGGGACACTGAATTGTGATCCTTGTGCCTTCTAATCCTCAAAGGAGTTTAGTCCCTAATGATCAATAGAGCTCTTCTCTTGATGGCTCCAAGTTACAACTCTCTGGGAGTTTGCAGAGTGATGTATGGATTTCATCGGCAAGGCCAGCTTTCTGTGCCAGTGGAATCACTCTCAGATCAAACCTCTAACTGGATTAAACGCATGGATGGACTGCAGATTTCTTTTGCAGGTGGGACTTCTGGTCAGTTGGTAATATTGAGAGATGATTACATGCCCCAGTAAATTTCTGCTAGCAAATTCCTGTTTCCCCCTCCAGGGACTGGAGCCCAAAATTACAAATTGCTCTCTACCATTCTTGGTGCTGTCTTTCCAATTTTCCATCTGTTATGTTTTTGGTCACTTTCTTATTGGTTCCCAGAGTCTTCCTCATGTTCCCTCCCTGGGACATAGTTTCTCCATTGTTACTCTAACTCAGACCCACACAAAAAGCCACTTCTCTTCAGCTCTCTTATATCTTGATCTATCTTTGTATTATTGGTTTTCACTCATTGCATTATAGACAGAGAATAGACCCTGTGTAAATCTTACTCTTTAAAATATTCAGATGTGTTCTATGACCTGATCTATCTTAATGGACATTTAATGTGGGTTTCTAAGATTATGTGCTCTACTGCTGTTGAGTAGAGTATTCTACAGACAGCAGTTAGATCAAGTTCATTGCTACAAGTCGTACATTCAGATTTTCTGACCCCTGGATCTATCAGCTACTGAAAGAGGAGTGTTGATGTCTATGACTGTAACAAGGGCTTTGTTTATACCTCTTTTTAGTACTATCAGTTTTTGCTTATGTGCTCTAATGGATACTGGATTGCTGGTTCATAATCATTTAATATTGTGTTTGGAGAATTTGCCCTATTAAGATTATGCAATATTCTTCTTTATCCTAATGATCTTTCTTCCTTCGATCCTTCTTTGAATATACTTTATGTGAAATTAAAACACCTATTAAAGCATTCTTTTGACTGGTGATAAAAGAACATTTAACAACATTTTGGTTGCTAGCATTCTTTTTAGTTTTTTTTTTCTCTTTTATTTTAAATGTACTCTAACAATTGTGCTTTTCAGTTGATATTTTTAGGTTATTCAAACTTAAAGTGACTATTACAACATTAATTCATTGCTCTTGTTCTCTGATTCTTCTCCCCATTGGTCTGCCTTTTCTGGTTTTAATTAAACATTTCCATTATTGCCTTTTATGTCTGCTCTTAATATGTAGATTATGATTTTTTAACTTTTTAAGGTGGTTTGTGTCAATTTTACGAAACAGACTTTTAACTAGATCTATATCTGCTTTCCAATAACAGTACATAACTTTAGATACAGTTCACCTACCTGGAACATCCTCAACTTTTCTTTCACTTGTTACGTTACTTTATTAGTCAATGCTGGCTGCTATAATGAAATGTCATACTTGGGGGCTTAACAACAGAAATTTATTTTCTTTCAGTTCTGGGCACTAATAAGTCCGAAATGAGAGTGCTGAACTGTTTTTCCTGAGCAGTACCAAATATGCTATAGCAATCTAAGTTTTGCTTTATAAAATTTCATGCAAAAATGTGGAAGGTATCTATCATTTTAAAATCTTTCACAAATATAATATATATGCAAAAACTTTGGTTTAGTACACTAAACACATTCTTTACATAAGTGCTATGTCTATTAGCTATCATTTATAATTACAAATTTATTAAGTATTTGAGGATTTATTAATTGCTGACTTTGCTGAAGTGTCAGTCCCTCTTTTCTAAGTAAGAGCTGACTGAATTTGGTTTGAAATGTTAGAAAATGTTTTGAGGTTTGCTGGCCCTGCTATTTTGAAGAGAACATCGAATGTCCAGTTAATACTCTAGGCATTGACTAAGAGGGCCACAGTTTATTCCTTTCTCATTTTAAAGGTTTTTCTCACATTAGAGATATGAATTTCATGTAAAAGAGGAGAATAAATCATTCTGACACCATAACTGAATCTTCAGCAAATTCTATTCAGTCTGCAACTGCACAAATTGGAGACCTACTGCAATGAATTAGAGAAGCTGATTCAATAGATTTCACTATTAATTGTGGGCCAAAAATAGTGCTAGAATCAGACACAAACTGGTGGAGAATTATGGCAGCTTCTCAAGTCTCTTTAAAAATACCTTTAGCAAATGTTTTAAATTATGTTAATAATTTGAAAGCTTATTCATATGCAGTAGATAGTATAAATAATCTATTACACAAGAGCACATTTAAAAAAACCCTCATCTTAAAGGTATGCAGTGTTATAAAGTGATATTTGCTCTGCTTTTATTTATATTTTAATTTCATCTTTCTGTGAGTTTATTTTAGAGATGGTAGTTCAGATATAGTTTTCAAAAATGATTGTACTTTAAAATCTAGCTTATTTCTGGCTGAGTGTTATGCACTGTTTGTGACATACTTCCACTACAATTCAGAACCCAAATAGCTTGGCTCCTTTAGAGTAAATTGCCCATTTGTTAATGAAATTTATTTTAAATGGAATAAACTTCAGAAAAAAATCTGCACAGAAACTTAATTATTATTAAATAATAGACAAATGTTAAATTAATTACATACTAAATCAGCCAAAGATTAAACTTCTAGTCATTTATTACTTTGGCAGAAATTTTGCCATTTCTTGGATTGTCTCAGATTTTTAAAATGCCATTGAATTTTTATGGAGAAGCACATGTGCCTTAATTTATGACTTGGGATATAGATATACTTAGGAAAATATTGTTCACATAGATAAAAAGATAAACCAACCAAAGGGAAAATGGCAAAGCTTTATGTGCTGTAGTAACTAGAAAATTATGACTAAGTTCATGCATACATATGGCCACTTTCCACCTAAAAATTGAAGATGCATGAGTCTCTCTTCGCAGAGACCAACATTTCATCATTTTTGGGCTTGGCAAGGAGAGTCTCCCCAAAGTAACAAAAGTATCTTGTTTGCCCAGTTTTAGAATTATGTTTGACTGGTGTTATTTCTCAAAGTCACATCTTAATCTGTTTTCTGGCCTTCAATGGAAAATGCTTGATGCAGCCCAGCCTTCATGGGTACAGCCCTGAGAGTGAAACTTTCCAGAATAAGAAGACTGAATTCAAAATGAAAATATATTGCATAGATTAAAAACTATGGAGGAAAAATAATTTTCAATTTAACAAATTTGTATTTACACTACATATGAGGAGCTTCGGAAACAGTAGTGCAGAGCTATTTATGCTGTTCTGTGCCTCGTACAAATTTATATTCAAACCACTTTCATTCAAGGCAGTCTTTACTGTGCTTTAATAAATGCACAGCTGGGCATAGCAGAAGAAGAGTTTAACATTATTTGAATGTGGTAATACTCTGTAAGAATAGGAAGGAGTGGCAAATGAGCTCTGACTTCAAAGTGTCATGTAGTCATGTATGAAGGAGATCAGTTACAGGCTGTGAGTATTAGTACATAGGTTAAGAAGGTAAAGAATATTCTCAGCAATAAAAGATAGCTTGCTTGTGCTTCAGTGGAACATACATGGTCATGAGGATATGAAAAAGGAATCTTGCATATGGCTATTTATTGAAGGTATAGCTTAAGAATTTCAAAATTTTATTTTGGAAGCAATTTTTTTTTCAAAAGGGAAAATCAAAGAAACAATTACAGTTGACCAGTCAATAAGAAACTATTTTTTAGCTATATAAAATTTTAAAACCCTAGAGGATTATGATAGGTAATTTACAGAATGAGTATTATCTCCTAACTCAGTGACAATTTGAGTGAAAAAGGAAGAGTCAAAGATTAATTTCAAAGCTAAATATAAGAGCTGTCAAGCCTGAACAAAGCTATAGGCAAAAAAGGAACCAAAATTTTGAAGAAGAAATTAATATTTTTTTCAATGTCCTGTGTTTTCATGCATTGTTGTCTATAGATGCTTTGCATTCATCATAAGTGTTTGCCTGTTTGTAGATGATAAATTAAGCTTCAAAGAGACTAGTGCTGTAGATTTATGAGTTACTAAGCAGATTTTTAAACTCAATAATTTTGCTCACTACAACAGTTATTTTCCATGGTGCATACTTTTCTTTCTGGGAGTGTGTGATATGGAGTATCTCCTGAAGGACTAGAGCTTATGCTAAACAGCCAAATGTGCAGACTGCCCACTTTGTTACTTCTCTGTTGTGTGTTCTGGGACATCTTACTACCCACCGTGAGTTTCAGTGTATTCACGTGTAAAAATGTAGGTAAGCATAGACTCCCAGAAACTTCTTAAAAGGATTATATGCCATGATGCTGTAATAAATAAAAAAATATGCAAATAAGGAGAATTTAAATAAAACTGGAAAGTTATTAAGTTCTACCTACAGGACATAAATACCAATGATTTGTGAAAGACTGAGTATCTACATGGGTTCTGATTCACAACTCACAAATGTTAAAAAAAAGAACCTGCTCTATTTGGAAACTACAGGGGTGAAGTCAGCATGATATCATGGAAGAGACTGCGCCTTTTCCCACTTCACCAGACTTAACTGCCTTTTTTTTGGAATCAGAAAGCCAACTCATGATTTCAAGCTTGCCAAGCAGGTGCTGTGCCACTGAACTATATCTCCAGGTCTTAACTGACTTTTACATGTATGACAATCAAATACCTGGTACATATGCCAACAAAGTTAGAAATCGAGACCTCCCTTCACCCTGTGACTGTATGAATGCAACAGGACTGATGCATATGTTAATAGCCCCAGGAGGGACTTGAACATAGTCACATTATACCTGTGTCATGGGGGCAGGCCCTGGTGCATAGGAGTCACTAGAAATGAAAAAAATGACGTACTTGGACTGCTTATTGCCCAATGATCTTATACCTCAAGAGGCTGGGTTAACTGTCATTTTGTCATCACATTTCCTAGAGATAAGAGAAGAAAAACTCACTAGACTTAATGTTTGGATCTATTTGTTTTTTTTGTTTTTTTGTTTTGTTTTTCTTCCAGTACCAGGAATCGAACTCACGGCCCTGTGCTTTCCAGGCAGGCGTTGTGCTGCTGATCTAAATCCCCAGTCCCGAGCTAAATCCCCAGCCCCAATGTTTGTTTCTGGAGGTCACTCAGTAGTCTTGTTTGCCCTCCTTGTGTGCTCTTGCAAGTACCAGAAACGTTACTGCTTATTGGAGGATGGCGATGCTCATTCTGAGCATAGGCCATGTTATGTAACAGCAAAAGCACAGGCTGTGATGTCAGACAGGTCTGGATAGAGAACTCTGATCTGCGACTAGCTAACAAGTCTTTGACACTGGTTAAAATATGTAACTTCACTAACCTCAATTACTTATCTATAAAAGAGAGAAAAAGGGAAAAATATAATGATAATAATCGCATGAGTTGCTCTATAGAATAAGTAAGATACATTGTAGAAACAGTTGATATTTAATTTGGTACGTAGTCATAATCATTGAATGTGAATTATTACATGAAGATTTAACCCACGAAATCTTGGAATTTTATTTCCAATGATAGAAACTACCAAAAGACTTAAAATTCATTGCAATTCTCGATATCTCCTCTTCTTGCAATTTAGTCTTTACTTTTGTATTGCAAATGATCTGAATTAGCATAAAACAACACTTAGAAATTATCATTTTTCACAGCTGTATTGGTACTGGCTGGTTCTCCATTAGAATTTTTTGTGTTTGGAACCTGATACCAGCTGAGGCCAGGTTTCCCTGCCTGGGCTGGTTGTCCATAATGACTCCTCCACATCACTGATATTTGATGCTATCTGTTGGCTGGAAATCAGATTTTTTTCATGTAACCTACTACACATGGTCTCTTCACACAGCTAAGATTTCTCAGCATGGCAACTGAGTTTAAAAAGAGTCTAAAGAATATATTAAGGAAAGAAGTCGAAGCTTCCAGAACAGTTGGGAACTGTGCTTAGAACTGACATAGCATCTCTGCTGTCATTTTCTATTGGTCAAGGCAGCTATGTTCAAAAGTGTGGAGAAATGAACTTCACCATTTATATGATCTGGGAAGATCACCTTGCAGAACTGCATATGGGATGGGAAATATTATTATGATTACTTTTTTTTTTGTTTTTCTCCGGTACCGGGAACCGAACTCATGACCTTGCGCTTGCCAGGCAGGCGCTTTTGCCGCTGAGCTAAATCCCCAGCCCCTATTATGATTACTTTTGAAAAATGTAACAAATTACAGTCTGCACCCCTAACAAAACAATTCATAATCACTTCAATAAGCAAAATATACTCATATCTTCTTGAATTTCACTAAAGTCTTATTATTATGACATTATACCCATGAATGCAGAATCTAAACAATTCCACATGTAGACTTCTCAGATGCTCCTTAAATACTGCCTCTTGATCAAAATTCTATTTTAAGCCAGGCGTGATGGCACACACCTGTAACGCCAGTACTTGGGAGGCTGAGACAGGAGGATCACCAAGAGTTCCAGGCCAGGCTGGGCTACATAGTGAGTTCATTGCCAGCTTGAGCTAATAGCACGACCCTGACTCAAAATAAAACTCTGTTTTAAAAAGATGTGATGTGTATCTTGTATAGATAATATTTGTATACATAGTTACATACAGCAGATAATATTTGTATACATAAAATGTTCATAATATGCTCTTGAGTTCAAGAACAGACAAACAATAGGAGCTTCCTGACAGTCACTAAGCCATAGCAGTTTTGAAACCGAGAATGGTACATGTTACCACTTTTTTATTTTAAAGAGAGAAAGAAAGTAAATAAAAATAAAAGTAATGAAGAAGAGTTTTAAAACAGACTAGTTGAATAGAAACAATAACTAATACATTGAATATTGCTATTTTCATAGCAGTTATTCAGAGTAGAAGATATAGGCATGAAATATTGTCCAAACAATATTAGCTCAAACCTTTCTTTGCAATGAACTAGCTGTATGACTATCTTAACTATCCTGTGTGTGTGTGTGTGTGTCTGTGTGTATTTTTCCCTTCCTTCCTTCCCCTTTCCTCCATCCCAGTTTCTTTTTTCTTTTGAATAGGTTCTTCCCAACTGACAATATCTACTGTACATTTTGGATCTTATTTACTCATTCAATTTCTCACACTAGTGAGACAATACAATACTTACACATGTTGGTCTGATTTATTTCACTTATAAGTATGTTCTTGAGTTATATCCACTGACCTATAAAAGTCTCAAGTTTATCCTCTATTTGTTTATCTAACCAATTTGAAGATATCAATATATAATACAACAATCATTGTTAATTTCCTATCACCTTGTCTGAGATTTTGTATTGCTTGTGTTGCTTTTTGTGTTACTTTGTAAATTTATGTGTGTTTGTTAATATATTTTCATTCTTTTATCTTTAAAATAAAAAAAGCTTATCCTTCTTTATGGCTGAGTGGTAGTCCATTATATAAAAAATATATCTTTTTTATTCATTCCTTGTTGGTTGGGCATTTGGGTTGTCTCCAAGATTTATCTATTACATATTATACTGATCTAAACATGGTTGCATATTTATTGCTGTGGTATGATGTTTTTAATTCTTCTGGGAAGAGACCCACAGAAGAAACAGTTGGGACCTCTAATTCTAGTTTTTTGAGGAGTCTCCACACTGATTTCCACGGTGGTTTCAACATTCTGCACTCCTATTAATAGTGGAGAAGAGTTCCTTTTTCCCCCTCCAGCCCCTCCAGCACTTGTTATTGATTGATTTCTCGATGATAGCCATTCTTTCCGGAGTGAGATGGAATCATGGTGTTTTAATTTGCATCTCTTGAATTTCCAGTGATGTTGAACATTTTTTCCATGTATTTTTTTGCCAAGTCCTGCTCCTGGCAGTGGTACTCATAGACCATGTCTCTGCCTTGTGAGGTAATTTGCATTTCTGTATGAAAAGACCTATATTTGTTGTGAAAGTATGAAGGCTCAGAGGCCCCTTTTCAGAATGAACTATTTCTGTGCTTTTCATTACAAGTTGACACAATACCATATCATTTTTGTTATCAAAGTAACGTTCATTTCATTAGACAGAACACGATTGTACAGTTTTCTCAAGCAATGGCCTTTCTTCTCTGGCCTGGCTATGAAGCTATTGTCCAATAGCACGATATCTTTAAAATTCTTAGAAAAATTTTTACTTAGTTCAAGTGTTGTGAGGTATCTCCTTGAAGTTTTGAGGTCTTAAGAAAGGGTCTAAAATCCAGACTCTTGATGTTTATTTTACCCTGAGGCCACATTTTGCTGCCAGACCTCAGATTTGCTGTTCTACCTGAGTCTGTTTCACACTTTAAGAAACTGTGCTGTTATGAAACGCAGGATAACAAAACTTCTAAGTTCCCTTAGAGTTGGCTCAAATTAAAAAAAGTTCTTTTCCTTTCTCAACATTAACATCTAACGCTAAAAAAAGTCAGTTGCCTGAACATGTCCTTCACTATGGCTGTAATTTTGAGGTACATTTTTTCATGTTGCCACAAACAAAAATTTAATTGAACTTCCTGTCACTATGTACCAAACTATTTTTTATCCAATTATAATGTCCTCACTATCATTTCAGCTCCATGAACAGTCTTCTGTGCCCCTTCAAGAATGTGCTCATAGACTAGTAGCCAACATTGCATGAGATACTTTAAGTTTGCACTGCAACAATACCGCACCCCTAGATGCCACATTTGCTCTGGTTATACATCAGTGCACAATAACCATGAATACTGCTTTTAAATGACAGTTTATGATCATCTTTTATAATGATGCCTTGACAGGACTCGCTGAGAGTTTCTCCCTTGGGATTCACGCATAGTTGCTGGTGGATATTAGGTGAAGTTCAAGTCACAGGAAGTCTAAACTCACTGCATCTCTGAGAGGATTCACCATCATGATTGACAGGTGACATTGCCCCAATGCTAAGCAGGGCCTGGTGACAGAAGCCAACCCCTCCCATGTGACTTCATCTTTTTAAAACATGTTGATGAGGTTGTGAGGGATTCTTCCAAAAGTGTGCAAAAGGCATTGCAAAAGGGATTACGAAGCAAGAACCTCCAGGCCTGATGAGAGCTAAGCCTGGTAAGAGCATTAGAATGGGAGTAGTGGTACCTTCACCATGTTCTATTGGTCAACGTATTTGCAGGGCTACTCAAATTCAATGGGACAGAGAAACAGACTTTGCATCTTGTTTGGAGCACAGTGAAGTGACGTTGGAGAACATAGCAGAGACTGAGAAATAGTGTCACAGCTCTCTCTTATGGCAAGCAGACCAAGGCTGCGTGTTACCATGAGTCCTTCTTGTTTCATTAATTCTCCACCTCTTCCTTACTGTGATAGTTAGCAGGCTGTGTCAACTTCAGTAAGAAACACCTGCCTAAATTGGATCTGCATAGTTCTGAGTGTGACTGAAGGGATTTACTGAAAACAGAAGACTCGCCCTAGGGTGGCTTGTTGCCTACATGGTATAAAGGGGAAATGATGGAGGAGGCCTGGCCTCCACTTCTTCAGAGGAGCTCCAGTCTTCACCTGCACCTTGAACCTTGACTTCAGACTTCCAACACCGACCCTTTAGCCTTCTATCACAGACCCTTTGGGTTCCCGATGCAGACTTACACAGGCGCTACACAGAGCTCCAGGTCTCCAACTGGGTCCTTCAGATCTCCAGCGGGCAGACAGACATTTCCATTCTTTCACACCTGACTCTGGGCAGCCATTGTACACCAATCTTGTAAATTTATATATATTTATATATCTTCCTTTAAATCTGTTGCTCTAGGAAGTGCTGACTGATACACTCTCCCTCTCTACCCACCTCTGTTATTTCTTGCATCTCCATCTTGTCATCACATAACAGCAGGGCCAAAAGTTGTCATTATAGTTTAGGAAAGACTGGGTGGGAAATTCTAGATGCTGGATAGGGATACTGCTTCCTGTTCTCTCACCAGATACATTTTCTCAAGTGCTGGCTCATCTCACCTCAATGGAATTTTACATTTTAATATTTCCATGGATAGGAGAACATGATCATTGTGTTCACTTTGGCTCTGAGTGCTGGGATAGAGCAAATGAGGCCTGAGAGGGTTCCAGATGTTCCATGTCAGCTCATTCACACCATTAGTGCTCTACAGAATGCTTGGGACCCAAAGTCAAGTAATAATTTGATTCCTTTATTTTTTGGTGTATAACCCTCTGTTTGATTCCTCTTGGGAAGCAGTGTGACAGCCAAGTCAGGGCCAGGTTAATGTAGATTTCTGGTAAAGGCTGGTGAGATCTTATGAATATTATATGAATAATTCACATAACTTTTAAAAATTAGTAGGAAGCAGAAAAAAGGAAACAAGTCTCTGCACTAGAGAAAACTATGGTCCTTTCAAACAGTTTTTCTATAAGAAATGTGAGAATTACTAATCTTCAGCTCATCTTTAATAATGTTAAAGAACACTTCTGATGAAATTGAGTATGTTAAAAACTACTGTTATAAAAATGTATCAGAAAGATTACTGGCAAAGGAAAATATGATTGACTTTTTGTTTCAAAAGCACAATAGAGAGGCTAAATATAAGATATGGCATTAGGTAAATCAATTTTTTGAAATAAATGTAGTTAAGCAGTTCACGAATCATGAATGTGAATGTAGATGATAAGGTAGATATCACATGTCCATTGTGGTCTCATTTAATTAATCTTTTCAGATATTTGGTGAGCTCTTGTTATTATTTTATATGCAGCACTGTCCTAATTGACTGAGATAACGTTTAGCATGGCAAACACTGTCCTTTCTCTGAAAGTGATGAGAATCAAGCAAATGAGTCAGAAAAATCAAGTAATTGTGGGAAAGCACGATGAATTTTCTAATCAGGAAGTACAGATTGCTAAAACAGGATGATGGTTGTATGAAAGTATTCTTAATAGGGTCAGAAAGTCTTCACAAAGGAAGTGTGCTCATAATGAGATGTGAAATTTGAGTAATAGATAAGAAGGGCAATAATATGGAAAGAGAATTTCAGTTAGAGGAAAAACCAACTCTGATGCCCAATTAGAGACATAGAGGGTTACAGCATGGCGCATTGTGCCAAATGAAAGAGTTCTACTGATAGTTGAATCGTTGGCTTATTTCATTCAGCCCTGTGATTCATTAGGTTGCAGTGGATTGGGACAGACACTTGCAACTCTGAGGCAGGCTCCGAAGAACCAGCAGCAAGGCACAGTGTGGTTACAGCCCTGCATTTCTTAGTGCGGCCATCCTTGAGTTGGGTGCGTACAGACAGCAGAACATTTGAGGTTTCCTGGGCTTGTTTACAGCTTTCTGGTACCTTGTTGCTCCTTCCTATTTTTGACCTATTGAGGATGCTCCAGTGCCTATGGGAACCCTGTACAGCTTTGATGAAGAAAAAACAATTGCTTTACAAAATTAAAAAAAAAATTGTTAAATATCTTTATATCTTTTGCTATTGAATACCCTTTCACTGTGCCAAATACTATAACTATAAAAGTACTTATTACAGGTCTCATTTGCCATTTTAAGAATCATAGATATGTAAGTTAATATTCACAACAAACAAGAAATGCAAGACACAGGAGTGGAAGTAACCTGCCTACAGTCGCCATAGCTAGAATATGATGAGGCTAAATTCCATGCGTGCTTACTTTGACTTCAGATTCCCATTCTTCATCATGATTCCAAAGTGCCTATCTAATTATAGATAGAGCTTTTTGTGCAACAGCTTCATCTGCTAATTTAAGAAGCATAGTGGAAAGAGAAAAGCAGAGAAGAGGAAATGAGTAACAAGAATCAGAAACAGAAGAAACTTTCTCTGAGCTGAAGAAGTACTTTTCTCCAGTGTCATCTCAAACATTTTAGTGAAATGCTTATGGGTAAAGAATGTTTACACTTTGGAAAGGCTCAAGGATGTCTATATACATAAACATACATATATATGGTGTATATAAGCCCAAACTAAAATAAATTATACTTTAAAAAGTAGATTGATGATATATTTTCATCACAAGTTCCATGAATAAATTTAGTAATACAATGACTGCAGTCTTTCGAGTTAATTATGGTGATCTAGGAATTTGGTGTATAGACATTTATCTTGCTTGAGATGTGTCAGTGAAAGGACTTAAAAAAATGGTACATACTTCATGAGATGTCTCAAAAAAACATAAATTCAAACCAACCAAGTGGGAACCAACCAAATAAAGTTTAGAGCTCTTGCAGCAGGAGAATTTTTATGAATAGAAGTGACTCATAGGCAGCCAAAATGATTGATAGGCTGGATCCAGGGTAAATGAAGGCAAGAGATACACCAGAAGAACTAGAGATGGTCAGTCAGATTCTACAGGCTCTTGCAAACTGACTAAATGTTATCCTATTTTACAAAGAATAGTAGGATGCTGTTATGGAATATTAAGCAAAATCAGATTTAGGCTTCAAAATCATCTATTTCCCATGTGAAAAATGGAATGTGAGGTGCTAAAAGAATGTGTATGTAGAAGTTAAGATGCTCTTAATTCCATGGTGGTTGGGACAAAAATGCCTGTGCTGATGGTAGGTAAAGAGATTTTTGCCAGGGTTGAATATGCTTTGGTCTCTACAATGAACAAGAACTTTAGGTGCTTATCAGATTCATTCCCCAAGCAGACGCTTTCTGGACCAAAGTGAACTTACTCTGAAATATTTTTGTCCTCCCATAAAGCTGCTGATAGCAGGCAGGCCAACCATATCTGTACCTAAGGTTTCTCAGAGATGCTAGAAGTTTCTTTGTATCATATTAATGCAATGATCATAAAATTCAAGGAGATGGGAATGTTTGATTGATTAACTTTGGCTTGAGAATAACACATTCTCTTGGTGAACTTTTTACTAATATGGTAAAAGGTCTATTAGTTCAGAGAACACAAGAATACTTTGAAGCTAAGAAGTGGCTGTCCTCTCCGAAGATTGATAGTGGGAGAGGTTGATCTGGGCATGCTAATAATACTGTTCCCAAAATGATCTTGGAATGCCAACTGTCAGAGACAAGGTGAACCTTGATTACTGCCAGAATAGCAATAAAAATGATTAGATCTGCAGCTATCTGTAAAGTGGCCAATAGAACATTCTGTTCTTTTGGCAAAAAATGACAGCTAGTCAACTGCATTTATATTCAATTTTTATAATCAGAAAAAAATCAGAACTGGAAAACATAAGTCTAACACTAGCTGCCACATGGAGAATATCATATCTGCAAGCGGTTTTCATATCTGCACAAGTTTACAGACCCAGTGCTCATGAAAGAAAAGTCAGATCTTAGACGTCATTATAAGTTCATCAAACACATATGTAGTGAATGCTTCTCTGCACTTTCTTGGCAGGTGCCTGATGACATTCTGCAAGGTCAGTGTGCCTTAGAGAAAGGGGGGAAAGCTCAGGTTTTTCAGTATGTTTGTTAAATGTAGACTCTTGCACTAAATCCAGGTCTTAAAAGGTACCATAAAGAGACTAAGGCATAAATGGAGTTATGATAACCTTGTCTTAGTGGGTTTAATATTTTTGCAGACCTACTTTGTCATTATTCCCATTTTTCTATTTTTCTTTAATGAGATAGCTCCACCTAGCACTTGAAGAAAGACTCATGATGACCCTTGGATCATTAAGGTGAGACTCACAGATCATTAATACAAAGCATGTCATCAAATGAGGCAAGAAGTGCCTCCCTCCCAACAAGAGAGCAAATGAGAAGCAAAAGTGTATATCTGGATGAACTACAAGTATTACCAAGAAAGAATTAAAATATATAGGGTGGTGTGAAGTCATTTTCTTATTTAATTTTCCTCTCTGTTTTCAACACAACCAGATGGGATAACTTGGCAATGGTTCCCTATCAGGTAGTAGCCCCAACTTTAGTTTCTGTATCAGAAATGACATATGTTAGTGAGTGACTACATAGCTCTGGGTTTAACTCTACAGTATTGATTTGAGAAGTGACTTACTCTAAAATAAATAATCATTTAGATATAAATGATATAATTATACATGCAAAATAAAAAAACAAACTCCACTAATGTAATTCAGAACCTAGAATGACAAACTGAAGAAGAGGAAAAAGAAACAATCTTACCATGAGATTCTACTACTATAAAAGTCAAACATAGTTTCCTGAAGGACTGAACAGTAGACCCTTGTGACGATTTTGAGTATAATGGATATAAAGGTACATAAATCACATTTTAAGAGCTGAGGAGAGTAGGAAAGAGAAAGAGAAGGCCAGGGATATAGCTCAGTGGCATAAGCATTTGCCCGGCAAGCTAAGGTCATAAGTTTGATTCCCAGTACCAAAAAAAAAAAGGAAAGAAAAAGGTAGAAGAGGAGAAAAGAAGCAAAGTGAAGAAAAAGTAATTCCATAAAAAGTAAAATCATTTTGCAACCTAACAGATGTTTGCTGAGGGAAATTTCAAGGGCTGCTCTAAAGACAGGAAGCTTGGTTGTATATAAATTATAAAAAATAATGCAACATATGCAAGTAAGAAGTAATTAGTATAAAATATAAACAAACTATTTTAATACAATATTAATAGCAATGGCCCATGATATGAAATGAAAATCAACTATAGAAACAACTGGAAACTCACAATGAAAATAACATAATAGTTGAAGACTAAGTAGGATTTGAAGGAGTTAAAGTATTATAAGGACCCCACAGTGATAACGAGGAGGTAAATACTGATTTAATTTTGGATTAAAATCTAATTGCTAATGTTAGATTTTTAAAAATAAATATCTAAACAAAAAAACTAGTCCATAATTTCCAAATGAATAATGTTACGCGTTGTGTCTAGATGTCCCCTCAAAGCCTCATGCAGTCATAGGAGGGGCTTTTCCAGTGGTACTGTATCTATAGTGTGTGATGCTGGGATTAAGGGTGTGTGATTACTGAATTAGTCCACTGATTGACTGGCTTGGCACCTGTCCTAAGTCTTGTAGCCTAGATAGACTTTAAAGGGGGCAGAAAGAAGCTGCTAAGCTCGCTTGGATTTGCTTCTTTACTATAGTGTTTCTTTGCTACATTCTACCCATTATGAACTGTTTCTCCTCTGTAGTGCCTGTGGGCCATGCCACTTTGCCCTGGAGCCTCTATGGACTGTGAACCAAATAAACCTTTCCTACTTTAACTCTGAGTGTCAGGTATTTTTGTCTCAGCAATGAGAAAAGTAACTGTGGCGGATTAGCTAATGGTCAGCTTGGAACACCCAGGTGAACTGAATCAGCATGGTGCTGGGTGTGCATGGCCCACCTGAGAATTGTTGTCAACAGCATAAAAGGGGAACTGGAAGGGAAGATGGTGCGCTGTTGATTCTCCTGGAGAAGCTTTTCATGCTGGCCATCCTGATATGAACTCGGTTGTTCTCATCCTTGGAGGAACTTGAGTCCTTGCTGTCGCTGAGGATGGTTGCAGTTCTTTTGGGGGGAGCTTTGGTCCTTACTTTAAGCATCACTTCCTGGTTCAGTGCAGATCCCTTAGTCTGCTGGTACAGACCATTCATTGCACTGACAGACTTTATAGCTTCTACCACTGACCCTTGGGCCTTCCGAGTGCTGATTGCTGATACAGACGTGTATGAGTTATTGTCGTGGGCTCTAGTCCTCCAGTTGGACTCATGCAGGTCATTGCCATGGGATCCAGGCCCTCAGCTGGATTCTTTGGGTCTCTAGTGTATGGAAAGATCTGTTGCACTCTTCTGCGTTTGACTTTGGGTAAATATTATAAAATAATCCTATAAATGATGTGTCCAGTATTAAATCTTTTGTCTTGTAAATTCTGCCAGCAACAGTAGCTAAGACAACAATAAAATGTGTAAGAAAAATATTTATTTAATTCAGAACACCAAAAAGGAAAACCAGAAGATTTAAACTGAAATGTTATGATAAACATTAAACACTAAAATGATAAACATAATTCCAAATATGGCAATAGTTAAAGGCATATGAATTAAATAGTTCAAACATTTTGTCGTGTCCTGATAAAATGTGATCTAGATAGTGGTGGTGTACAAACAGTTATTTCAGAGAAATACTAAACAAAGTAGTACATCTTTATCAGCATAAAATCACAATTTATAATAAAAGGATTATCAAAAATAAAGTTGCATGCAGACCAACTGTCCACAAATCCTAAAACTTTGACTTTTTCTTTACTTCATATTGAACTCTACTTCTGCTGCAGATATGGATTTATTCCCAGGTACCATATATAATCTCAGAGTTGCTTAATTTACAGTGTCTTTCATTGTAGAGATACACTTATTTATTTTTAATATAGTTCAATACTTTACTCCTTTGTTTTATAGCTTCTGGGTTCTGTCTGTTGTTTAGAAGGCATCATTTAGTGTAAAACTGTAAGAAAAATTTCATTCACTTAACAAATACATTCAGAGCATTGGGGAAGCTGTTAGGACCCATCAGTACAAAAAACAAAATTTACGGTCACCTACAAACTTCTCACTCTTTTAGGGAAAGATAGCTGATAACTGGAATGACAAGGAAAAAAAATCAAAGATAGGGACCCTCAGTGCTGGGTATGGAGGGACCAGGTTGCAGTCACAGCTTGTGTGTGCATTTTCAGGCTCACTGAGAAAGTGGCATTTGAACAGCGACTGGGAGGGGTGAGGGAGTTCACACCTACAGCAGGGAGAGGATATAGCCACTGCAGAGCCTCAGGAGGGGTTGTGACTGGTGGGTTTAAGTGTGAATCATGTGGGAAGAGTAAAGGGATAGAAAGATTTAGAAGTAGTGGAAGTTGTGGTGGTGGTGCAAATCATAACTGCCTTTAAGGCTTCAGAAGGATTGGGTAATCATTCTAAAAGAATTATTTTTTAGAAGAATCATTACAGCTGCCCATGAAGAAGTTACAGTATCATGGCACAAATGTTGACAAGTGATATCCACAGGCCAGCGAGTGCTGGGAAGTCAATTTTACCCTTAGGCTTAAAGAAAAGCTACTGCCAGAGTCTTGAGAGCTGGACCCATGAAAAGGAGTAACAGTTCCACAAAAGCTAAATCTTGGAGAAGCCCAGAGGAAATGTACCATAATATTGTTCTTCTCTCCATTGGACTCCTCCTACTGGCCAGGATAGTAAGAAGACAGTTTTCAAGGGAGTCCTTCATCAGTCCTTTCCTACTTTTTCTAACATATGTGTCATGCTAAGCTTGGTTTTTATTGAGCACCTGCCACATTACAAAAAGTATTTCCTAGGCAAAAGCAAATTAAACAACTGAATCAAAAGCTGGAAAGAAAATAGGGAAACTATATATTCTAAGAATTAACTCAAAGATGTCCTCCCAGACAGCTTTTTAAAACTTTTATTTTATTTTAGTGCATTTTGCAGTACACGATGATTATATTCATCACAAGGAGTTGCTACATGTATATGACACATCTTAATTATTGTTTTCTTTACCCTGTCTTCCCCTTCCTTTCCTCTCTTTGTCACCATCTTTTTTGTCCTGTACCAGGAATCGATCTCATGACCTCACGCTTGCCAGGCAGATGCTGTGCCACTGAGCTTAATCCCCAGCCACTTATCTTGTTATCTTTTATTTTGCTCTTTAATTTATTTATAGTTTGGGTCTCTCAATGCAGTTAGGAACAGAAAAGGTAAAATCACAACAACACTGCTGAAATCCAGATAATTAATAATTATTTTGCAAATCTGTGCTGCAATAGATGGAGAACCCAGAAGAAATGAATGGATTCTTAGACAATTGTCAATTACAGTCAGTGAATTGGAAAGATATAAAAATTCAGATAGTTTTAAGGGTAATTTTTGTCATCTTCAGACACAGAGTGGAATAAACTAGAATAAACAATGAATCTAATTTAGGGGAACAAACTGAAAATTTGCCAGCAATATCTATAACTACCAAAGTCAGTTTATGTGCTACACTGAAAAATTTGGGAAAATTTCCAACATCATGGCTGCCCTTAACCTTAGTAAAAGGCAGGAACATCATTTAGTGATGTAGGTCTTCATTTAAAATAATTCCTAAGACGTAGAAGACAAGCAACAATTTACAGTATTATTATAAAATACTACCTGTTTTACTAATATTGTCTGAAATTTGATTAAATACTATCCACATCTATTTTATTTATTAACAGAGTAGAAATTATATTGTTTCTGTAACATGTTTAACTACATTTGTTCTATAAGTAAGAACTAGCCCAAATTGTTTTAAAGTGTTGCCTACGTCTTTCACATCTTTTCTTGATTCTCAGATACTCTACAAATTACCAAAGAGGATGAGCTAAAATCTCTAAATATCACTTTGGGTTTGGTTCCATTCATTTTTCTCAATTTAGTTCAAAGTTTTTCAAAGTTCACTTATTAGGTAAATACATATTTATGAATTCTATGTCTTCCTAGTGAATTGAGGCTTTTATAAATGTGAAATATTGCCACTGTATTTCTGGGTGTGCCACTTTTCCTGATGTCTAATTTGGTTTATATTAATACAGCCACGCCAGCCCTTTACAATTTTCCACCTGTACATATTTTTTCTCTTTCTATTTTCAAGCAATAGACATCTTTATATTTGAACTCCATATTTTATAGGCAGTATATAAACAGTTTTAGATCCCATTCTCTTCAAAATGAAGGCCTTTAAGTGGGAGAGTTTAATAGAGTTATAATATGGTAGTTTTTGGTAAGTTTGGATTGATATCTATCAGTTTACTAGATTCTATCAGTCACATTTTTTTCTTGTGGTTCTTGCCTGGTATTATGTTTTTAACTTATTTGGACTGAATGTTATTTGAATATTTGGTGTTAATTCCTTTGTTGGCATTTAAGGTCCATTTCTTAGCATAAGTATTTCAACAGTTCTAGGAAGGGTTATAATATACATCCTTATCTTAACACGATATTTATATATTCAGGATAACAAATATTTATTTATAATATTTATAATAACAAATTTAAAGTCTTTGATAATTCCTACATCTTGATTATCAAAGATATGTTTCTATTAAAATTGCTTTCTAACAACATGCGATTTCCTCTTTCTCTGCAAGGAAGTGCTAGCAAAACATTAAATAAGAAACTGAAATAAAATAAGAAAGTTATATACATTTTTGAAAATTAACAGCTATTAGTCTTATAGGTCATACTCATCAATACTTAAAGTCATAATTCCAAAATAACCCTACTCACAGAAAATAAGAGGTTGTCAAAGATATAATTCTGGCAGATCATCTATTATTTAAACAATGAAGTAAATAAATGAGAATTTTGGTATTTTTAGATTAGAAAAATTAGTCATATTTCCACATCAGAACAAATAATCGCTGTTATCCACCATCACTATTAATGGTAAAATATCATAATCAAATTGTTCTCAAGTAATTTTGTAAGTGCTGGACATTACCATTTCTATTCTGTTGTTTACATAATTTTATCCAATACAAAATAAAAGAGATATTATTAAAATTAAAATATAAAATAAAAGAAATATTTTTAAAATTAAAATAGTATCGGCAAAGTGACAAATCCTCATACATGTTTAATTCTATAAAATTGTCTTTAATCATTATCCTGATTACCTTCTGCATAAACAAAATAAATAGACTGTAACACTATTATCTAAAATTAAAGTTCAGTAAAATCACAAAAATAGACATATTTCTTTTGAATAGAGTTAATTAAGCAAAACATTTTTTATTTTAAAGAGAAATAAAACAATAATAACAATAATATAGAATTTCAAATAAAGATAATAGGAAACTAACAATGGATAATATATTATGTGTTGTTTTCAACAAAGTAGTTGCTCTGATTACAAGATATAGGCATGCAATATTGATCAAACAATATAAGCATAAACCATTCCCTTCCATGAACTAAAAGTAATTAGTAGTATAACTATGTTAGCTATCATGTGTGTCACATGTCATAAAAATAAATTCCAGATGAAATATATGTTGAAATAAAAAATAAATTTTGTAGAAGAGATATATATGTGTATATATATATATATTTTTTTTTAATTTATTTTTTCTTTTTGCCTTTTTGGCAGTACTGGGGATTGCACCAGGAGCATTCAATCCCTGTATCTCACACTCTTTTCTAAAAAGAAATTATTTGACATAAGTTCTCACTAAATTGCAGGTCAGGACTTTGAACTGTGATTTTCCTGCCTCAGCATGTGTAAGAGATGGGAGTATAGGCATGTGGCACCATGCCCGGTTAGGACTTCATATTTGAAATTGATTTGTTGTATAAAACTGAAATCAGAAGCATAGAAAAAATAAGAAATATGTGGCTGAGAATAAAATAATGAAATATTTATTTTTTAAAAACCTAAAAAGAAAACTACCATGACTACAGAATTTTGAAGTCATGTGCCTGAAGGGAGTAGGGTAATGTGCTTGATTTTATGCAGCTCTGATGAAAAAAGTCATGTGCCTGAAGGGAGTAGGGTAATGTGCTTGATTTTATGCAGCTCTGATGAAAACAAAGACGTTCACTGAATGAAGGTTTGAAATTACATACAAAGAGATGAACATGAATAAAAGCACCTGGCTGCTCAGACAAAAAAGCTGAGGTCTGAGAGGTAACAGGATGAACAGCACTAAGGTATTTAAGGTGTCAGAGTTTCAGTGGGAAAATATGTTCAAATCATCTGAGGCTAAAGAAACTTCAAGGAAAATTTTTTGAATTATGAAGTCATTGGTTCTGTAATTATACACTGACTGTCTGGAGATATTTAAATGAACTACATAAAATTGTTACTAATTATGTCAATGTGAGAGATACATATTGTCAAATTGCCAAATACTTTTAATTCAACAAAGACATGAGTATTATTTCAGTGACTGTTGTTAAACCAAATTAAAAGACAAGTAAAAACCTTGAATTATGTATGTAGATAAAAAAAGAAAAAATAGGATCAAACCCAAAATGTGAATTTCCATTATATTCTTCAATTAACTTAAAATAGCTATCATCATGCCCTTTATAAAATGGAAGTCTGTCTGCTTTTTCACCCTCCAAGAGTATTTAAAAATAAATAATGATTGTGAAAACACATTAAAACATTTTTAAGAACTCTGTAAGTACTGAACATGGCACAAATGAGTTTATAATTGCTGTGAAGTAAGATTAGAAAAGAGTTTCAAATTCTCTTAAATATGTCAGTGAGATATTTCTAGTCATACTAAAATACTATATAAATTTTAAATTCTTGTCTAAATGTACAATGAATTAAACAACGATGGTTAATTCAGAGTTTGAAGAAATAACCACAGATAAAATTAAATTTAGCTATTAGTATTCTCTCCCTTCCATAACTCTTAAATTTTCATGAAAAATACCTCGTGTGCACATTTTCTTCTTAATTTGCTTAACTTTACTTGTCTTGGAAAAAAACCCACTGACTGGATTGGAATTTGAGCTAGATAAATAAAATTAAAGAAGAACTAGTTGTAATACTGTTGTCAAAAGAATTAAAAGTTTATTACTTACTATACCTTTACATGCTAGTTAATATTTGGGACAATGTAAATTACTACAGTGGGGAAATTATGCTGGCTATTCCAGTGTCCTTTCAGTAACATGAGAATCACCTAAATTACCCTATTGTAGTTCAGTGATCCCCCACCTATCATCGGAGTTACATTCTAGAGGCCCCCTAGATAAGTGAAATTCCATGAAGTAGCAGCATTATATTTATTTTATTATTTTACTATTATGTTTATTTTGCTATTTTATTATTTATATATATTTATACGGCTTTATAAACCCTTCCCACATTCCTATAACCTTTTCCCGCTCTTATTAACCTTTCCCACACTCTTATAAACACTTCATATGCTCTTAACCACTTTCTACGCTCTTAACCTTATGTAATTTTAATAACATGTAAAACTCTATATGCGTACTCGATGTGAAGTGGACAAGGAGAGATGCTGAATGTATAAGCACAGTGTGGGAGAGCAAACATCGATTTTGTGGTCACTCAGCCAATCAACACTCAGGATACAGAACACAGTGCTGTGGATGGTTGCCTTCCATTCCGTCGGCCAGTAGTGTGCTGTATACAATCTCACATTGGCAAACTTGCCTAAGCCGTCCTGGCATGCTGCATTTCCATTGTGTACAGTACGGTATTCATCTGCTGATGAAATATACTGTGTTTTATTTTGGTTTAATATTCTTTTAATATATTTGAATTAACTTTTTTGTATTTTTAAAAAAATTTAGGCAAAAATAATGAAAATCATAAAAACTATATAAATACCTACATACTGCAAAGTCCTGCGATATAGTGAAAACTCTGCGATATAGAATTAGATATATATATTTTTAAAAACCCGCGATAGAGTGAAGCTGCAATAAGTGAACTGCAGTACAGCTAGGGACAACTGTAGCTTAAAGGAGATAAGGCATCCACTATATTATAGTGCTTGCCAGACTCATTGCATAAATGGGAAGTTCTGATATTATGATTAATTAAAGATTGCTATTAGGTTATCTCAGGTAGCTTAATGAAAGCACTTTTTTTTTTTTTTCAAAAACTTCCACATACTGTTGCTAAGATACAGACTGATGAATGTTTTTGTTACATGGATGTTAGCTCATTCATTCTTTGAGAATAAATTATATTTACAATTGTACTAACTTTTACAAATTATGGATAAAGTCCTCATTTAAGATACGGCTTTCTTTTGTACTTCTCAAATCCTGACTCTATATCATCATCTGCCTTTTGAAATTATTTCCATAGACACATAAACATATTATAGAGGTTGATGTTCATTTAGAAAAAAAATTTGCCCTAACTATTGTTATCTTGAGGACTTATTATATCTAAAGCTATGACTTTTTCTAAGCGACTCTGTCATATTGCACAGCCAAATAATGAATTTCTTTTAGAAGGTATTTAAATAGTCAACATTTTATTTCATTCTTCTGAGCTGAAATGAAATTGTACCATGCTTTTAATGAAGCGGGTCTTGTATTTATTTTAGGAAAAATTAATATACAATCCATTGCAAGATTTACAATTTCTATAAGGTACACACAAATTCAATCAGTAGATTTATTTGAAATCATTTGTAAAATGGTAAATCAATGAAACAGCTATGGAAGTACTCTTTATTTAGCTAAAGCAACTACAGATCTGCTTTACTTATTGGTTCAAATAATTTTTGTTACGCAATTTTATCAAAACACTTTTGTCTGTACTACCATGTCTTGCATGAATTTTTCCTTTGCATTTAAATAGTAATGTATGCATTTTAATATTTATGTGCTGCATAGTTCTATAATAATACATTTTTCATACTTCAAATTATTTTTCCAAAATATTAGCCCTTGTTATTATTTCTAGAGCAAGAAATGTTCAAACTACTTAGCTTGGTGTTATAGTAATTCTAGTGTCTTAATATCGATTGCTTATACACAAGATAAAGGAGGTTATTTTCAGAGTGTCATTGTTTTAGTGGCCTTGTTTAAACTGCTCAGCAAAAAAGGCCAATCCGAGTGTCTGTTTACTGCATTATAAATTGCCTGTGTGTTGTTTATTGGCATTAGAGACAGACTGAAAAATGGATTCTATAAGGTGGAACTTCTTGAAAGTGTAAATTTCTGAGGTCCTAGAACATCACAGACCCTAGAGAGATCTGCTTTGCCGTGGGATGTAATTTAAGGGCTCTGTTCATAATATTGCAGGAATTTCTTCTGCCAGACACTGTTGTGAGAAAAGAGAAAATCCTTTTAGTTTCTTTATGAGATTCAGAGAAGTAGAAGCTGAGGTTCACATACAAATAATACGATTAACCTTTAAATAAATAAAAAATTGTAAATTATATTTTGTTGCACTTTTGAAGACAAAATATCAAAGCTTATTCTATTTTCCATTATAAAATTTGACTAAAGCTTGATTACAGAACTGCAGTAAAATTATTTTTCTCTTTTAAGTATGTTGACACATATATTTAATATGTCTTATATTTTTGTATTCCTGGCAGTTGATTATCTTCTTTTCAGAAATATAGGAAGAAAAATATGTTGTGTGGAAGTTTATTAAATGTTGCCTATTCTTGGGAAGAAATAAAGTTTACTGACTCAATTGAATATGTTAAAGTTACCCTAGAACGATTTATGAATAAAATATTGATCCAAAAATTGTTTCTCTGTGGAAAAATTTCACACAGTATTTTACATAAGTCAGGTTGAGTGTAATATTTCTAAATTAAAGTCTTCCTATAACTACGTTAATAAAATATTCCTTTTAGTATTGATAGTAAGCACCATAGCTTGTACCAGAAAACATTTTTAGTGCTTTATTTTTGTACGTGTTTGCCATACACAATATTTACAAATGAAAGCATTTTTTTCTCATTGTCTTGTTTGTTCTACCCTGATTCCAATAAAAAGAGTTTAGAGAACCAAAACTATCATCCTAACTTTGGTTTTTTCTCCGGTACCAGGAACCGAACTCACGACCTTGCGCTTGCCAGGCAGGCGCTTTTGCCACTGAGCTAAATCCCCAGTCCCCATCCTAACTTTGTATACTGGGAAAATGAGCTAAAGACTGTCAAGTAACTGACCAAGCTCTTTAAAATTTATTGCCATCATAATTTCCTGGTTATGTAGCTCACACTGCAACTGCTTTTCTTTATCCCTGGAGTAAATAACTGACATGTGCATTTGACTCAAAATGATGGTTGGATGCTCCCAAAGCTGAATCTACATCCCGTATGTATTTGTAAATTGTGCTGTTTTGTTGGACCTTAATGTTTCTTAGTTCTCTTAGCACAAAATAAAATTATCAAACTAAAATATCTCCATGAAGCAATCCTCATTTCTACTTGCTTACTGATGTGGCCCTGTGTCTTCTGCCGTAGACATACTGACTATAGTATTATGTTGAGAGATACTGTGGATGGAAAATTTATAAAGGAAGGGAAAGAAAGACATTACGATGTCTCCCTTTTGTCAATCTCTCCTTTTGCAATAGATGGTTCTTATTTTTCTGCCTGACGTCTGTTTAGCATCCTGAAAACAACATATAAACTTTTTATGTAAGACATTATCCTTTTCGCCTTAGCTGTTGGCAGAGAGTTTGCTCAACCACTGTATTAGCTAAGGAATGGACGTGAGACACAGCAGGATCAAATCCTTGAGAAGCTGAATATTGAGCACAGTGAACACGGAAAGACTGAGACAGGTTGCGACTTGCTCATCTACACTGATTGATGGTACTCTGGGAAGACTTACATCAGATATATAGATAGAGATTTATGAAAGGGACTTAGTAAACCAGGATCCGAAGGGGGAGCGTCTACAATTTGCACCCTGGGGAGCAAGATGATTGGGTAGCTTCTCAGTCCATGAAGCTGGACACTTCAGAACAAGAGGGATTGAGGATGCAGTGCCAGTCTGACGCTGAGGACTTGAAACTCCCAGCAAGTTGCTGCGATGAGTTGTGTTGAAAGGCTGAAGAAGCTGGGCTGTCATGACCACAGGTGATGGCATTTCCAGAATATGGTCCAGCCCAAGCAGAATGGAGATTCCCGAACGCAGGCAGACTTCCTCCTCTTGCTCTCTTTTCACTGCATCCAGGGTGTAAGTCTTCCCCTCGGTGCTGGCCTCCACGCTTGTCCCCTCTGAGTACCCACAGACACCCCCAGGACTATGTATTTTTAATCCTGCACATGTCTCCCAATCCATTCAAGCAGAACATCAGATTAACCACTTCTGCCCTTTTAGTTCCTGATAAATTTTAAAATGAAGGGCGTGGACACAGGGCTGCAAGTGTGGAGATGAGTTTCTCTCCTCTGTCACGACTGATGTCACTGAAGGAGGGCGTATACAAAAGAACCAGCAGGGAATTAGCCAGAAAGGTCAAACACGGATGGCGCTTTTTTATTTCCCAGCTAACCATTTTGGACTTTGGCCATTGACTGGGGTCCACAAGTAGGATGAGCACACTGGCTGTGACCTGTGCTCTGCAGTGCCTTGCCAGCCCATGTCTCGTTCAGGCTCCTGAGCCTCCCCTTGACCTCACTGGTTCCAGTGAGACCCAAAGCCTATGAAGTAGTCACTCACATGCTGCATAGAAGGACGTATTCCATGATCAACAGTGCAAGGACAGCACTCAGGATGGTGTGCACAGAAGTCACCCAAAGCCTGGGGGACATGAAGCACCAGCAAGAGTTGCATGGGGCTCAGTCAAAAGGTGGGGGCCCTGGATGTGATCTAGCGGAGTGTAAACCACACCAAACAATGAAGAGATGAACAGCAAGCAGGTGGAGGACTGATGCCCATGTGCCAAGGTCAGAAGGAAGAGCTGCACTCTCAGCAGACGCCAGCCCTAGCCAGCCACTTGTCAGCAGAGGCTAAGAGGCATCAGAAGACACCAGGCAGAAAGGACTCCATCCTTTTCTAGTTTTGCTGATGTTCTAGCAGCACAATGATCTGTGCCCAAGCCTCACACAGCATCTTGGGGAGATGGTAGAAGGAGAGTAGAACACAGAAAGATTAATCCTTTAATAATTTGAAATGAAAGACGTGATAATATCATCAATTGGCCAATCTAATATTGGTTGTTCTTTTGAAAAAACCCATCAAATTAGTTTTAGCTCCAAAGCAACAGAATAATTAACCAATAGTGACAGAGAACAGAGGTTATATTTATGTATATATCAAGAATTCTAAGGGGCTGGCGATTTAGCTCAGTGGCACAGGGCCTGCATGGCAAGTGCGAGGTTGTGAGTTCGGTTCCTGGTACCACAAAAAAAAAAAAAGGATTCTAGAAGCATGTATTCTCAGATGTAGCACAGAGATCAAGAATTTAGTTTAGGGCCAAAATCTCTCCATCTTTCTGATCTGTCATCTTCCCTATTTCAGCAAATTCTTTCCTCTTGGTTGTAGTATGGTTGCAAAAGCTCCAACCATCACGTTCTAAATGCATTCCAAAGCAGAAATAAAGATGTTGAGAGAGGTAGATGACAAAGATAACCTTTGACACACACATATTATTCATTATATATATATATATGCATATATATATTCATTAGAAGAAATATTTTTATGAAAACTCCAAAGTAGACTTATATTTGTGTTGCATTGTCTACCCCAAGTTGTAGGTGCAGTGGAGAAGAATATCTGATATTTTCAATTTCTGGAGGAAGCATTGCTGGCATGGGATAAGTGTATCAACATTCATTTTATGACCGGAGCCTTGCTCATAGAGTCTTCCTATCAGCTTAGGTAATCAGTTCTTGATGCTGCCTGTGGGAGGTAACATTTTACTGGGAAAAAAATGTTTTGCCAGAAGTCCTCAAGTCCTCGCTCTCTAACATACAGTGCATGTGACACTGCATAAGTAACATAAGATCCCTAAATCTCATAGTCATTTGCAAAATGAGATTATCCAAATCATATTCACTAACGCCACTGGAAAGAGATAATGTGTGGAACTGCTTTCCTGTTGAGAATGTTATGTTGTGACTTTATTCATTTTTATTTTTTATTCATCAGCTCATACATTTATTCACCAAATGTGTGTTGAGCAACTACTCTTCACTAGGCACCCTTCTAGGGCTATAACAGCAACAAAAAAAATCACTGCTTCCAGGGAGCTTCCAGTCCAAGCGAAGGTGGGGGTTTTGGCAAAAGTTGGGCAATAAAAATAAACATGACCTCTGATGGTACATTTAAATGTGAGCTTTAGGGGCTGGGGATTTAGCTCAGTGGCAAAGCGCTTGCCTGGCAAGCGCACGGTCATGAGTTCGGTTCCCAGTACCGGAAAAAAAAAAAAAAAAAAAAAAAAAAAAAAAAAAAAAAACAAATAAATGTGAGCTTTATAAGTGCAAGGACTTTTTTTTGCTTTGGTCGGCATTGACAGCGGCCTCTGGTAATAGCAGGCACTTACTAGATAAATAGTGATACATATTATAAAAATAAATATTACAAGGTAAAGTGACGGTAATAGGTAAATACTATATAAGCTAGGGTGATTGCTTTCATCCTCTTAGTGAGGGGACATTCAGCAAAGAATTGAATGTGCTGAGGAAATCTGGGGGAAAACATTCTAGGAGAGCAGCTCTCATGTGCAAATGTTCGGGCGTGGTGGCATACATCAGTAATTCGAGCACTTGGGAGGCTGAGGCAGGAGGATCATTGTGTGTTCAAGGCCAGCCTGAACCACATAGTGAGATTCAAAACAAACACAAAACTGAAAAACTCCAGGAAGGAACTGTACTTGGCTCATTTGAGGAGCAGTAAGAACCTCAATGTGGGTGGAGCGAGGGGACAAGAGTGGTAGAATTTGAAACCAGACATGCAGATGAGACTGCAGCCAGTAGGGCTTCAAAGGCCAGAGGAAAGACATGAGTTTTATTATAAGCAGTGAAAGCAAATTTGAAGCCTCAGCAAGAGAGGTGTCGTGATCTGACATTTAACAACCGTCATTCTGGGTGAACTCCTGCAAAGGCTGGAAAGGGACAAGAAATGTTATAATTACCATCATTATCACACTATTAACACTGTGTTGCTAACTTTTAAATTTTCCTTATTGAAAAATATTATCCTTTTAAAAATAAGTTAACCCGAATGCTCTGAGCCTGCCCCTTCAAAGGAAGAAAATGTGCCCTATTAACTGTACCATAAGCTTTTGCTTTCAATAATTTCAAGCTAAGGGAGAGTGAAGAAGTCACTTCATCTGAAGTGAATTTTATTCCCAGAGCCCTTGTTAAATGAAGTATTACTGAATATTGCTTTTGAAATAAAATTTTGTGATAAACCCAGGGTGAGGGCAAAATTTTATTTTCAGCAGAATAAGTATTTTGTAACACTGACTATATGAACATATAAAAATGTTTTTACAGAAAAGCCCCATTTGCTAAATCATATAAAAATGGTTAAACTGTTTTTCAGAAGGACTTGTTTTGAAATAACTGTGTGCAGTATAAAAGCTCTCAAGTTTTTATTTTATGATCATTTGAAATCAAAGGTAGAAACAAATTTCTGGTTATGTTTTTAGGTTTTTACTATGTTAGCAGAATACCCTAACACCCTTTTTCTGCAAAACATTAGAAAAGAACAAATTATCCTAAGTATCTACTACAAAAACAGGTGAAGGTAAATGTGACCGCTTATCAACAACTGTCACATGAATCTTCAGTGTAAAAACTGTCATACTAAAAGCTCACACACAGTCACTATTTGCATATTTCATTATATTGATTAGTTATAGGGTTTGTTTTACTTTAGAAGACACAATGACTAAATTTATACTATGATGTATAAATGACCTGACTAGAATTGGCATGTGAGGACATGCTAGAGGCAAGAGTGGGATCTCTCACCAGGAGGGAAGTAGAGGAGTTGTGACTGACATCTCCCACTAAGGTCACAAGCAGTGATGATTGTACAAGGCCAGAACTATGTAAATCTACACACATAATGAAAGGGAACAGCCCACATCCACCAGACCTTCAACTAAAGAAAACTGTGAATGGAGAAAACTTTCTGTGAGAATTCGTACCCCCAGTCTACACTTCAAACAGGTTAGGTTGAACTTCTCAGAATATATATATTGCCTTAACTCCCCAACACAATAATTCCAAAACTCTTCAGCTATGACGCGGACATTTATTTTGATGAGTTCTCCCTAGAGTATTTATTTTTTAAGTTCTTTTGGCTGTTGCACTTACAGTGTTCATTTACCTTAACATTTTGTGTAATTTCCATGTCTGCTACAAGGACTCCTGTATATAAGGTATTACTGATGGTTTATTCCCACTTAATTACCAGAAAATGATCTACCAGAAGTGAAAGCGAATATGATTACAAGAAAAACAGGAAAACAATGAATGTTTTTAAGTGCTTCATTTATAAAAATCATAAATAAAGACAAATTTAGAATTCAGATCTGGAAAAGAAACATATGCAATTTCTAGGGTACAAATACCTTCTGTTAATGAAAACCAGTGGATCAATTAAACAACAAATTATTAGACACAATTGATAGCAGAAAATCTTAACTGAAAGCTGACTGAATTGATGAGAATGCAGTTTGGGGAAATAAAAGATGAGAAGTGATATCTATGAGACATTGAAGATAAGTTGGCAAAATCCAAATTCTGTCAGAGAAATGTAACAGAATTAGTGAAAGGTGATGTGTGCTGCCATAGAACGTGAGAATTTTCTAGAGTTAACAAAAAGCAAGCATTTACACAGTCAACAAACACAGAAATTCTCAAGACAAACATTTTAATACAAGACCATCTTATGAAATTATAGTGAAAATGCAGAATGCAGAAATGAAAAGTCTTACAAAAGACTGAGAAAGATATAATTAACTTGACAGCAAGTAAATATATCAGCAGTGAAAAGCAGTCCAGAAGACAAACGAGAAACAACTTCAGAATGTGAAAATTGAGAAGATAAAACACTTAGAACTCTACTTAGTTATTTAAGATTGAAGGTGATTAATATTTCTCCATTAAATAAGGACTGAGTGAAGATATCAATCACAAGGCTTCCCTGAAAACAATTACTTGAGAGAAAAAACATAATTTCAACAGGAAGAAATAAGGTTCAAGCAGGAAAAATGATCAAATAAATTAGTAAACCTAAAAATAAACATTGAACATAGTTACTTATTTAAAGATGTGATAGTAAAGTTCTTAAAAAGGCAATTTGTAAACAAAAAGATGACTTGAGATGACCTTAAAACTTTATGATTTTTCTAACTTTTTTATATCAAATATTCAGGTTCAAAATTTAATATCATCCATAAAGATCCATAAAAAATATAACATCTAGAACAATGAAGGGGGAAAAGAAACAATATATATGAATAGTCAAAAATTTAAAGGAGGAATGTAAGAAAAAGTAATTTAAAACCACAGTGTCAAAATCTGTGAATTTTTTTTTTTTTTTTTTTTTCTGCTCCATTGGAATACCACAACTGGGTGATTTATAAAGAAAATGAATTGATTGCTTGTAATTCAAGAGACTGGGAAATCCAAGATCAAGCAGCCCACATCTGACCAGGGCATTCTTATCAATTCTTCCCATTTCAGAAGGCAAGAGAATAAGCAAATGAGAGAGAGAGACAGAGAGACAGAGAGAGACTGTCACAGTCATTTTCTTCTCACTGAGACACGATACCAGGCTCCCACAAATTAAAGGATGAGAGGTTTATTTTGGCTCACAGTTTGCATCCCTGTTTGGCTGGTTCCAAGGCAGGAACTGGCATGGTAGCAGTGCCTGGGTAGAGGAAGACTCCTCATGACATGGCAGCCAGGAAGCAGAGAGGGAAGGAAGGGGCCAGGAGGAAGAGGCGCCCTTCCAGAGCACATCCCAGGCACTCACCTCTTCACTTACCAGGCCTCACAGCACTGTTGCACTGGGGATCATATTTTCCAACATACAAAATTTGGGAGACACATTCAAACCATAGAATATAATAAATTTTAAACACTTGGACTAGAAATGAATGTACATAGTATAACACATGCTTTGATATTGTAATTGCACTGTACTTGCAAGGTATATGATGCAAGGCTTGGATTTGATTTTCAGAATAGTTGGAGGCGCAGAAGCTTACAAATGCTATACCAAGAAAATCAAAATACAGTGGATGATTATCCCAGTGAATTAATACTTCAAGCTAGATGTAAGTGTGAAACAAAGGAAGAAAAGGAAAGAAAGAGGAAGGAAGAAAAGAATAACAAACCGCATTACTACATAGAATATGGGGCAGGTTGTATTTTCCAAAATTAATACAACACTGAAGATCTCCTCAGCTGCTCTTTTTTTTTTTTTTTTTTTTTTTTTGTTTTTCTCTGGTACCGGGAACTGAACTCACGACCTTGCGCTTGCCAGGCAGGCGCTTTGCTGCTGAGCTAAATCCCCAGCCCCTCAGCTGCTCTTTTGAATCACTGCCTGTCCCCTGGCAAGGACACTGAGGGATATATCCCCACCCACTGGATCTGGTCAGGCTTAGTGCCACCATGATAAATAGTGTGTGGTAGAAGGGCATGGCATCGCTGGTTGCAAAAGGTGATGCAGCTTTTGTCTGTGCTGTCTTTCTGGGCAATTGCCCTTGGAATCCATCAGTATGCAAAGCAGCCAGGGCACCCAGCCTTTATCCAGAGGACCACACTAAGACAGTGAGCCATATGAGTGAATCACTAGGAAGGTGAATCCTCCAGTCCTCAGTGGAGTCCAAGTTGATGATACATGGACAAAAACAAGCCTTTTCCATTGAGTTCTTCCCAAACTACAAGTTGATGAACCAAGTGAATAATTGTTTTAAGCTGTTAAACTTTAGGGTGGTCAGTTTTATAGCAATATATAACCTGAGCAGATGGCCATTTCTCAAAGGAAAAATAAAAATTTCAACAAGATTATGCAATGAAACTGGTCTTATTGTTTTCCTGCAATCTCAGCTTCTTTGAAGGCTAAAGAGAGAGAACCAAGAGTTTAAGGTCAGTTTAGACAGTGTAACTAGCCCTTGTCTCTAAAATTAAATAGGTACACAAACAAAAGTAGGCTGGGATTGTAGCTCAGCTGTAGAATTCTTGCCTAGCCTGTATAAAGTCTTAGGTTTAATCTCCAGCACTGCCAAAAAGTAAAAAGTATCAAAAGAAAAGTTTTGTTAGAAACCCTGTATCACTTTTAATGTTCTTCATTGGTCCCTTTATGTTTGTGATGCTGATATGTTGCTATTGTTTATTGTTCTTCTTTTTTCTTATTTACTACTCTCTTTAAAATAAAATAAAATTTAAAAAAAGAAATAATCATGTTTATATATGCATATGTGATATATATGTGTGTGTTTGTGTTATAGGTCAATTACACAATTCACAATTAGATTAAATACTAGTAATAATAAGGAATATATGACAAATACATTCAACAAAATTTATCTAGTGCACATACATAGTATCCTGTATCCAAGTATTAAATATATAGTTTAAGCACATAAAATTAAACATATATTATCAAAAAGAAATATTGATTGATACTAAGATATAATAAAATACCTTTCAAAAGCAAAGACCACAGTGCATTAAAATATTAAATATGTAATATAAAGTAGCATAAATTCTCTTTGTGTTATAAGTTTTGAAAATAAAACAGGCTGAAATTTAGTGTTATGAGCAATATATCTAGAGTGAAAAATAAAGAAAATATAATATATTAAATATGTGATATAATTAAATAGTATTTTAACTACTATGTATAGCTTTGAGTGCATATATTAAAAAGAATAAATCGGGGATGGGGATTTAGCTCAGCAGCAAAGCGCCTGCCTGGCAAGCGCAAGG
>NW_004955409.1:21074630-21169307 GCF_000276665.1 Chinchilla lanigera | reverse complement strand
AAAAAAAAAAAAAAAAAAAAAAAAAAAAATAAAATAAAATAAAATAAAAAATAAAAAGAATAAATCATATTTTAATGACCTAAGTGTCCTCTTTGAAATTATTAACCAAAGATAAAAAGAACATAAATTAGAATGTAAGGTATAATAGAGAAGTATCCTTAATGCAATGAAAGACGAAGAAATATTTTCCTGGTCACTGAAGAGACCAGGAAACTCTTATTTGAAGAGTTTAGCTAAATAGTAAATTCTTTGTCAAATGTATTCATGAAAGAACAATTTTAGAAATAAGAAATAATTATACATGGGGGAAAATATTATGAAAATTTGTATTAAAATATATTTGGAAATTGTAACAGACAATTTTCAGAGAAAATGTATTAATTTTTGAAAGCCAAACAAAAATTTATAATACATCCATAACCATTATAATGTTTGGAATTTTACTAAAATTATATCAGGTGCAAATAGTTTTTCTCTTATTACATGAAAACAATCTACTTGTTGTAGTGTCAGACAATAGAAATGAAGGCAAAGTGTCTGATCTTATTTGATATGCCTACTCTGCTCTAAATAGACAAATTAAGAAGTAGAGAAAAGAATAAACAGAATAAAAAGTTAATTTGGCTTATAAATTTAAAAGCAAAAGTCATAGAACATGTCAACCTAAAGTAATAACACAAAGAGTGGCTCTCCAAAGAAATGAACTTATTTGAGATAAATAGGAGATTCTATTCCAGGACACACCTGCTGCATTGGTTAGGGCTCTCTAGGGGAGCAGAACAGGCATACAGTTCTGCAAGAGGACCTCTTTGGTTGGCTTACAAGGAACAGAAGCAGGGAAGCCCACAAGGGCCATCTGTGCACTGGAGCGTGGCAACATCCAGCAGCTGCTCTGTCCAAGAAGCCGCAAGCCACAGCACAGAGACTGCCGGGAGGTGGCGGGAGTCCAAGACCCACACCTGGAAGAATCGTTGCTATAAATCTGCCTCACAAGGCTGAAAAACCTAGAATCCAATGTCCATAGATGACAGCAGCAAAAGATACACCTCAGGGGGAGACTGGGGCTCTCCAGGATCTGTGCCTACTTCCTTATTTCCCCTTTGTCCTACCCAAGCTACAAGACTGTTGGTAGCACTACTCACAATCTGGAAGAGTCTTTCCCCCATTAATTCATAAGCTTACATGCCAGTTATCACTGGAAATACTCGACAGACACACCCAGAACTGTGCTTTATTACTCTGCTAGATATTTCTTAATTCAGTCAAGTTATTAAGGGTTACACAAACTATAACAAATCAGAGGCATCCAGAGAGGAAAAGGAAGACAAAGGCCACTAATAATAAGATGAAGAAAGTTTCATAATTTGTTTGGAAACAACTCTTAGTTGATGGTCAAAGGAGCCTTCAGCCCCACCCTTCAGATAAGTAGCTGGAAATTGGATTAAATCACCAATGACAAAGTTCATCATGCTCACATAATGTAGAATCCATTAAAAATTCTAAACAATTGGGTTTGGCAGATGAGCTTCTATCTTGGCTCCTGAAGAGAGCATGGCATCTCTAAGCCCCTCCTTTGTACGTTGCCCTGTGGACATCTTCATCAGTTGTTAATTTGTACCCTTTTTAGTATCGTTATAACAAACTAGTAGATGTAAATGCAGTGTTCCCCTGAGTTTTGTGATCTTCTGTGACAAACCGTGAAACCTCAGGAGGTGGTCATAGGAAACCCTATTGGTAGCTGAGTCAGACAGAAGTGTGGGTAACCTGAGCCTCGCTACTTCAGGCTGGGATCTGTAGTTAGGGGACTGTGTAATGAGACTGAGCCCTCTACGCATAGTTTCTGTCAGAACTGTAGGTCAAGCAGCTGGTGTCTAGAAAATAGGTGAATAACAAATTGTGTAAAAACCACAGCTTCATGTCAGAAATATTGCTACTATCAAGGTAGTTTTTCTTTAGCTGCACAACAGAGTGGTCCAAATCCATAGCACCACAAACCGCACATTGACAAGGATGAGAAACAACAGCCTCTCTCATTTTTGGGAGAGGAATACAAATAAAAGCTACTTTGGAGAACTGTTTGGTGGTTTCTTATAAAACTAAACATATTCTACTCAACAGTTGTATCCCTTGGTATTTATAAAAAGGAGTTAAAAGGTAATGTCCACCCACAAATCTATATGAGGATGTTTATAACACAGTATATAGTAATTACATGGAATTTATAATATATACTATCATGGTAGATACATGTCATTACACATTTGTAGGAAACTTTAGAATGTATAACATCAAGGCTGTACTGAAATGTAAACTAAAGACTCTGATGGATAATAATATATTAATATAGGTTATCAAGTGTGACAAATGTACCATTATAAGAGAAAATGTTCATAATCAGGAAGGCTATGCATGTGTGTCAGTAAGGAGTATATAAGAAACTCAATACTTTCTGCTCAATTTTGCAATTGAGTCTGAAACTCCTCTGAAAAATGAAGTTTATTTAAAGATAGGCACCCCTCATAACACTTCCTCACTTCCCCAAAATGATTAAAAAGATTAAGCTAGGAGTCCACTAGGAAGAACAAGTTGGAGTCTATCAAGTCTTTTAATGAAATCTCACACTATTAGACACACTCTAGTGATGGACTGACCAAGAATGAAATCCCATGGCCTTGAAAGGAAAAGTTATCATGGATATAACTGGAATAAATCTAGACTAACATTGAGCTTGAGTGCTTGCATGTGACTAGGTTCAGCAGATGAAGCAAGGTGAGTAGCATTGAATGTGATATTGCTTGTAAATGAATTCTTGAGCTGCTATTGACAGTTTCAGTAGCATAGTGTTATAGTTTGGATGTATTTTGTCCCTGTCGAGGCTCATGCTGAGGTGTAATTCCCTGGTGCGATAATCTTAAGGTAGTGGGATCTTTACAAGGTAGGCCTTTAGTGGAAGATATATTAAGTTATGAGTGTCTTCATGAAGGAATTAAAGCTTGTGGAATAGATCAGTACCCAAGAGAGTGTTTGTTATAAAAGAATGAGTCTAACCCCTCCTGTCTCTCAGTTTCTCTTGCCATGTGATCTCTCTTTTGCAGCTGCACATGTCTCCTCTGATTTTCTACCATATCATCACACAACCAGGGACCTCTAACCAAATGCCAGCATCATGTGACTTAGACTTCCAAGAGCCAAATAAACCTCTTTTCTTTACACATTATCCCATATTGCCTATTTCATTACAGTAGCAGAAAATGGTCCAGAGTAGAGAGATTGTGGCTATAGTGATACTTGAGAATGTGGAAGAAGTTTTGGAACTGGGTAAGGGGAAGAGATTAGAAAACTTAGGAGTAAAAAGCCAATATTGCTATAAACATATTGTTGTGGGTGATTCTGGTGTGGTCTGCAAAGATGAAAAGCCTAGAGCAGAGATAGCAATTCTTAGAGATCAATCACTTGTCTGTGGCTAGAATACTGATAGAAATGTGGTCAGTAAAGGCCCTGCTGATGAGGTCTCAGATGGAAATAAGAAATTGAGTTGAAGAAAAGCCACTCTTGTCAAACCTTTACAAAGAATTTGGGTGCACTGTGTCTGTGCTTTAGGGCTTCATGGAAGGCTGAACTTAAATGTGATATCCTACACATTTAACGAAAAAATTTTCTAAGTAAAATATGGAAGACATTGGATGTGTGCTACTGGCTGCTTGCGGTGAGATTCATAGTGATATTTAGACACAAAGGGAAACAAACAGGAAGTTTGCAGCTTGGCCACTTAAAGAGTGAACAAAAGGTGTGCTCAGGAAAACAAAATGAGAGTACAGCCAAGTTTCCATTTATTGAAGGGATTATTGCAAATGGAAGGAGGCCAGGTGTCATGTACAAGGAGAATGTGAAAGCAGCCCAGAGGGCGTCTCAGAAACCTGCAAGGCCACTTCATCCATCACAGGATCATACAGTCAGGAAAATAAGGAAATGGATCCAGGGCACACTCCACTGGTGAAACCCATAGTGGCTTTGGCACTGTCTTCTCACAGTTTAACGCAATGCTTAGGTGCTGCAATGGATTATATAAGCCCAGGTGTGCTAGTACCAGTGCTCCAAAGGGAGCAACAAATGTTGTTAGTGGTGGTAATGCAGGAAGAAAGCAGAACACAAATCTGAGGGATCATGGTGACTTCTACCAAGATTCAAGGAAAGCCTTAGAGGCTTGACAGAAACTCAGTGTGGGTATCGAACAGCTGCAGAGGTTCTACACTAAAACATCTAACAGAACTGTGAGCATAAGACCACAACTTCTTAGACCTCAAAATTGTACTTATAGCTAGCATGCCATGCCATCCTGAGCAAAGCTATAAGCATCAGGGCATAGATCCAGACTAAACAGCTGTGGTGATTGAATTTAGAAAAGCCTCGAGGCCCCACTCCCTGTCTAAAGGTCCAGAAATATGACAGTGGATATGAGGAAGATTATTCTTCAGCTTTAGTGTTTAACATCTGAATCCCGCTGGGGTTCAGTCTTACTTTGGGGCATTCACTCCTTCCTACTTGACTGTCTTTCCCTTTTGTGGTAATTGGAACAAAATAAGAATCCCAGCCACTGTGTCTTGGAAGCATGTACCTTTTTTTCAATACACTCACAGCTGAAAGGAATTTGCCTTGAGTCTCAGATAGAAATTGCCACTTGAGGCTTTTCAGTCATATTGGAAAAAGTTAAGACCTTGGGAACTATTGGGGTGACGTTTTACATTATGAGAAAGGAATTTCAGGGGTCAGGGGTAGAAAGCTATGCTTCAGTATGACTTATCTCTGCCAAAACTCATGATGAGTCTTACTTTCCCAGCGTTATATTACAGTTATACCTTCTTTAAGCAGTAGAGCCCAGAGGGGTAGTGATCGAATCAGGACCATCTTCATGAAAGGATTAATGCAGGTCCCAAGAAGTAGATTAGTTCCCAAGAAACTGAGTTTCAGAACAAGATGATAAGACATTAACAATGGTTGTTATATTACATATTGTTATCTTTATTTGTTTGTTTGGTTTTTTTGGTTTTTCTCCGGTACTGGGAACCGAACTCACGGCCTTGCACTTGCCAGGCAGGTGCTTTTGCCGCTGAGCTAAGTCCCCAGCCCCTACATATTGTTATCTTTAACAAAGTTAAAAAAAAAACTATAAAAAAACTGAGTTGGTATCTGAGTGAATCTGACCCCTCCAAGTCTCCTGTTTCCTTTTGCCACGTGCTTTCTCTTTTGTGCCTCCCTCTCCTCCTGTGTCTGCTCCATGTTGTTCTATAATTAGGGAACCTTCACCAAACACCAGTGGAAAGCTGTTTGCTTATCTCTTTCCTTTATGAATTATTCAGCACCAAGAATTTTCTTATATCAATGTGTATCGGTCAGTACTTAAGACAGAAAGAGATTTAATGCAAGGTATACAAATATATAAGAATTTACAAGATTGACTTGTAGTGGCTGCCTGCAGAGTCAGGTGTAGAAAAGTGCAAAAGCTGGACATCTGAAGGAGCCCAGTCGAAGGCCCGGAGCTCAGTGCCCCCTGCAAATCCATATGAGGAGGATGAAGGGTCTGCCATGGAAGCCAGGAGAGGCTGTCCCCCCTGAAGGTGAAGACTGGAGCTCCCCCACAGAAACAGAAGGGAGCCTTCCGTCTTTACTTCCCTTTCACTGCGTTCAGGTGGCAAGCTTATTGGTTGCTGTCACGCACACCCGGTGAATCCCAGCATATCTTTAGTAAATCCCTTCAACCAGACTCAGAACTATGCTGATCCAATTTAATTGAGTGCTTCTAATTCAAATCGACACATCAGTTAACTATCACACAATACAAAATGGGCTATGACAAATAGTGCTATTTCCATTTGAGTATGGAAATAGGAAATAATAAGACCTGTTACCTTAGAAGACCCATCAGAGAGCCATCTTTGGTTAGTTCAAGATAGGAGTTCTACAACCTCCTTAGATACTGGAGCCATTAAGTACAACTACTTAATGAAAAAACGCATTGAATTGTTAAAAAATTTCAACAACAAAACCCATACAATAAAGCATATAAGAATAAATAGGTAGGCTGGGGATATAGCTCAGCTGTGCAATGCCTGCCTGGCAAGTGCGAGGTTGTGAGTTTGATTCATGGTACAAAAAAAAAAAAAAAAAAGAATAAACAGGCAAAAGCATTTATTCTCTAGTTGTCTTTTTGCCATAAATCTACAAACAGGCTTAGACTCTTTGGATTCTGATGTTTGTAAACATGGCATGAGAGTTTCCAAGAGAAATAATCTATCGTATTAATGTGAGAGGTGAAGGGCACAGAATGTAGTGTAGGAATTAAAAGGCAAATAATATTTCATTATTTCTAAGGCTAAAGAGTTGAAGCTACACCAGTAATACTGGAATTGTTTATATTTGTGTATGTTATTTTTATTTAAAGGGATGAGCTTAAGTAATTATTATTGTTTTTTTCTTTGGTATCAGGAATTGAACTCATGACGTCAGGGTTGCCAGGCAAGTGCTTATGTCACTGAACTATATCTTACCTTAAGTAATTATTAAATTTCCAACAAAAAGTAGAAAAAATGGAAATCCTTTAGTAGATTTGATTGTACAATACATTAATCAGTCACTTGGACATATATGCCAGTTCTTAGCTTGTAAGGGCTAAAATTTTACCTCTGCCTATTTTTATTTTGGTGGAGTTTATCCGCCAACATGAAGTATAAGATTTGTGTCTTGTACTCTGTTTAACTACTAGGAAGACAAAAAGTATAGTGTATCAACTACTGTAACTACCTTATTAACCTGTTCGAAACTCGGGTTTCATTGTTTATCTTTTTCTCTTTAAAATTAAAAAAAAAGATTTGTGAACTGTGTATTTTTCTTTATTCCTCTCTCCTTGAGCCTCCCTGTTACTATTCTGAGACTGAAATTTTGTAACATCATGCATATGGTAAGCGTTTATAACCAATTTTTTTTCATTTTGAATTATTCCTTATAAGCAAAGAGCATGTTCCATAATATTTCATGTAGGAAAGCCTATTTCTATTGGAATGAAGTGAGAATAGAAAGTTCAAAACTAAAATATAAGTCTTTGTGACTTCGCTACCTGATCTCTCTTCATGTACACCTGAACGACAGTCTGAAGGTGGGGGATGGGCTGAGTGACGTGACTGCGACTGTCAAGATGGGTTAATATCCTAACTAATATTCTCCTTGGTACTTTTATTGACTCTATTTTCCTAATTCTCTATTATTAGAAGAATTTTTTAATTACAGAAATTTGAGGAGAAAATATCAAATATAGGTGAAAAATGAAAATACGGATGAAACAAAAGCTAGATGCACTTTCTACCAATTATACGCCCACCTCATACTACTTACAAGGCAGAACGCTCGGTTTTAAATGTAGCTCTCCAATTCCACAGCACAGAAAATGAGACTCTATATATCATTACAATTCCTGGTAGAGATAATGAGAGCATATGCACAGCTACAACTATCCATTGAGATAATGAGATTATAAATACTATACTCCTACTGCTTCCAGGTATAATGAGGAGGTACTGTTTTATGGTCATATTTCTGCAGTCATGCTTGAAGCCAGAAGACAGTGAATTTGGTGATAACCTAATGAAGAAAAGAAATAGCCATTTATTATATCCTTTCCAAAATCAGCTCATGAAGAAAGGTACAAATGGCAACAGAGTAATTGAACACATTCATTTGTTAGTTAATAGCTACTGTTCTTGGAGAACCTTGAACAGTGAAGGTGTTATTCAAGAACCATGATCAGGAATACTCTATTAGGGGATTAAAGATCATACCAAAGTCTCCCATAAAAGTAAGGCACAGTCAAGAGCTTTCTGGAAAGACTCAGGTAATTTTTTTGTTCTCTTTTAAATTAAAAGAAAAATCAGTGTCTGACGCATTATCAATAGATCATGTCCTGGACTTTAGTATTGATTTTCTTCATCAGAGCCCATTTATATTCCTCAGATATATCCACTCTAGAAAATATTTATTTTTGTGTTCTCAAAATTTATACAGAAAGAAACAGCTTCAGGTTCATTTTGAGAATGGGGTGGGAATTAATTGTTATATGACACTAATTTCCAAATGTTTTATGTGCTTCTGTTCAGGCTTGATACTTGAAATTTAATCCCCAAAGTAAAATGTTCCTGCAAGTGAAAAAAAGTGATTTTAGTTTTAGATAGAAGTAAAAAGTTCACTCCTAACTGCATGTACTAAATCCCAAAATGTTAACTCTTGATTATTTTGGGTCTTAGAATTTTTAAAGTAAAATTAAAATTCTGAACATTTTTAAAAATATTATTTATGCCTATTACTGAATTTCAGTCTATCCCTTACCTTCTCTTCTTTGCTATTTGTCCTACGTGCTATAAACTTTTTTCTGGGCCACTATAATGGTTCTTAAGGTTTAAGTCCATGCTGCGCACCAGAATGCCTTGCTCATTCACCTCTTTGGAGTCAAATAGGAGATGTTTGTTACCCCTAATCATGTTAGCTGTGATACACAGACTACCCTGTCCATCGAGTCAGTCAGGTTACTATGTCTCATGGCACCTTGTCCATTGTTTTCACAATGACAAAAATCTCAAAGTACATTTTATTTCTCTTCTTACTTAATATTTATCTCACCTGAGTCCAGGAAGGTGGCGCATGCCTGTAATCCCAGCACTCAGGCTGCAGGAGGAGGATTACTATGAGTTCGAGACCAGCTTAGGGTCCCTAGTGAGTTCAGGGCAGCCTGAACTACAAGGTAAGACCTTGTCTCAAAAAGAAATAATTTATTAAAAAAAAGAAAGGAAGAAAATTTTTCAGCATTGTTTATGACTATACATTAATGAGACATTACTCAGAGATGGATGGGGACATTTAGACATGTAGCTAGGCGTGTATGTATACAGATAGGTAGATGAATGGTAGACTAGATAGATAGACGTGTATAAACGATAGATAATAAATTTATATAATGATATATTTGGTAGATAAATGATATATTAGATAAACAGATAGCTGTGTAGATAGATGGGTGTGTATAGGTAGATGTGATCATAAAGTATAAAAAGGAACAGAAGCTAAGTTTGCCTTTGTCGGATATATATTTCCAGATTCACATATATACACAGAGACCTAGATATGTCTAAGCTCTTGGTGTACTCACTTGGTTGCTAATGTGTGGTTGTTCCTAGATTCTCTCATCAGACAGAGCTAGGAAATATATGCATGTATTCTGATTCATGAATATAGACATCCACATTTATTTCCATGTCCATCTGTACACTTATAATTTAAAATAAACATGTTTGTATTAATATCTCTCAGTTCATTGGATCTATCTTCATTGGATTTATCTTAGCCTTCTATTTTATTTATTTGTAATATTTCTCTGATACTGAGGAAGCTAATATTCTTTTTTCTATAATATATTTACTTATTGGTCTATGGAGGGTGGCCTTTTTATTGCTAACCCATAACAAATGTAACAGAAGTGATTTTTTTTCAAATTGAGAAGTTAGATTTTAAAAGGACCTGCAGGAAGTCCAAACTATTCTACAACAGCATCCCTATCATTGTTGCTAAGTTTATGTGTCTCGATTCCTTAACATTTCTAATCTAAATGTTCACTTCATTTTTCCTTAGCTTTGTGGAATAACAATCTGACTTTTACATTGTTCTTTGATGTCCCTACAGCATCCAGTTTCTTATATTTGGTATCAGATTCATTTCAGAGCAACCCTTGCTGAGATTTATTCTTGTTCCTTACTTAACATTTAAGGAAGTGTCCCAAAATGGAGGAGGTATCAGACAGCTTTAAAAAGCTTCGTCTTTTTACTTCCTTACTTCCTTTGTCTTAGTCCATTTTCTGCCACTATAGGAGAATAAATATCACAGACCAGATAAATTATGAACAACAGAAATTTATTGGCCCCCTGGCTTTAAAGGATGGAAATTTCAAAAGCATGGTGCTGACATAGCACATGGACTTACATGCCATTTTATCTCCACCAGGTCAAATTCATTCTTTTTAACAGGGACCCATTCTTGTGATCACTACGCCATTCTTGTGATAATGATATTAACATTTTCATGAGAACTCTGCCTATCAGCACCTCTTAAAGGTCCCTACTCTTAACATCAACTCAATAACAATTAAATTTCAAATGGGTTTTTGAGGGATCATTCCTACCAGATCATTCTATCTCTGGTCCCCTAGGTACACATCATTATCATCAACAAAATACATTCATTTCATCCCCAGAGCTCTGACATCAAGTTATTCCAGCTCAGCTCTGAAGTCTAAGACCCAGAATGTCATTTAAGAAAATACAGATGTGATTCAAAGCATGGTTTATTCTGAAGCATATTCCTCTCAGCTGTGTCCCTTTGAAAGTAGACAAGTTATTTATTTCCAAAATGCAACGGTGGGACAAACACAGAGAATCATTCTATTCCAGAGCAAGCAATAGAAAAGAAGAAAGGGGAGTTAGGTCCCACATAAGTCCAAAATTTAACCAGGAAAACAACATTGTCTGAAAGTTAGAGTATCAGTCCCTTTGATTCCACATTCCTAGTTCTGGATGCAATGTGCTACTGGCCACTTAGGTCATATACTGAGATTCATTTGCTTGTTGCTGACCAAATCAAAGGAGGCCATGGTGGGGGTGGTGGTTATAAAAAAGGGATGGGGCTAGGGATTTAGATCAGTGGCACAGTGCCTGCCTGGCAAGTGTGAGGTCATGAGTTCAGTTCCTGGTACTGGAAAAACAAACAAACAAACAAACAAAAAAAAAAACAAAAGGGATTTATTTAAAGCCAACTGTGAGGAGATGCAGCAGTCTCACTGCACAAATCACCTTCTGTAGGGAAAAGTAAAGTCCAGGATGGCTACACTGGAGTTCAGGCTGTAGTGTGTGTGTGTGTGTGTGTGTGTGTGTGTGTGTGTGTGCGCGCGCGCGCGCATGCGTTTGTGTGTGTGTGAGAGGGGTGCTGATTTCTAGTGACCTATTAGTCCTAAGTCAGCAAGATTCTTGTGCAGGTGCACCTGGTGGTCTCCATACAAATAACTTCTACAATCAAGGTTAATACTCATATAGACACTATTGTATATTTTTACTATAAATCTGGATTGCATGGAGTTTGTCTGGAGGAGTGAGCAGCTGGACATCTGGACAGATAGGCCTGGCTTGGTGGTTGGGGAGGGCAGTTGAGCTCAGCAGCTGAGAATCAAGATGTCTAACCCAGTCCACAGCTCTGTGTTTCTTCTTCAGGCTGTCTGCATCTCAAGTGAGCCCTCTCAATCTGAACTGGTGACAAGCTACTATCTCACAGCCTACAGGTGTGTTAGGATCTTTTATAGCAAGGAACACTGTCAGGAGGAAGTACAGTACAATAAGATAGTAGATATGTTCAGGTTTGTTTCATCCCTCTGGGACCTGGAACTCTCCTCCTTCCCTTATGGAAGTGACACTGGACTTTCACTTCTTGGTGGCAGCGTCTGCTTATTCTGTCGTCTCATCCACGCTGAAGGGAGGTAGAGGGGCAGTTTATGCTCTAGGCTTGGAAAATCTGTAGCAGCTACTTACTTGTCTTTAAAGGAAAAGAATCTCACTTCTAAAGATCTTCATACTTGGAGCAAGGTTTGTGATGTCCTGGCCCTGACAGTCCTGCAAACAGTTTGATGGGTTCAGTCTACCCGGCAGTTCAGTCTACTGGGCTGAAATCTCAAACCTGAAATCTTACTAGCCTACTGTTCTGTGCTAGCAGCCCTGTAGATCTGAAGTCTCAAGTGTGATTTTGCTCCCATGGCTTTATTAGGCTTTGCCCTGGTGGGGACTCTCTGTGACAGCTTCACTTCTAACAGCACATTTCCATTTAGCCTTGTCCTAATAGGGGCTGTTACTGAGGTAGCGCTCTTCCTGTGCCAGTTCTCTGCCTGGACCCCCATGTAGCCCATAACATCCGTCAAAATATAGGTAGAGAAACTCATATTCCCACATGCTCTTGAACTCTGTGAATGTACAGAATTAGCACAACAGGACAACTGACAAGCTTTACACATTTTGGAGGGAGGTGGGAGGGGCAGGTGTTGAGTAACACCTGAATCCACATAAGCTGGAACAGCCAAAGAGCCCTGCACTGGAGCTAGAGAGGCAGACAGTCTAGGTGACCTTGAACATTTCTGCTCTTAAGGCCAAAATATCCCTCCCCACACACACCAGCCGGGATGGGAGGGGCAGCCTCAAAGTTCTCTGAAAGGCCACTGCATTCTCTTCTCCATTGTCTTAATTATTAGGGAATGACACCAAAGTCTCTTCATTCCCTATGAATCTCTTCAGCTAGGGTCACTTGGTCACATCCTTGGTTTCCTTTCCAGACATGCTTTTTTACATGGCTAGGCTGTGCATTTTCCAAATCTATTTGCTCAGCTTTCCTTAAATTATAAGTTCTATATTTATGTCATTTCTTTTCTCTCACATATCACTCTGTAATAATAGGAATCAACAATATAACCTGCATAACAAACTTTAGAGTCAGCACAAGCTAGGCTGAATGCCATGCTGCTAGATATTTTCCCAGCAGATATCCCACTTCATCACTCTTAAATTCTATATTCTAGAAAGTCCTAGCACATGGACACAGTTTTGCCCATTTCTTCAAAACTACCTGACAAGGAAAGCCTTTACTTCAATTTCTAGTTCTTCTGCCTCTTTTGCAGGTAGTTTCTCATCAGAATGATATTTTATGTTAACATTGCTATCAACATTCTGGTCATGACCACTTAAGTTATCTCTGAATTTCAGACTTTTCCTGTTTTTGTGTTCTTTTCTTCAAACTCTGTGAGCAGAAGTCACTCTCTCTGTCCTGTTTTTCCATCAGGAGCATGTTATCTGGTTAAGGTGGGGGAGTGGGTTTGGTAAGGGTGGTTTCTACGCAAGAATAAATAAATTTAAAAGCACCTATGACCAAAGAATGGGCACTAGAATGGAAGGGCCATTTTTACCCGGTTGGTTTTTGGGGTTTTTTCTTGTTTTGGTTGGAACTTGCAGTAGGAGTTAGCTATTGAACCCTTTTTTGTGTCTAGTCTACATGAGTATAACTTTCATATCTTTGGATATACTTTTCTGCCTGGCACACCTGCTTCCTCATGTCTGGGTGGGTTCTCGCCCTTCTGCAGAAATAAATTTAAACTTTGCCTTGGTGCATTCTCTTGCTTGCTGTCTGAGTGAATCCTTGACACCCACAAGACAGTTTGAATCTGGGGGTTCATTTCTAATGCAGGTTCAAAGTCACTTGCACATTTTAGTTATTATAGCAAGAGCCTTATATTTCAATGTCAATGTTCTCTTTTTGGTCTTTTTTCTGCTGTCATTACAGAATATTACTAACTGGGTATATTATAAGCAATAGAAGTTTATTTGGTTTGTGGTTCTGGAGGCTAGGAAAACCAAGAGCAGAATGCTGGCATCTGATGGTGCTACTGGCTTTTGGGTCCTGAAGAGATTCTCTCCAGGTTTCTGGGGTTCTGAACAAAGAATTGGTCAAGACATCCAGAAGAGATAGCAAGAATTTACATGTATTGAATGTAGCAAAACAGTAAGCTCTGTAGAGTGAGAGCAGGCTGGTGAAAAGGCCCAAGGAAGACATAAGGATAATGGGGGGTGACTTTTGTGTGTGGAATTGGCTTCTCCCTCATGCAGATTAGGCATTTGGGCAGGTTGTCCTATTAGAAACTCGCTTATTCTGGCATCAGGTTTAAACTGTCCTATTGAAGGCTGACTTGGTTTTTTACTGCGTGTAAATGAAGAAGATAGCGTTTTCTGATTGGTTCCATGTACAACGTTTAGAAACTGCAGCGTCATCTTGGAGTCTGTGTTCTGCGCATGCACACTGGGTCTCACGACTTTGACAGATTTCACCCATTTACTTGACAGGATTTGCCTTACTTTAATCTCCTCCTTCAAATGGGCTTTTATGTTGTTATCCCATGGTGGAAGAGCAAATGAGTATGCATAAGAGAGAAATATAAGGTCAAATTCATCCTTTTTATCAGGAAATGACTCTTGTGCTAATAAATTATTGTCATGATAATGGTGTTAGTTGTTTCTCCCGCAGAACTTACATGGCCTAATCATCTGTTAAACGGCCTACTTTATGATACTTTATAATACCATCACATGGAAGTTAGATTTCAACATGAGTGTTTTTTTTCAATCTTCTTTTTTCATTTTTTTTTGTACTGGGAATCAAACTCAGGAGCTTGCACTTACCAGGCAAGTACTAGTGCCAGTCAACATGAGCTTTGAAGGTGCTACTCAAACAATAACACCTACTATTTTTAGCTTTATTTATTTATTTATTTATTGGTCTTTTTGAGACAGGGTCTTGCTATGAAGTTCAGGCTGGCCTTGAGCTCACTTTTTAGCCCAGGCTGGTCTCCATCTCTCAAAGATCCTCCTGCCTCAGGCCCCCGAAGGCTGGGATTGCAGGCATGCACCATCATGCCTGGTTTTAGCTTCATTTAAATTAATTTTCCTTCAAAGGTCCTTTTTCCCCCTGAGAGAACACCTCCTATTTCACCATCATTGTCAGGCTGAAGCTTTAGAAATATTGTTGATTCTGCCTCTTGCTTTATTATTAAATGCAACTAATAGCTCCATAGTTTAAATTTTAAGTTATTTTTCTCACCTATGAACTGTTTCATGTTTTTGCATTCATAAGAGGCTTTTGTAATAATACAAACCCACAGTATATCCTGCATAGGAAACTTCAATTAGTTGCCCCTTTGACCCCAATGTATTCTGTATATTGCTAAAAATAAACTTTATTAAAATAGTTGATGATGTGTTTTCTAGAGCCAATTGGATCCCATTAGAACTCAGTACAATTCCTTAATCAAATATTCAAATCTTATTATACTGTGATTTCAACCTACATTTCTAGGGCGATTCCTTGTTCTTCTCCTTGACATGCAGAGCCCTCAAGTAAGAACAGAAAACTACATTCCTGAAACTTCCTTCATTTTAATTTTGCTTATATTTTTTCCTTTGCATTTCTAAATAAATGTTACAGCTTTAAACGCATAGTTAGAAATGGGAATAATTCTAAACATTAGTGATAAAAAATAAGTACAAATTAATCTTAACATGCAAGAAGAGAAACTATAAAAGGAGCAATAGAAATCAATGAAATAAAGGAAAACAAATATTACTCAACAAAGTCAGCAAAACTTAAAGTTGGTTTAGTAAAATATTCTATAAAATTGACAGCACGGATAAGACTACCAGAATATATAACTACATAGAATATAATTGATCTATGTATTTAATAACTTACATTACATATATAATTTCAGTGGATTAAAAGACAAAGACCAGTATGTATATATTCCCAAAGCAATATAAGTAGTCATGAAACAATTTAAATAGATTTATATGTATTAAAGAAATTGAAACTCCAAAAAGTTTTCTCAAAACAAATGAAGTTCATAACATTTTACTAGTGAATTTGTAAAATAAAGGCAAAACAACATACTGTTTTTATATCGTTTCAGTCTGCCTCAGAATTGTCTTTTAGAATAGAAGAATTGTATTGAAATTTTAAAAAAACTAAATGAATCCTAGTCTATTTACAAATTGAATACTTTTACTTTCAAATTCATAGAAAGGTTTTAAATTGGAAATGACAATTTTAGAACATACGTAGAAATCAAAAAGACCTAGAAAATTCAAATTATTTATATCAGTTTTCTGTTGCTGTGTAGCTCTTCCAGCAAATGTAGTGAGTTAAAATAGTATCAATTTATTATCTCACAGTGACTATAGATCAGGGGTCTAGTTTAGGTGGGTGCCCTGCTATGGTTACACAGAGCTGAAATTAAAATATCAGCTAAGTTGCATGCCCCTTTTGAAGACTGACTAGGGAAGCACTCACTTGCAAAGTGATACAGGTTATTGGCAGAATTCAGTGTCTTCTATCTTTGAGATTGAGGTCTCTGTTTTCTTGCAGGCTATTAGTGATGGGGTGGCCCTCAACATGTAAGGGCACCCTCCTGTTCCAGTTATGAAGAACGTATCAAAACATGGCAGCTTACTTCTTCAGTGCCAGTGGAATAATAGTTCTCCAGTTTTCTATATGACAATCTTATACAAGGTAATGTCATCAAGGGATTAAGAACTCCAGTTTTTCTGTCTAGTGTCAACCAATCAAGGTATGGGTAATACCATCACCTGACTGCACTCAAGAGCAGTGCTATTAAGCACTGCTATTAAGGATGCTATTAAGGATGCTATTAAGGATGATCTATGTATTTAATTAGTGACAATGCTATTAAGGATGCATGTGCCAGGGAATAGAAAACTTTTGGAGCATCATACAATTCTTTCTACATAATATTGTCTAAAAGATAGAACTAAATTGAAGGATCTATACTACCAGCCATAAAGAGTTATTATAATTTCTATTATTGCTTCAAGAATAAACAAATTAGCTTAGAAAAAAATTGGAAGATATCAAATAGACCCATAGACATAGACTTCTATTTGGTTGAAAGCTACTAATGTAGCAAAGTGAAGAAAACAGTATTTTCAATAAAGAATGCTATGTCAACTGGGTAGTTTTCTCAGAAAAAAATGAAAAAATAAATCTTTACCTCCTACATATCTCATATCGTAACCCCAAATTTATTCTAACTGATTGATATCTAAACATGAAAGTTAGAACAGGAAAGTTTTTTAAAGATAACAAATAGATAGGGTCCTGGTTAATTTAAAAAAAAAATTGAAAGTCAGTCAGGTGTGGTGGTGACATACACCTATAATCCCAGCACTCAGGAGGCAGAGGCAGAAGGATTGCCACATGTTTGAGGCCAGCCTGGGCTACATAATGAATTCAGTACCATCCTGAACTACAGAGTAAGACACTGTTTCAAAATAAACAAACAACAAAAGTATTTTATTAATTCTGAATTAGTTTGCCCATCAAGCAAACACATATCTAATCAAGAAAGATGCTACTGGTTTTGGATCAAATACTCATGAAATAATGTTAACCTGGATTAGCATGTTTTAGAAGTAGTGGTTTCTATTTTATACTAGTCTAGCAGCTAAGATTAGGAAAAAGGATTTGCCTCATTTCCAGAACATGTTCTTAGTCTACTTATGCTGATGTGTGACATTTGTAAAAAGTTAGCTTTGCACTTCAATGAACTACTTAAAAAAAAAAAAACTTTTTCTTTGCTTCTAAGTAAAATTTCTCAATGGATTATAGAGACACAAAGTCATTTGTCTGTAATATTAAGAGGGTCTGGCAAAACAGTGATTCATGCAAGTAGAAAAGAAAATACTGCTGTTTTTTTTTTTTTTCTACAAAAGCTAGTTCTGATTACCAGAATGCAAGATTGAGCAAACCATTAACAATATGTTAATTCCTATCATTTTGTTCTGAAACCCTGTATCATTTTTGATTGTTTTTGCTTTTGTCTATGTTGTTGGTACTTTGCTATTGTTCTTTTTATTATTCTCTTTAAAATAAAATAAATTTTTTTTAAAAGGTTAGTTCAACCCTTTAAGGACGTTTCAAAAGAGGATAAAAAAATAAAAAATGTTAGAAATGATACAGAATTTCACTAAACAAAATGGTAGGAATTCATCAATGGTTGTTATATTGTACATTGTTGTCTTTGAATTAGTTGTTCAAATTACCAGATATAAGCATGCAATGTTCAACATCATTGGTCATTCAAGAAATGGAAATTAAAACAACACTGAGATTCTATCTCTTCACAGAAACAATAGCTATGATCAAGAAGTCAACCAGTCACAAATGCAGAAGGGGCTGTGGGGAAAAAAGAGCCGTTGTCGACTGTTGGTGGGGAGTGTAGACTGGTGCAACCACTGTGGAAATCAGTGTGGAGATTCCTCAAAAACCTAGAATTAGAGATTCCATTCAACCCAGCTAATCCCCTTCTGAGTATTTTCCCAGAGGAAGTGAAAATATCACACTGCAGTGATATATGTGCACCCATGTTTATAGCAGCACAATTTGCCATAGCTAAATCTTCAAACAACCCAAATGCTCATCAACTGAGAAATGGATAAAAAAGATGTGGTATTTTTATCCAATGGAGTACTACTCAGCTATAAAGAAGATAAACTCGAGGCTTTTATAGGTAAATGGATACAACTAGAGACCATACTCATGAGTGAAATAAATTTGACCCACATGTGTAAACTTTGTATTGTCTCCCTAGTGTAACAACCTGAAAAAGTAAATAAAACCCCAAAGGTACAATACATACTGTAAAAGAAAAACTGCTCAAAGGGAAGGAACAAAGGGGCTGAGAGAAAGGAGAAAAGAAAGAGAGAAAGGAAGAAAGAAAGGAAGGAAGGAAGAAGAAAGAAAGAAAGAAAGAAAGAAAGGAAGAAAGAAAGAAAGAAAGAAGAGAATATATATGTATATACACAGGATAGCTGGGACAATTGTACAGCTGATTTCTACTTATCTATTGAAAGGAACAGTTTAATGCTTAAATTTTTTTCTTCTTTTTAGATTAAGTATTTTACCCTTAAGCTATTTTTTATTTTACACACACATTTATATATGTGGCTGACATTTAGAACAGAAACCCTATTAGAAATTATCATCTATAACCTTGTAAAAGTACTACAGTGCTGGCACAAGAAACAGCATATGCAACACAGAAACATAAAATATCACATGTATATAACATAGTTAATTTCATGTGTCTGGATTGTAGAGTATTTTTTTGGGGAGATGTTTCCGGTACCAGGAATGGAACTCACGACCTTGCAATTGCCAGGCAGGCGCTGTGCCACTGAGCTAAATCTCCACCCATGGACTGTACAGTATTTTGTATTAGGGAATAAAGGGAGAGAAAATGTAGGTAGAAAGCTTCCTACAATGTAATGTTTATATGATTCATAAGGAACTTAAACCTTTGAAATTTATTTTTATCTGTAGAAGCGGATGCTTCTATTGCTGTAGCAAAGGGTACTTTTCCCCTCAATTACACATAAGGTTATATCCTAGCAGTATGGCGAAGTTAAGGAGAGAAAGTGTCCTTGTTTATTGTTTATACATTGTACCAGATATCAAATAATTTGGGGGCAAAGTGATGTAATTTCTTTTCAGCTCTGAGTATCCACAGAGATAAAGGAACACAGTATATACCAGAGATGACTGATACTTGTCAAACATATAAGTATACAGATGTGTAGCATAAGCCTTAAATTCCAAAGCAGTATGTCTGAAGTAGAAGAGACTCATCCCCTAGGTCTGTGTCCCTAGTCTTCATGTGTTAAAATTTAATCCCCTTGTGAGCTATGAAGAGGATAGGGATTTAATCTGACTACGGTGTTTACAGATAGGGCTTTTGGAAAGTGATTAGGATTAGACAGAGTTATTAGGTTGGAGCCCTTGTGATTGAATCCTAGTGACTTTATGTTAAAAGGGAATGAGACTGGAAGACACACATACACACATAAGTGCTCTGTATCTTTTGCCATGTGTACTTTGTGTTGCCTTGGGACTTTGCAGTAGAAAGGTTATCAGTACATTTGGTCCCTAACCTTTGTGCCCCCAGAATTTATCAGATTAAGTAACCCTTAGTTATGAGCTGATCAGGTCCACAATCTCCAAAATGAGTGCATGGTGAAGGCTTAAAGAAAATGAGACAAATGAAATAATTTCAGGGCTCCAGGAGGGTCTAACTCCCTTACATCATTCGATATTCTCTGCGTTTAGACACAGATATCTTTGGGCAGCCTATATTTATTTGGTTTTCAAACAAAGGAGGGGGATACTCAATGTATGGAAAATGGAGGAATCTGAGCAGGACATTGGGAGAATTTTCCTAAGTAGTAAATATGTCAATCAGGAGAACTACCTTATCTTTAGGTTGGTATTATTGTAGGAGTGTGGAGCCTGCAGCTATAGTCTCCTTTAAGTTAATTGGGTGTTGGAGCCAGACATCCTCAGCTGTGGCCTTATCTTGTCCTTGAGGCATCACAGCTTCACAGGCCAATACAGGCCTCAGGAGTGACCAGTGACTCATAGAGATTTATTTACTATGAGTCCATTGCCCATCTTTAGACAAGGTGCCTAATCTTAAAACAACTCACAAGTAAATATGGAAAGCCAATTGGTTAATATTAAATCCTACTGAGAGCCACTTCATAGTGGTCCCAGTCAAGAACTGCTACTCAAAATGATCCTCTTTGCTTTATAAAGTAGCAGTCCTTGGGTATTTTGCTACAGTAACACAAAGTGAACTAATACAAGGAGTACATGGGAACTATTGATGGGAATGCATGACTTGAGATGCTCTCTGTGATCCCCTTCCATTTTCTTTTGACTCAGTATTTGGAAACAGTTGAGTCAAAATATTATAGTACAAGGAGTATAGAAAAAAGAAGAAGTCATCCAGCTTTCAAATAAAAGTCTATAAGCATTAATAAGGCCCTACTTTACCATATGAAATTAATTTAAAATATTTTATATTATAAGAAAAGAGATTATAACTACTGAATCAAAAGATAGGTTCTGTCTTAATTGCTTTTTCATTGATGAGACACAATAACCAGCACTCACAAATCATAGTAGGAAAGATTTATTTCAGCTCACAGTTTGTAAAGGTTCCAGTCCATAGTCAGCTGGCTACAAGGCATAGCAGCACGGCAGAGGGGCATAGTAGAGGAGAAAGAGTCCGTGGCAGGCACATGGGAAGCTGCAAGCCTGCTTCCTTCTTTCCCTTTGTATTTCATTCAGGCTACAATCCTATTGGTTGATGCCACCCACACCCAGAGTAGGGCTTCCTTCTTCAGTAATCCCATCACCCACAACCACAATAAACCAATCACAGAACTGATCCAGTTCTCACACCCAGAATGCAATATCGTACACCCATGATCCAGCCACCTCCCAAAAGCCCCACCTATGAGCACATGAGGCTTTGAGGGGACATCTGGATATAAGCCACAACAGGATCTTAACAAAAAATGTTTGTATCTGTTCTGAGTAGATCTGCAAAGTCAAACACAATGGGAAGAGCTGCCTTATGAGACAGAAAAAAATTAGTATCTAAAACCAACAGACAAGTGACTATGGATGTCCTTGGTTACAGGCATAAGAAATAGTCCAGAGAAATGTACCAGGGAAGCTTGTAGAAATGGAATCAATATTGATTCATTTGTTTGTCAGTCATTTGTGGCACACAGGATAATTATTTGGTGTGTTTATCTCAATATTACTAATAATACTTAAACCTTAATCTAGAAGAATCTTTAATTTGTTGTGTTTTTTTAATTAATCCTGCTCTGCACCTGTCCAAATGTAATTAATAAAGCACATTATCATACAAACCTAATCAAATAATCCTCATGGCAGTGTACAATCTGTTCTCTCAGTGAAATTTCTATTTGAATGTTGTTTCATTAAATCATTTAGAGAACGAGTATGTGGTGTGCTTTGAACATAGCCACCCAAAATTCATGTGTTAGGAATTTAATCTCCAAATTCATGTGTTGAAGGAATTGGGGGCCCATCCCTTCGGGAAATCACTGGGATGGGATGAGATCACGAGGGTGAGGCTCCATGATAGAATTAGTGGCTTTATAAGATAGAAGACCTGATCACATGTCTTACTCTCACCATGTGATACCCGACACCATGTTATGACATCACAAGAAGGGACTCACCAGGTGTTAGCACTTTGATACAGGGCATCACAGGCTCCAGCTGTGGGAAAAAGGCTTCTGTTTTGGTAAGTTATGCAGCCTATAGTACTCTGTTTTAGCAACAGAAACAGACTAAGACCTCCTGCATTGCATCAAGCCTAAATAGGAAGTATACTGTTCTGTTCATGTGAATAGGTTTGTCTTTTGAAGCTCACTATGCCCACTTAAATTTTCATTGTGTTGATAGGGATTACTTATTTGAAGAGGGGAAATCTTCTGAATTTTGATATCTGAAGCCATCAGTCTCTCAAACATAAAGCCTCATGTGTGCTCTGTCAGTAAGTGACACCCACACAGTTACCAGTTTACATTTGAGCAGGCACACTGAGTAATATAAGGACATACACACACACACACACACACACACACACACACACACACACAGGGTACATTTAATACATGTTGTTTGCTAGGAAGGGAATTGTAATTTTTAAATAAAAAAGATCTGGACAACAATGTTTATGTCTACTCTGAGCAGATTCATAAAATCGTGGATAACTAGAACAACTGCTTTATGAAGTAGTAAGAGAAATGATAGCTCAGGCTGGGAGAAAGATGAAGTAACTGTGCATCCATCTATCAACCAACTTATGCCATAATGTTAATGTCATAATTACAAATATTTCAAAGGGATGAACATGTATATTCCCATGCATATTAAAAAAGAAATCCCCTTTGGTGCATGTTGCAATTTTAATTCATGGGTAGATTCATTTCTTGCTGGATCACAGGTAGAGATTTAGATTGATTCACCCTCTCATCCTTCTCATTTAAGACCCTTATTTTTGTTTAATTACACAAATGACTGAAGATTATACTTTTCCCTGAGTATAGTTTTGGGGAAAATGTTATAAGCTTCGGCAAGTTTTGTTATTATAGCTTTAAAATCTGCAATTTAAAATTTGATTTACACTCTTAATTTGAATCTTAGTTAATCTATTACCATAGTTTGACATTTACTAACAAAAATCAGTAAGTATTATGTTTTACTCTGGGAGTGTAGTGTTGGAAAAATTCTATGAAACTTAAAGCTTGTTCTCATTGTTTATCTTTAAAAATTCTGTAATTAAAGCTTACATTTACTCATTAATTCTGCTATTCATGGATTTTTTGTCTAAATGATTCTTTTGTTTGTTCTGCTGTTATTAATTTTTGTGGATTGCATTACCTTTGGTTTTTAAAATCAGTCAATTTTATATAGATACTTTACATACATGAGAAAATTATCTCTGTTTCTTAGATACTGTCTGAGTTACTTTCTCATTTCTGGGACAAAATACTCAACACCCACAAGTTATAGGAGGAAAGGCTTATTTTAGCTCACAGTTTGTAGAGGTTTCAGTCCATAGCTGGCTCCCAGGCAGGGCAGCATGACAGAGGAAAAAAGGAAAAAAGGAGGAAAAAGGGCAGCACGGCAGGCAGGAAGCAGTAGATCTCCAAGGGGGAGGAGGAGGATGTATATATCTCCAGGCCAAACCCTCAGTGACTCACCTTCTCCCACCAGACTTCGCCTTCCCTCAGCACTCCCAGCTCTAAATCTATCAGTGAAATAATCTAGTATCACACACCCATGACCCAGTGTTACAAACTCATGATCCAGCCCCACAAAATCCCCCTTACACATGCATGAGGCTTTGTGGGGGACATCTAAATATAAGCTTTATACATTTTTATTTAGTGAATCATACGTGTTTTAATTATATGACAGGTTTTAGCAATTTTTGGTGTTTAATTTATAAAGTACTAACGTGTATATTATCATCTTCAGTATTGCTATAATTTCTCCTGTATTGGTTTGTCAGTTATCTATATGTGTGTTTGTAGGTGTGCCCAAGTATTAGTTTTCCTGTCACTAGGACAAAATACTATCTGCCTTCAATGAAAGGAAGAGGAAAGGTTGTATCTGGCACAGGCTGCTCCAAGGCAGAGCCATCATAGTGAAGGTGTGTGGTGGGCAAAGCTGTTCAGTTTACGGTGGCTGAAAGCAGAGCAGGATAACAGCAGCGGATAGAAGGGGTCAGGGACCAGAGATGGAACCCAAATGTCACCCCTCTAGGACCTACGCAGGATCATTCAGAAGTGTGCTTTATAAATCCCCTAGGTGGCTTCCAAGCCGATCAACTTGACAACTAAGTTGAACCATCAGCACCAGTTCATTTTGATTGTCAGACTGACTGGATTAACAGACTATTGGGCACTAACCTCCTCAGTGATGAGTTTGTAGCTGAATGAGCTATTAAGAGGTGGGAGCAAGCTGAAGGAGGTGGGTCCTGGGGATGTGAAGTTAGGAACTCTATCTGGTCCCCTTCCTTACAGACTTTCACTGATCTCTGCTTCCCTGGTGCTGTGAGTTGAGCAGCTGTGTTCCACCATGCCCTTCTGCCAGGGTGTTTTTGCCTTGGGGCCTGCTGACCAAAGACTGAAACCTGCGAAGCTCTGAGCCAAAATAAACTTCTCTTCTTGTAAGTTTCAGGAGTCATGTATTTTGTCCCAGCGATGGGGAGCTGACTAATCCAGTAGGAGCGGACATACACTGCACATTGACTTATTCATTGATTGACTTTAGTGAGAGGTTTCTGGAATGGACCACTAGGGTAGAAGAACAAAAGAGGAGAGGGTAGGAAGAACAGAGGGCAAGAGAAGGGAGAGGGGAGAGCAGGTATGATGAAAGCATGCAATGTGCATGTGTGCAAATGTCACAACATAACCTACTAAGTGGTACAATTAATGAGTATTAAGTATAATTAAAATAAGTAAATCTGTGGTTGCCAGCAAGTTATACTTCACTGTAGAATGACTGCTTCACAGAATTTTTCACTGGTGTTGTTATCCATACCACAATTCTTATTTTTCTTTTGTGTAATGTCTCATGAAATTTATTAGCTGGTTTTTAAGTTTCAACATCACAAACACTATTGCACTGTTTTAAAATGTGTGTGTGTGCATGTGCACACATGTTTACCTGTGCTTTTAGAAATTATATACTATTCATTTTTAGAAAACAGGTTGAGGTTCCTTTTCACTGTATTAATTTTTAAAGGTTAATATGACCCTTGTGCATTTATGTTTTTGCAATTTATACCATTAGTCTTTATAAATTTGTAGCAAACATCTCTAATAGAGGCTGCTTCGTAGCAGGTACTTGAGAAAGTCAGAGGTTTCCTGCTAAATGTCAGAAAAAAGAACTTTGAGTTGTGGTAAAATTATACCAAATAAATTATGCAGAATTCACATGTTCTAAGGGGAAAAGAGTCATCCATTCATTCATACATTCTTCCTCCAGCCCACTGTGTCCAATGGCAGGGCCTAGAGTCATAGTGCAGGTGCTGGCAGCACTTAAGAAGTTCAAATCAAAGTGTTAAATAGAAATGAATAATATAAAATGCCATTTCTATGTAAGTATATTAGTTCCTTCATTTCATATAAAATATAAAATGGCACCTTGTTTCTTTGCTATGAAATCAAACAAACGTGAGTTTTGGAGACATAAACTCTACCTGAATTTTGAAGCTTTTATGGATATTTGGAGATACAACACACATAATCATTAATGAATAATATTGTACCTAATTTCTGTTTGCAGGGAAAGCTTAATTTATTCAAGAATTTGAAGAAAACAGAGTAAAATCTAGCCATGTCTCAGCGAGTGGGGCATAGGACAGCTATACAAAGCTGGACATTCATGAGGCTACACTACTTTCTTAGCACAAGACTCTGCAAGGATGTATATAAATGTAAAAAAAAAACAAAAAAACAAAACAAAACAAAACAAAAAAAAAGAAAGAAAACATAATGGAATGTCCCTGAAGCAGAAAGGGGTAAGGATTTGCTTTTCTAAAGCATTTACTTTAGATAATGTCTAATTGTGAATTATTTCCCTTCCACTTTGAGATGTGTATAAATTACTTAAAATGTTAAAATAAGACATTTGTCAGTTTTATACTCCAGGAATGTCTCTCTAGGACCTAGAACTAACTCTGTGAAATATAAGCATCAATATAAACTCGCTATCCCTGTGGGAGTTTAACTTAGTCATTTAGCTCCAAAGTGTGACTACACACCTTTGTAGAAATCTGATAATTTTTCTATTTCTTTCAATACATGTAATTAGCAATGGCCACCCACAATTACAAAATGAGTGTACATATGTGCAATGATAATGCTTCACGACCACTTGAACTCTTGTTTGTCTTAAAAACATGTGCGTATTGATTCATACCTAAGAGTGATTTTTTTTTCCTTCAGTGGATTTCTCATAATGTTTATCATTCTGGTTTAATGACTGTCTGATAATAGAACTGTTTTCTTTCTCTTCTGCTGGCGCAGAGAGGTTTGCTAGATTGGCAGGAAATTTTAGGTGAAAATTCCTCCAATTCCCAATCAGTCTTTAGCTTGTTGTGACAGGTAGATCATCATAATCAGTTGCCTCTAAGACTCAGTTTAGCATTTGGAAAATCATCTGCAATATTTGACTTGCTCTCAAGGCAGCAAAAAACTAGAAAGTTAGGGGAAGGAGATTAAAAAGAAAAAGAACGAAATATGCTGCAATATGTAGATGCAACCATTCCTCCAAGATGATTGTAAACTACATGAACTGCAAACTTGTACAAAACATTTTTTAAAAGGGCTAGAATGTTATTTATCCATTTGTTTATGTTCTGCAGTCCTCTTTGTGTAGAAAAAAGTATGAGGTTTCAGGGGAGGAGTTAGTGCAGTGCTTGCTTCACTGTTGTCAAAAAGGGAGAGATTATAAGCAACTTTTGGCTATAAGCAACTTTTCTTCTCCTGGTTAGAGATACAATCCTTTGTGTTAGAGGAGAATAAACAGTAATGGTTTGTGCTTTCTTTGTGAGAAGTTACTTATTGCCCGATTTACAGGTCTATGTGTGAAAAGAATTTTGTGGAAGTTAGCCAAACTCTGAGTTGTAATACCTACAAAATGTTTTCAGAGAATTTTTTTAATGTGCTAGTAATGAAAGAACAGATAATAGCTGTTGTACTGAAGAAGGAAGGAATATTTTGGTGGAAAGTACACACACTAATATTTAATATGTTTTTAGAAATCACTTATCTTTATTCTTATTTAGGGAAAGTTGAGAGGGATATGCCTTTCTGGAAGAGCAGTGAGAAAGAAAAGTATATTTTACACTTTGTGGTATGAACACACTTGGGATCTTCTAGAACCAAGAGTAAAATACACAAACTGGGAAGAAGAGAATTGTTAGGACTCAGTAACTAATGACATTCCAGTCTGGTGCCTGAATTGGAGCGGGGCTCAGGCATGAGCATAATGTAGTAAGAACTGAGGTCATTCCCTTTCTGAAACCCTTTAAATTTACTTCAACCTCTTTTCTTTGAATGCAGAAGATTTCTGGACTTAATCATAGATCTTTTTTTCTTTTTCTTTTTTGGAGGGTGGAAGACATTTTTGAATTTAAAAAAATTCTTTATTTATTCCCAGATGAATGGTTTCTTTCCCCACTGTAATTCTTGTCGAGTTGGTACGGTACCCAGTCAATATGGCCCTGGAGGTCATGTGGTATGGTGCTGAGTTACTATGGCATCCAGCCAATATGGCGCTGGCCACTAGAGGCCATGTGCTAAGCCCCACCCTTCTTCCCCTGAGTCAAATTACAACTTCCTCCTTCCCGTTTTGTAATATCCTGTTCTCTTTTCCCACACTCCCACCCAATCCTGGTCTGTCATGTTAGGTGGTCTGTCTCCTAAACCTTGCCTCCAGCCTGGGGCTATTTAACCTTGGACCCCAGGAAAGATCCTTAGAAGCCACGTTTTTCTCTTTCCTTGTGGTCTCCGCTTCCACAGTAAAAGCATTTTATTCTCTTTTACTTCGCTCTGCACTGGAAAAGCTTATCACTAGATACATGTAAATGAAGAAAATATAAAAATCCTGAGAAATCAAATATCAATCAGTGAAAGTGAAGAAGTAATAACAAAAACTGCCAACTAAGAATTACCCAGGTCCTGATGAGTTTACTGCCAAATTGTACAAAAAAAATTTAAAAAGACCTAATGCAATACTCCTCAAACTCTTTAAAGAGATTGAAAGAGAAGAAATATTCCTAAAGTCATTTTTAGAAACAAGCATTACTCTGATAACCAAAACCAGAAAAGGACCTAACCAAAAATGGGCAATGTTTTTAATGAATAGGTGCAAAACTCCTCAGTAAGATCCTGGCAAGTAGAACGCAGCAACTCATCGAGTCATTTGAAATCCACTGTTGTTTACTTTCTTAGCTTTGAAGATAGTTCCATGTGAAAGTATGCTATGCACTAAGCTCTTTCTATATTTCTCCTAAGAAATAAGTGTGAGTACACATACTTTTATGATGCCATATTGGGTGGCTCTACCAGCTAAAGTTTAAGGAAGAAAGATCCTTATATGGTTATATAAGTATGACCAAGTAGGATTCATTCCTCGAATCCAGAGATAGTTCAGCCTATGTGTCAATAAATGTTATATATCACATTAAGAGAAGCAAGGACCAAAACCACAAGATGGTCTCAAGAGATGCAGAAAAGTCATTTGATAAAATCCAAAATCTATTTATGATAAAAAAAAAACCCAAAGAAAATTGGAGTAGTTAGTCTTTTTCTCAACTTGATAAAAGCCTTCCGTGACAAACCAGCAACTAACTTTATACTAAATGGAGAAAAGCTGAAAGTTTTCACTCTAAAATCAGAAACAAGACAAGGTCTGCCCAGTATCACCACTCCTGTTCAACAAGTTCTTAAAACATTATCCAGAGAAATTAGATAAGAGAAAGGAATAGAAGAAATAAGGAAAAGAAAGGAAGTTAAATTATTACTTGCTGATGACAAGAAGAATCCAAAAACTCCACCAAAAGCCTCCTAGAATTAATAACCAAATTTAGTAGCATAACTGGATACAAAGTTACTACTCAAAAACCACTAGTATTCCCATACATCTAATAACAAATGCACTGAGAAAGAAATTGGAGAAACACCACATTTCACAATAGCATCAAGAAAAATGAAAGGCTGAGCAATTAATCTAACCAAGGAAATGAATGACCTCTACAATGGAAACTATAGTACTCTGCAAAAATAGACCAAGGAGAATACAAGACACATCTTTTTTCCTTAAACTTCAGCCGGTAGAGTCACCCAATATGGCATCATAAAAGTATGTGTACTCACTCTCATTTCTTAGGAGAAATATAGAAAGAGCTTAGTGCATAGCATACTTTCACATGGAACTATCTTCAAAGCTAAGTAAACAACAGTGGATTTCAAATGACTTGAGTTTTTAAAATTCTTGCACCATCATGAATTTTTGCTTTGAGAATTCCAGCTCCATTATGTGTGTCTTCAGTTGCTGTCAGCTGTCTCCTGAGCCTATCAGAGTCTTTTCATACATATCTTAACCTGGCTGTACCAGAGCAGACAGTGACAATGCCCTAATATAAAAGCTCCCTGGGCTAAACATGAAAATAAGAGGAAGTGGGACTTCCTTATCTCTTCATTCTGTCAGTTTTATCAGCCTGGCAGGCAACATTCTTTACAAGCCTATTATCTCTCATCTACATCTGAAAGTGTACCAGAGCATTCTGAATAGAAATTAAGGTCATTCTGTCAGTGACCCAATTGAATTGCAATGCACATCATTTTTATCTTAGTATGAAAAGCTTTTTCCGCCAATACTTCACAATGTGCTTAGCCTCATACTTTAGTTACAAGCAGCAGGAAATTAGAATGGAGGAGAAGTGTATTTTTCAGAGAGACAAAATGAAAGTGTGGATTGGATCCTTTCAGGGGTCAGTGTGGGAAATCTTCCTGTTTCCAATCAGTGTAAATGAGCTAGATCATGAAACCCGCTATAAATCTAGTGAATTAATGAATTTAGGAAAAAACTGGGAAAGCAATATGTTTCCAGCAAGAAGGAGACACAGTAATTTAGGCCTATTATATTGTTATGCTTCAACATGTATATCATAATGGAAGAAAATTATGCAAATGGGTAACAGGAAATAGACAACAAGGAGACCAAACAAAAACAGTCATTGACAAGCTGAGGGCTGCGTATCAATTCTACCTCACCACTTGTTTTCATAAAGAAAGGTTTATTGGAACTATGCTCTGATCATTCCTTATGTCCTATTAATGACTTCTTTAAGTATTTTTATTTTAAACTTTTTGATTAACAAAGTAAACATTGTCTCTTTTTTAAAAAGAGTTCAGTAAGAAACCTATTCTTCATTTCCTAACTTTCCTAGTGTCTTTCCTACAATATATAAATTGTATAATTTATACATTTTATTTATTTATCTTATTTTAAAACAGGTTCCCTGTTTTTATTAACAAATACATTGATATGTAACAAATACATTGATATGTATTTGTTATGGCTTGTGTCTAGATTTCCCCCAAAGCCTCATGTAATTATCAATGGAGCTTTATAGGGGTGGATGGATCTAGGCTGTTTAATGGTAGGATCAAGGATGTGAATCTGGGATTGACTGATGGTGCAATGCTAGGATTAACAGAGTGAGTGCTACCTGCCCCAGTGGTGGGTAGGCTGGATAGGCATTTAGGGGACAGAAAGAGCTGCTGTTGACGTTTGTTGACCTATATTGTAGATTGCTTGTTGCCTCTGCCTGCCCTGCTTTGCTATGGACTGTTTCTTCTCTGCAAGGCCCCTGTGCCATGTCACCCTGCCTTGGAGCCAACCAACTATGGAGGAAATCTCTATGTAAGCCAAATAAACCTTTCCTCATTTAACTTCAAGGGTTAAGTATTTTGTCTCATCAATACAAAAGGAACCAAGACACAGCTTGATAGCAGAGAAGTGGGGTTTTGCTGTGACTGTACCCTACCATCGCAGCAAAGACCCCACTTCGTTGGAACTAACTTGTGGTAAGAGTTTGGAGAGGTTTAGAGATGATGGCAAAAAAGCAGCCCTAGAATGACTAAAGCTAGGATGAGTGATTCCCAGATACTTTATGGGAGATTCTAGTTACAGCTCAAAAGAATAGAACACTGAGAGAAGTGCTGCTGGTAACAACCAGGCTTGGGAGGTTTCTCTTGGGATAAAGGACTTACTGCGTTGGTTGTTGGACTCCAGAACATGTGTGTTATGACTTGGCAGAAAGTTTGTCTGCATTTAGCTCATGTCCAGAGACTTTGCCTGAGACAGCAGACTAATTAATCTTGCAGAAGAAATTTTAAGACAGTCTAATGTTGAGGCCCTGTCATGGTTGCTGTTGGGATTTTTTAGCCATATCTATATTGAGAATCAGGAGCAAAGAGCCCAGCAGAATGATTTAAAATGTGAATTTTGCCAGAAAGAAATCACCAGTAAAGCTGTGGACCATAAAGTCAGAGCAGAGGAGATCTTGATTGCTGAGAAGGAAGAAATAGAAAAAATGACCTGAGAACATCACAAGAACCAGCAGGACTCCACCCTTTGCAGCCTCAAAATTGCAATCATGAAAGACTTTGCTTTGAGAAGAAAGCCTCAGTGCACCATGGTCCAGAATGGTGGTGGCCTAGTGAATTTGTTCCTAGGGATTCTACTCACAATACTCAGCAATCCAGGCACTCAAACCCTGTATCCAAAAGAGAAGCAAGCCTAGCTACTGCTCCTCTTGGCAGAAGATCCTGGATTCATCTACATAATGCTGGTTCTAGGTTCCTGCAGATTGCAAGTGTTGTGGATCTAGATTTCAGAAGACTTGGGAGGCAAGGCAGTGTGCCCCTAAGAGGGCAATATGTGAAGCTGTAAGTGTGAAGTCAAAGGTTCTGTAGAGACCCCACATGGTTGGAGAAACTGGGAACATGGATCATGTGAGGAAAGCCTTAAACAGTGAGCAAAGCTGGCCCAAGGGAGAAGCCATGAGAACTACAACCACTGACGGCACCATAGGGATTGAGCCACTCAAGCCCTTTGGAGTCCACATTTTGCCACAGATTTGGCACTTGGTTTGTTCCTACTCCTTTCTATCCCCCTCTTTCTACCTTTTGGAATGGGAATGTTTTCCTTGTGCCATTGCATATTGAAAGTGTTTAACTTTCTATTTATTTGCACAGGAGCTTTCAGCTAACAGTCTACCTTAAATCTCAGAAGGGACTTTTGACTTGGCTTTTTCAGTAATGTTGAAACTCACTGGATTTCAACAACTCTTAGAGATGGAATAAATGTCTTTTACATAAAGGAATGTAAGTAAGTCTTTTAAGAGGTGCGAGCAGAATGTTTTGGATTGTGTCTAGATATCTCTCCAAAGCATCACATGGTCTTCGGTGAGGCTTTTCATAGATGGCTGGATCTAGGCTGTGTACAGCTGGGATCAAGGATATGAATCTAGGACTGATTCATGATGCAATGCGAGGATTAAGGGTGTGAGTGTTACCTGCCCTCATGGTGGGTAGGCTGGATAAGCATACAGGGACAGAAAGAGCTGTTGTTGATATTTGTTAACATGTTTTCTGGTCTGCTTCTTGCCTTCTGCCCATCCTGCTTTGCTATGGACAATTTCTCTTGTGCAGTGACCCTCTGCCATGCCATCCTGCTTTGGAGCTAGCTAATTTAGGATGAAACCTGTATGAACTATAAGCCAAATAAACCTTTCCTCATTTAACTTTGGGTGTTTGAATATTTTGTTTCAGCAATGACAAAAGTAACTAAGACAGTAGCATTTTACTATTTTCTAGCATATATTTTGCTTTCAGGATGGTGATCCAATTGAGAATCAATAGATAGAATGAAATATAATTATATAGATGTTTTTTGGTGGCAAAGAATCTAGAATCAGGATCCAGCCATCAGCACCTGTTTTAATTCATGATTATTCCAGCTTTTTTGATCCTAAGTTTTCAAAATTTTTGCATACTTTTTCCATTTTTTAGAAAACACTGTCATTTGAGCAATTTAACATTCATACAAGACTAAACAAACTTTGTTTTAAAAACAAACTTATAGGAAGATTGATCGGGCAAAAAACATTGCAGTGTACTTTTCTCTGAGAACTAACCTTCAGTTCTGCTGAATAAGAGGCTAGTGCTAATTTGAATCTTATTCTTTAATAAAAAATTTTGTTTTCCTCCTTAACAGTGTTGAGTTTTCTCCTAATGGGTGGAATAGAAATTTCATAGCATTTGCCATGCATGCACAGTTTTAGGACTTTGTTCTCTTAAAATCTCCCCTCAGTTTGCTGAAACAACTCATAGGCAGGTATTGGACTCAGTGACTAAGTGTTGGATTTTATGGATATTTGCTTTGTATTTTCAATTTATATTTTTCTGCTCTATGCTTGGGTGAAATTTTTTTCCAGTATTGGGTATTAAACACAGGGCCTCATACATATCAGGAACTTGTTACCACTAAATTATACACCAAAATCCTTTTTTAAATTTTTATTTTAAAATAAGGTATCCCTTCATTGACAAAGCTAGCCTCAGATGTGTGACCCTCCGTCATCAACCTGGAGGTAAAGGTATGCCCCATCACACCCAGTGAGGGTAGAAATCTCTGGCATTAAATTTTATCACTTGTTTCCAATCCATGACAATTTTATATATACTTCAGCAATTCTACATTAATTTCTTATAATGTTTGTTGTGATTGCTATCTTTTGCTAAGTAGCTAATGCTTATTTTGTGGATGAATAATCCTTTCAAGTATATCTGATGTGAGTATGGAATAAATTAAGAGTCCATTCATCTTTTTTATCTGGTAGCTAGTTGTGTTTGTCTATATGAGACATTCTCAGTCTTTTATATTTTTCTTTCTTTTTTAAAAATAGTAATTGAGTCATTTTATGGATAAATAGAGGTAGCTGGTACTATTTCATCTATGAAAGATTAGCACAGATTTCTTCTTTGAATCAGATGACTGACTATAGATTTGCATATATGCAAAAATATGTCAAGTAGTTAGATTCCCTTTTATTCTTTTAGGTAGGGTGTATAGATGCAATCCCCCGCAGCTGATGTAAAGAAGCTTTTATTTTGGCAGCAGAGACTTTTTTGATGCAGTTTACTGCAATTCATTCTATCTGTTCCTTTCTTTTGACTAAATGGAGCTCTCCAATATTAGATTTCTCATGTTCTCTAGAAGACAATTGCTTGAACCCTGGAGTGCACAGTTGAAAGGGAAAATGGCCTGATTGACTCAACCTTTCTCCACTCAGTTCTTCAATTATGTATCTTCTTATTTGTTCAGTGGTACACAACTGCTCTAAAATGTGTTATCTCTGACCTTGGAACAACCAAGTTTGCTGTAAAAAATCATATCAGACTGTGGTTATCTTTATTACATTTCCTCAATCCAATTACTCCTTAAAGTTTGAATATGCTGATGTCAGCATTTCTTATCTCTAAATGCTTTTATAGTTTCATTATATATGTATGAAAATATACTTACATTTGTGTGCATCAAAGTGTGTGAGTATGTGTCCATATATTTCTGCAATTTCAATGAGAGCTCAGCAGAGGACAGAGAATATTCTTGCCTATCATTTTGAAAAAAAAGCATTCAAAATTGATTTAATTTCTTCTCATAGAATAGGCAGAGGATATATCAGATACTTGTATATTTGTTCCTATATATTTTATACATGAAAGTAACTATGTTCAGAGGAAGATTTCTACCTAGAGACAATTTAAAAACCTGGAGGTATATTTTCTGAGTTAAAAATCATATCTCTGCTAGTCATTGCTATGTAACCAAACGTAAGTGCACATTGACACAATTCACTCAAGAATAAAACAAAAAAAATCAGAAAGAGTTGCGGTGAGGAATAAATATTTTTCATAAATATGAGTGTGTTGCATGAAATCAATGAACACGTACTTGCTGCTATTATCTGTTTATGACTGCTGAGCATGATTGTCAACCTTATTGTATTAAGACATTCCTGGACCAGATATTTGATAATGGAGCTGCTATACTTGTCAGATATACTTGAATTAATCTGCTGGTGTTTATAGCTGAATATGCCATTAGGATGCAGGTCCAGGTGAAAGGGGTGGGTCACTGGGAGTGTGCCTTTGGAGGATGTATGTCCCATTGGTGTTTCTTTCCTATGCTGTACTTCCTGGCCCACGTGAAGTGAGGAACTTTATTTCTTCACATCCTTCTACCATGTTTCTGCTTTGGAGCCAGTTAAGAACTGCATTCTCTAAAACTATCAACCTAATATATTGTTCCTCCTTTAAATTGCGTGTATGTCAGGTATTTTGGTCATGCCAATAAAACAACTAACATAGAAAACTGGTGTCAGAGTTGTAGCTGTGGCTATACATGACCACACAGTTCAGAAGTCTTTGAAATTGGTATGTGGGAGGAGTTTGCAAACGTTTGGAGAATCAGTCTGGAGAAAGCCTGGATTGCTGGAACCTGAGTTGGTGAGTGATTCTGTTTGGAATTCAGAAGAACAGGGTACTGATAGGAATGTGGACAACAAAGGTCAGCTTCAGAAGGTTTCAGGTTGGAATGAAGACACTATTGGGGATTGGACTAGAAGCTATGTGTTTTATACACTGGCAAAATTTTTGTCTACATTTTGTTCATGTCCTAAAATTTTGTGTGAGGCTAAATTTAAAGGTGGTAGATTAGTGGATCTGGCAGAAAAAATGTTAAAGGAGCCCAATAGTCAGATTGTGGCCTAGGAAATGCTGGTTGCTTTAACAAGATTTATGGGGAGTGTCAGGAGCAACAAGCAAAACAGAAAGATTTTAAAATATTGAATTTGGGTCTAAATAGAACCATGTGGATAGGGGTAAAGTTTGGGCCAAAGAAAATATGGTTGTTGAAGATATGAGCACTGTTAAAAAGAAACCACGCAGAGTCAAACCTTGGATTGTGAGTAACTTGATCTGAGAGTGGTCCACAAGATGAGCAAACATTTCTAAGAAATTTTAACTTGATAAATGAATGATGTATTGCAACACGAGTAGTATCTGATGCCAAATGTCACAGAATCACAACTGGTTTCTCTCTCTCTCTCTCATCCGCTTTGATGTATAAGTGCTTTGGATTACAAATTTTTCTAGAAAACCAAGGTTTTACTGTACTTTAAACTGAGGGCATTTGAAGAATCAGAAAGACCCCAATCATAGGAGACTCAAGAGTGCAAAGTACAAAGCTCTTATCCGAGAAGAGAGCGCCTGAGTTCCCTGCTTAAGAAAGGCCACATAAGAAAATGGTTACATGAAATTAATTTCACCATATTTAGCTATCCAGGCACTCAGAAGACACTGCTTCCATGGTCCCAAAAGGTCTGGGTACTACTTGAGTTAGCAGCAGATCTTGATATTGTCCATGTGATGCTGATTTTTCAGACCTGCAGACTGTAAGAGGCTTCCACCTAGATTTCAAAGGAAAGCATTGGATCCTGAGAGGGAGATGTGTGAATCTCTGAGAGTGAGGCCAGCATTTCAGTGGAAACACAAAGCTGTGACATCAGACACACGGAATGTCTGCCTAGGAAAGCTGCAGGTAGTAAATAGATCCAAAGTGAGAGAGTGAACTTAGGGGTTGCAATCAACATAGCCATAGGGGAGGGGCTCCCCTAGTCCTTTGGAACTCACTTCTTGTCTCTGAGTGCCAGACTTGGAGATGTCAGACATAATGTTTTCCCGGTTTTGGTCTTGCTTTGATCCATTCTTTTTTTTAATCCCTTTATTCTTTTTTAAAAATTATACCAAAATTCATACCTGCGAGCTTTCCCTGAATCTCAAGAGATTTGGAGTAAGAGTTTTGATCAGTGGTGGTTCTGCTGAGACTTTGGGGGAAGGGATTAATGTGTTTTTGGTTGTGTACCAAGTATAATTGCATCAGGGGGATGGTTATTTAGCTCAGGAGCACTGCTCCTGTCTGGCAGTCGTGGGATTGTGAGTTTGATTCCTGGTACCGGAAAAACAAACAAACAAACAAAAAACCACAAACAGGTATAATTGGATCATATTAGCCAGAATTATGAACTCTTTATTTGGGGATTACTTAAGGTTTAAGAAAATATGTTTGGGTGTGTCATGTTGATAAGAGATGGGGTGTGACTATTGATCGTGATTGTAAAGGACTGGATTTAGACTCCTGGAGAGGGAATTATGGGTGTGCTGTAATTATTAGTGGGTTAAATCATTGAAATTCACAGCTGAATATACTCTTAGGAGTGAGGCCCAGTCTGGAGAGGTGGGTCACTGGGGTACCCCTGTGTAGTACATATTTCTTACTGACATTCTTATTATGTGCTCTATTTCCTAGCCACCATAAAATGAGCAGCTCTGCTCTCCCATAACTTTCCACTAGGTCTCTGCCTAGTAGCTGGCACACTGTGGAAGGAACCTTCTGACTATGAACCTCAAAAGCCTTTCCTCCTTTAAGTGGTGTATGAGTCAGGTATTTGTGTAAAAAATACAATTCTTCTTTATAAATTATAAATTTTCAGGAGTATTACTTATACACAAGATTAAGAAAGATATTATATTGATGAATAGAGACAGTTTCTTATGTTAATACTGCACTGAGCAATGTGGCAGCCATTCACCACACATGGATGTGTAAGTTTATGTTTAAGTTAATTAAAATGCAAAAAAACTAACTTTCTACCAGACTACTCACATTTCAAGCACTTAAAGGCCATATTACATTGGTGAGCAGAGTTACAGAGTTTTTTCACCACCCCAAAAGGTTTTGTTCGATTGCACTGGTCTACAGTGTTTACAGCATTAGTCATTCAGTTAATTTCATGACAAAGATATACATACCATTAGTTTAGGAAGAATAGGAGGAATAACTCACATGAAGGAAATGTGAATTAATTATTTTAAACGAAGTAGAGTAATCATAGACAGCTTAAGTGAAGTGGGGAAAAGATTTTAGATTAAACCAACTATACTGCTTAGTGAAACACAGTTGCACAAAAAGTTTCATGATTTTAATATTCCAGTACTTTGCAATTTCTGCATGTATAATGGTAACAGTTCTTTAATGTATTATCTAAAGAACTTTTACCTTGTTAAAAAGTATTATTTGTCAATATTAACTTTATCTCTTATCATCCAAACTTCTTTAAGTAAAATTTCCCAGTTAATTATCTACAAATAAAAGTGATTTAAAAGTTAATTGTTGATACCATTCTTGATATAATTTTTCTGCCTTTATTAATAATTTTTATTTTAAAAAGTACAGTGAAGTCTTATGTTCATTATCTATATCCAATGATTGCCAGTTTCTTGATGTATTTTGAATTAACTTATAGACAAGCCTTATCCTGCTTAACTGAAATTTCTACAATTGACCCAAAATATTATTTTGGAGGGTTTCTTTTACAAGATTATTGCACTCAATTATTATTTTCATTTTTCTCTCTTTCAAGATATTCAGGTACATTTTATGTCCCTGATTTCTGTAGAGCCATCAGGCCAATACCCTTATAAAATGTCTCACATTTCTTCCGTGAGTACTTCTTTTGGTGTGGACTAACCTGTTCCTCTCTAACTTGCATTTCCAAAACACTGGGACTTAATTCTCAGATCAGTAGGAAAAGAACTGACATAGAGCATACATGCATTGGTTACCAAGATTTCTTAAATGCCAAAATATCTGTGATATTTTTCTAGCTATAGACCAGCAGTTTTGTATGTTGGTAGCAGAAGTGTGAGCCAGGGTGCAGAGCTGTCATTTCATCTCAACCCCCAATTTTATTTTATTTTTTCATAAATGATTTATCAATCCCTGCCCTCAATTGAACTTGTATACTCTGTAAGGATATAATTCCTTCTGGAATTTCCATGCAAGTCTCATGGGTAATAAAGGAGATGGAGGTTTTCTTCTCCATTACTATTTCTCTCTGTCTTCCATTGTCATTAAATCCATTTTCCCAGGTGTGACTCAGCTGTTCACAACTTTTCCTTTTGTTTCCTAATTAGTATGATTTCCCAGACTCTAAACCACTCCCTCACAATACACTTGACTCAAAAACCCTACTCCTATGTTTATAACCAGACTAACTCTCTTGAAACTTCTAGATCCAATGTTAGGGCGATAGAGTTGTCATCACTAAGTGGGAACTTGGGAATCTGTATTTTTAACCAACTTTCCAGTGCTAAAAATCTGTGAGTTTTGAGAACCATTACACCAAATAGTTAAAATGATAAATAGATAATATGTGTCTTTAGTCACTGGTATTAGAATTTTTCTGCCACTCATAGCCTTAATATTTACTTCATCACTTTTCAAGTAATTAGTTTCACTTTTGTCACAGTGATTGACATTAGTTATTAAATTACACTACTGTTCAGATGCCTGAAAAACAAAACAGATTATGTATGTGTGATTACTGCTCATTTTGTCAATCACAAGTCTGTTTTGATGCATCGTTATCAAATTTTATTTAAACTGTAATTAATATCTTCTTATCACTCATAATGACATTAATTCTGATTTTAGAAAAATGAATGGTAATCTTACAAATAAAAATTAAACAATTGTCGATATTACCAAAATAATATATTGGAAAAGGCAAGCAATTCTACAAGTAGAGTTCTCAAATAAAGGAAATAGAATATCTGTAGTATTTAAAATCCAGTTGGGAACTGCAATTTAAAAAAATCACATTCAGCTATCAACATTCAATCATCAAAATTATTACACTTCATTTTCTGCTGATAGCTTGGGAAGAACAAATGAAGTTCAGTACAATACCTGGTATAGAATCACAGCTTATTACACTAATTCTAGCTGTAAGTGGATAGCTAGAAAATACTACATAAGAAAGGTGGTAGGACTGAAAACCATACTGGAGAGCATAGCATATAGGAAAAAAATATTTCTAAGTAGTCACCAATAGAGGCCCTTCTGAATCATTTCCTTAGAAGTATATAACTTACAAAAGAATGCTTTCATGAACATTGGAAAAAGAATATTCTTTTTCTCATTTATGTAAAATTTTATTTTATTTAAGTTTGGGTTTTATTTATTTAGTTCAGTTTTTAGAGGTTTTAGTCCATAATCCATAATCCAGTGGCTCCAAGGCAGGGTAGCTCATAGGAGAGGTTAACCTTTCATGGCAGCAGAAGACACCAATAGTAAGCAAGAGCAGGGACAAGCCTCTTTCTATCCTTATATTGCATATAGGATACCTGCCCTAGAGCAGGTATAGCACTCACACCCTTAATTCCAGCATTAAACCATGAATAGATCACAATTCTAGGTTCAGCCACTTCTGAAAATCCTGCCTTCCATGACTGCATGAGGTTTTTTGGGAACAAATCTAGACACAAACCATAATAGTGGCCATCAGTGAATAAGTGGATAAATAAAATGTGGTGTATCCCTGAAACAATATCATCCAGTCTTAAGGAAGGAGATAATTCTGCCAGTTGTGACAACATAGATGAGCCTGAAGGACATTATGTTTGGGAAATGAGCATAAAAAGAGAAATGCTGCACAATCTCAATTACTTGTGGAATCTCACAAAAATCAAATTTGAGGAAGTAGAAATAAGAATTGTTACCAGGAGTGGAGGAGACACTGGTCAAAGGTTATATTTCAGTTATACAGGAGGAATGGCTTCAATAGATTTATTATATAACCTGGTGATTATTTTAAATTACAATTGCTTTTTGAAAATTTAAAACTCAGGCTGTAATTTGAGTGAGCACACACCTGAGAAGAATGAGTTAGCTAATGTTAATTATCATTATATTTTTAGTTATTTTAAATTTCATTATATTTTTATTTTTTAAACATTCCCCAGATTTTTTCCCTTTCAATCTTTGAAATAAGATATTAAGGGCTAGCTCAGTGCTTTTGCATTTTAAAATCTTCCTTAATAACTTTTCATTGCCTTGAAACTTATTGTATAAAAACTAATCAATCAAAAATGTACTTGTCATTTGGTTTACATTTAAGTGATACCTAATAATCTGTGGTCACAATTGCAGAAAAAAGGGAGAACATATAGTGAGACTAAATCTATTCCCCAGTTCTTGTTAACTTCATAGAATGTAGGCAAATTGAAAGTTCTTACAGGGATAATCTAGATTCATTGGTTAATATATGCAAATTCATCCTTAAAAAAATACACCCCAATGTTGCTTTCATTCAACATTCTCTCTCATAGTCATTCCTTCTCATAAACTTTTATAACATCTTTATAGAATATTTAGCATGGTTATGCCATAATTTATTTAATTAAGCCTCTATGTATGGCTATTTGTGATTTCCCTAATATTTGTTCTTATAAACAATGCTTCAATAAATTGCTTTGTGTATACTTTCTTGGGCATGTGTGATTTCATATATTTGAGATAGATTATAAGAAGTGAATTATTGTTCAAATATTTTAAAATATTATTACTATATTTTTGCTTTGTTTTGAGTTACTGTAAAGTTAGGCTGGTTTTGACTCACTGTGTAGCCCAAGCTGGCCTAAACTCATGGCAATCTTCCTGCTTCAGCCTCCTGAGTACTGGTATTATAGGCGTGAGCCAACATGTTCAGTCTGAAATACTATTCTGAAGTGTTTAAACAATCTGCAGTCCATATGGTACATGAGAATGCTTGTTTTACTCCACATTTTGTATTATATTTCAGTCTCTACATATTGATAAATAATGGTATTATTCATCATTTATTTTCATTTTTCATATACTTTAGGTTTAATAATTTTGATATTTAATTTAAAGTCATTTGGATTTTCTTCCTCTAGGGCAATATTTGCTCAACTATTTTGTCCATTTTCTAGCAACCTCTGTTGTTGGTGAGGAAGACACTAATGGTGATAATTAAAATTTTACCTTGTCTCCTTCAGATTGGCCGTTTTACTTTATTTGGAAAATTATACGAGCAACAACGATTTGTGACATTTTTTGGTTGCAATATTTAAAAATAATCGTGACAGATTCCCTGAGTTCTCTTCTATCGTTCCAGCACATCTTAAAGTGTATTTTGCAATAGTAGCCAGACTAGATTGAGCCGCCTCTTTTGGTGTAAATGCCTGAATGTCTTGGATCAGAGTGACCTCTCTGTCCTGTTTTGGGCAATGTCAGATGATGAGAGAATGAACTACTTGCTGTTTTGGTCCTAGAGATTTTGAGGTCTCCTGTGATCCAACATAATTGAATCTGTCTTGATTAATAACTGTCACATATATTCTAATTTTTTCTTAATCTCTTATTTCTTAAATGTTTTAATCCTGTGCAGAACTTTTTAGTGCGAATGTAGTCAGTTTCTTCTGATTTGACTGTAAGTATAGGCCATGCAGAGTAAAGTCTCTTGAAGAAATAGACAAGTTAATATGTGTTCACCTCTGTTTAGTTATTTCTTCTTAAATTTTTACATGTTTGCTCAATCACCAAATCATTTTGCTTAATGATAAGACAGAAATGCATTTTAAAAATGATATATATTTAATGAAATACCATTTATTAAAGTATCTTTTTTCACTGCTTTGATATACCAGCTTTATTTGAAATATCCACTATAATTCAAAATAAGTATGAGGAATAACTCCTTATGCTTTCTCTTTGAAATCTAGTATTCCTCTACCTTCTTACGGTCCTCAGAATGATACCACTATTTGTCTTGCTTTTACTTGTTTATTTTCCGAAATATATTGAGATCATTATGTGTCAGAACGTTAATGGGAAAGACATATACGTTAATCCTGGAATAGGATGAAAGCAGATTTGTGTTGGAGACCATGAGCACATGATTTTAGGGCTCCTGAGAAGCTTTAAGGCATGGAGCTAAAATGCATCAAACAGAAGAATGGAAAGGAAAAGTATTTAGTCACCACTTCTAGTGCGTCACTGGGTGAGGATTGCTCCGCTAAATTCTTTCATGCCTCAGAGTTGCAGGCATCTAAGTGCCCAAAGGGGTTCTGCACTTATTGCACTCCTGTCTTTAGGAAGACCCAAGCCAGACAGAAAGAAGCTCACAGTGAACTCCCAGAGAGACACCACTGAGTTACCCTTGGAAAAAGCTTGTCTAAAGATGAATGGAGCTGGTTGCTTCAGTCATTGTCAAAATAAGATGCCTGATATGAATATAACACAGTGAATAAGAAATATCTAGATCATTGTAAGAATCAGATTATGTTCTTGTATAAAATTATCCTGTATTTTAACAGAGCAGATTTTTATTCAGTTACAAGGCCTGATTTCTACTTTACTACTTCTTCATTTTGATCACACTAATTTGTACCTTCAGATGACTTTCTTCTCAGTCTATTACTTCTGATACTATCTCTCCTTCAGTTTTTAGCTCAGATATTTCCTCCTTTAATTTGGCCCATTAACAAGAAGCTACTCCTCCCACTCATTCAAACTCTTATATCCCAATACTGGGATTTCTGGTAACCTCAGTGAAACAAATCTTTCTTATAATAAAAACATATTTTTCTTTTCTTCATATTGTCTGACTCTATCCCAACTATCGAAGTTAGAAATCTTTGATTTGATGCCATTGTATCTGTGAGCAACTATTAATTCCTTTTTGCATTAGTTGTCTCATTAATAATTGGTGTTAATCATAGCTATTTTGTGGGTTACTTCAGGTTTTTAACAGTAAATTACAAGTAACGTTCTTGCAGAGAACAGACGCCTTCTAACAGTTGTCTTTCTACCTGCAAGGCTACCTTAGAGCTCAGGCAAATCTTTTTTCCCCTCTGAAGGAGTACATTGCAAAGTTAATCATCTACAGCTAAATCTTCAGTGAAGATGACAGTGTTTTTCAGGCTCTCAGGTTCTTTGGCAGTTGCGGAGCTCGTACTACAGCTAGGACGTGCGGCAGGAGCCCTCTGAAGCTTGCGGGTAAAGCCAGTGCTGAGGCGGAAGGAGCAGGGACAGGGTGTTCCTCTGACTGCTGTGCTTTTGGAGCCTGCTCAACTTTTGAATTTCCAAATTGATAAAATAATACGTTTTCTCATTTTTCAGGCCGGTTGAAGACGAGTTTTCTGGCTTTTATTGTTTAAAGTATCTAACGTGATACACGCTTCGACAGCTTTGTGACTGTTTATTTTTTTCACTTACCTTAATCTCTGCTGTTAGCCCCTCCATAGGGTCAGGTACCGGGAAACTATTAAACTTCAGGGAACCCAACAGCCTCGGAGAAGCAGGACTCCAAATGCAGGATAGGGTTGCTCAAAGCCTCTCCATGGTGCACAGCGCTGGTTTTCTTCCAAGGCTTCCCACAGCCTCTGAAGCCACACATCCCTGGAAGCGAGTACCCATATGTTCACCTTTATTAGTCACCTGGAGTTTCTGGGAATCTGCTAAATTACAATAATTTTGAGTGCTCAATGGTGATTTCATTAGAGTGAAAAAAGTAAAAGAAGACTCTCTGCCCCTCATTTATTTAAAACAACATTGTATCGCAGCTGAGAGCTAGCATACAGGCACACTGAAAAAAATCAAGTAGAGCTAAAAAGATAAGTGCACGTATGCCTTTAGGAGCCAAGGAATCAGATTGTGTTCTTGTGTGCTTATCTTGCTTTCTCTGTACAATGAATAGAGTCTTTCTTCTGAGAGAAAGGAAATTTCAATAATGTAGAATTTGCTCCAGTGTTGGGTCCTTATTTTCCAGAGGATGTGTCACAGAGTATGTGAGACAATGCTGGCCACAGAATGAGAGACCTTTCTTTATCCCACACAAGCTGATTCTTCATGAAGGGTTCCTTTGTGCAAAGCCTGCAGCACCTGGCTGGACATCAGTTCCTGCAGTACTCTCCACGGCTCTTCCCACAACGTTCTCTTGTTGGTGCAGTTAAGTTATCAAGTGGTATAAGTGTTATGTCAATACCATTTCAAATGTAAAGCATAGGCCATGCAAAGGGTAAGGCAAATTGTTTTCCAACTAAATGCTGGCAGCCTGTTCTTATAGATTAAGACCAGGTCTCTCCACAAAGCACTGAAGCAGCAAATTTAAAAGGAGGCAAATAGAACACAGACTATTTGGCAAGAGAGATAAAACAGTTCATTACCTGTTAATGTTTGCATGTTTCTGGTTTTGAGCAAGCATAGAATTACAGATAACAAAGTGACACTTAATAGACGTTGGGCATTTTAAGAGAAATGTAGCTTCTAAAGACATTTATCTTGTATCCCATTTATCTTGTGTTCTAGAAACACTAAGAGGGAGATAGATATTATCAGGCAAAAATCTCACAGGCAGGAAAGGTAGAGGAAAGAACTAACGTCTCTCCTCAAGTCTGTTACTTTTAAATCATGGAAATCTGGGCAAAATACCTTCTTCCTCTCAGTGACTTCATTTTCAAGTTTATTATGAAGAAATTAGAATTGGCATCTTCTCTGCAGCACAACATTTTGCCACAAAAAGTTGAAATGGGATCGTGGATGTAATGGTGCGTTACCAGCTCTAAAGGATATCAACACTGAAACAACGATTTTGCTTGCAGATACATTACACTTGGTTTGCGGTCTCCTAACCCGAGCATCAAAAGACATGGGATACGTAGGTGAGATGTAACTGAGATGGTCATGTCCGCAATGATGTGATGCTGAATCTGATTCAGCCTCTCAGGTTTGGGAAGCACTCTAGAAACTATCTAGTCCTTCTGTAGCTATAGTTCCATGCACTTAGGAGATTTTCAGTGTGTATTGAGACACACCCTGTAACAGAAAGATTAGCACTTATTTCTTTGAGTCCTCTCTGCTGTCTGAAGTGAAGGGCATCATGTTTTATATAAAGCCCCCGTCTTAAGAGGAAAGGGTTCAAGTCCTTGATTTGTCACTTATTGTTTTTCTCACACTGGCTAACTCACTTTCAGATATAACAACATTATTTACAAAAGTGTGATAAGAATTCTATACACATCATGAATTCCAAAGTTTTTTACAGATGCTAGTCATTATCCCAAAGTGAGAATTCATTTCATCTTGCCTGCAACATCATCATATTTGTTGTCTGAACATTAGCAGCAATAATAGAGCGTCAAGGGTGATATGTGTCATCCACATCTAAAGTTCCACTTCTAAACGTTATCCTTTAAAAAGGATATCATTCCATTAGTATTAAGAGAAAATGAAGATTACACATGAACTCTGAAATCTCTCAAATACAACTTAATTAAAAAGCACTGAACATTTTCTTTTAAACATATTATTGTTTTTTTTTTTTTTTTTTTGGTTTTTCTCTGGTACCAGGAATCGAACTCACGACCTTGCGCTTGCCAGGCAGGCGCTTTTGCCGCTGAGCTAAATCCCCAGGCCTAAACATATTATAAAAAACAAGAAAAATATCCACATGCTTGGTCAAATAGCTCATGGAATAGAGCATAGGCTGGTGATTTCACTACAGAGGGCATGCTGAAAGTTTTTACCATGACCAGGCAGAGGTGGGAGTGAGGTAAAATTTTACTGTAGAGATTTATCGCTGTGGCTGTGCCTGTCTTCCTCCTCTTCCTTTCTCTTCCTACTCCTTTTTACAGGCTCACCCTAGAAAGGGAATGTCTATTGCTCCCCAGTCACATGCCTGAACTAACTTAATAGTCATGAGCAAACTAGTGTCATTTGTTTATGGTTGGATCATTAACGTCCAAAACTCGTCATTCAGATTCTTCATCTGTAAAATGATGGCAATATTCATCACTGCATTGTTTAAAAGTTAAATAAGAAAAAATGCATACAAAGCTTTTAGAATATTGTCCCACACATAGTGATATTAATTGATTTACAAGTATAACTACAATTTCATAGTTGAGAAAATTTTATACTATACTTTTGCAAGTTAGATCTCCAAGTAGAAATGTTCAAGAACTGGAATGTGTGGATTTGTAAGGCAGGCTTATTAACCACCAATTTTATGGTATTCAGTGTTATTTCAGCTCTGATTTTCAGTTCTTATGTAACAAGGGAATTATTAGTACCTTCCTCAAAGTATGATTGTAAGGGCTGCGTGAGGTAACCCATGCAAAAGGCTTGACACAGTGAACACTATAGTGAATAAATATTACTGATTTGTTATTGCAGCAGCTTAGAAACAATGTCACATGATCCTTTCAAAAGGAAACCATTAAAAAAGAAAAAGTTGATTTTTATAATTTGCTAATTGCTGAAAGCTTGCAAAGAATGTTATCAAGATCTTCAGGAAAAATTACATAGGTGTTAGGAGAGGAATTTCACTAGTTGTAATCAATCTTTTTTTTGAGACAGGATTTCACTGTGTAGTTCAGGCTGGCCTTAAACTCATTATGTAACCCCGTTGGCCTTGAACCCATGCAGTCCTCCTGCCTCAGCCTCCCAAGTGCTGGATTATGGGTGTGCATCACCATGCCTCGCTCTTGTAACCGATAATTTTGTTCACCCTGCCCCACCATTTGTGTTTCTAGAGGCTGATACTCAGGTTAGCATTTCCTTACTAACTATTGAACTGATCATAGGATCACATAGAGTTTACTATATTTCTGCATTATCTTTTAAAATGAGTACATTATACGTAGCAGAGTAGCACACACTATCCCCCTCTCAAAGGTTCAATTTATGGAGCAAATGGATTAAAAATTGGTTAACATGCCATTACAATAAATGTTGGGAATTCTAACTATTTTGTTTTGTTCAAATGATTGTGAAGACAGGAACACAGAATGTTCCATTATCTTGGCTACTTTTGTCACTGCTGAACAAAATACTGGACACTCAAAGGTAAAAGAGGAGGGATTTGTTTCAATTCACAGTTTGCGGAGGTTACAGACCATAGTTGGCTGGCACCAAGGCAGGGTCGCCTGGCAGAAGGGCATCACAGAGAAGAAACAGCCTGGGGCAGGCAGACACAAAGCAACAAGCTCCAAAAGCAGCAGCAAGCCTGCCCTCCCTCCCTTCGTTTATATTCCATCCAAGCTATAAGCCTGTTGATTGGTGCCACCCACACCCAGAATGAGGCTTCATTTATCCACACCCAGAACTGTGCTAATTCCAACCAATGGAGTTATTTTAGTACCACACTCTATCAATTCCAAAATCACACACCTTGTATCCAGCCAGCTCAGTAAATTCCCAGCTATGAGCACATGAGGCTTTGGAGCAGGGGAAGCATTTTGATACAAACAATATCACCCATACTGTCAATCTGTGATATTATTGGGTCATATGATATTATTATAATTTTCTTATGAAAGCAGATTGTTTTCAGCTCCCTTCTGCCATCCACCGTCTTTGTCTATCATTCAATAGGAATGTGTGTTGTTTTTCATTCTCCCTGACCGAAGTGGTTGGAGTGAATATCGCTGCCATCAGCTATTCAAACAGAAGTGTGGGGATGGTTTGTGAAGTTGGATTGAGCAGTGTAACGGTGAATATGCTAAAGCCCCACGATAGGTACATCAGTACTCATCATTAAGTATTTATTATCTGGCATCTCAAAGTCCTCAACAGGATGCTGATAATACTTTATTTAAAATTACCTATAGTATTTTAAATATCTTTTTCCTATTATTTAATCAGTTTATGTATTCTTAATAATCGAAAACAGCAGTTGCCATTTTCTGACTGGAAGGCATAATATCTATGCAATTGTTATCCTTCTTTCATTTACGAATTAATTTATTGAGCACATCGAGTACTAGCTAGACATGTAGACATCAGACTGCATGCACAAGAGTAAGAAAAGGGACAAAGTCACTGTCATCATAGAACTTAGCACAGAAAAATTGAGGCCACTCCTTATTACAGAAAGACACCTACATTCACAAGTACTTTTTAGCAGCGCCTTTACCCTCTCTTACACCTGCCCACCTCTTCCAGGCCCTCTGTGACATGGGCACAAACTTTAGTTTTAGCCAGTTAGAAGCAAGCATTGGAGACTTTTAATTAGGAACCACTGATACAAGGAAACCATAAAACTGGCACATGCATTCTCATCATAGCACTATTGAAGATAACAGCACCCAACCTTATGCTCACAAACCAAGAATTCCCGTCCAATCTATTACAAGGAACACCATCATATATATGTATAATTTACTACTTTATTTACATTTTTCCATGTTATATGACTCACATTCAACTGTCAGTTGCTATTTTTTCTTCCCATTGTAATACTAATATATATTAATTGTAAATATTAATGGGTTTCAGTGTGATTTTTCTACATATGCACACAACATGCACTGATTAAATCCAACCATCCTTTTATCCTTGTCTACCCTGCCCCGCCACACCCCTCCTTTCCAATCCTCAGTAATCACTATTCCACTTTCAGGTCAATTGTGCTTTTCGCTTCCACACATGAGTACTTGTCTTCTTAGTCTGGCTTATTTGACCTAATATCACACCTTGAAGGATGGCAGTATGTCTAGACAGAGGCCCCAGTGCTCATCCAACCCCCACAGGATGGACCAAAGCAACAGGTGAATAGCTACATATTGAGGTGTGAAATCAAAAGGGAACACAGGAAAGGAACAGGAGAAACATGGAAGCTTCATAAGATCCAGAGACCTGGAACAATAGTTCAGTAAAAGCAAAAGAATATCTCATCACTTTCTGCACTAGCATAGTCTTATCAGTTTAGATACTGGCAGTCCTAGCTACTGGGAAGTTTCATAGCTCTTACAGGCTTGCAATTTAACTCAATTAATAACTGAAATCTTTATGCTAAACTGACTTTGGCAAAGGAATACGTATTATCTTTCTGTGATCTCCTGGGGTGCTGTGGCCAGGAATCATCTTTCAGTGTGAGCTATTGCCTGAATTTGGACTCTAGGCCTTAGACACCCTTTCATATTTCTAACTCTGGACCCTCTCAGACATTCCCATGCACAGGATCATCAGGGAGTGTGCTCTGTGAGACAGGGAGAGCCATTCATGGGTAGTTTCACACTGGGGCAGGACTGAAGGCAGTTATTCATGTGTTCCTGGCCCCCCCCACTCCCACGCATGGACACCTGTCACCAACAAGGTAGGGGAAGAACTCTTAGTTCCACTGTTCTCCCACTGACAGCTGGCATGGTGTTGAGCAATGCCGAGGCTCTGGCCATTGGCTGTCCATGGGGCACAGCCTAGGAAGATCTGGAGAGAAACTGTCCAGTGCTGGCAATGTTCCACTCTCCCTCACATCAAAGAACACTTCAGCTGAGAGGAGTGTTGTCTGGGTCCAGCTGTCCATCCATCCCTGCTTGATCCTTGGTGGACATTAAAGCTAAAAGAATGAGATGAAAGCCCTGGTCATTGTCCCACCCATGGTCATGCCCGTGTGGAGGGAGGCTGAGGTTCCTCAGGCAGCATACCTGTAAGAGCAGCACAGAGGAACTGGACAGCTACTACTGCCACGTCACCAGTGCAGATCCTGTGTGGCTTCTTGTCTGATCATACACTGGTGAGCAGACTGGCTGTATACACTACAGCAGTGGTGCTGTGATTCCTGCCACTGTATGTTCCCTGGAAGCACCTTGATCTATACCACTATCTAATGAAAAGAGTTGTTTCAACTTCTCACCACTAATGGAGCAGCCAGTATGAAAGACAGACTCACCCAATCAGGCCTTTCAAGGCCCTGATGTTAAGTCAAATAAGCCATCACCCAGTAGGTGCCAACACACCCACTGTAGTAGACCCAGAGTGTGCAACCCTCATGCTGTGATTGTCTACACCACATCTACCTGAACTCCTCAAGCGCCTCCACTCTCGTGTGATCCACAGAGACAATGTATCTCTCTGACTCTAATATGCTATTTATTGCACCAAAACTTACTAATCAAACCAAAGAACTACAAGGAGATTGTATGGCTGCCATTTAAAATTTTTTTCTTCCAATTGGTTTGATTATTCTTTGTTCATTTTGTCCTCTCTTATTTGTTGTTATGGTTTGATGGTTGATAATGTGTAATTCTTCTCTATTTCTCTCTTGTGTATTTATCATTCTGATCAGATTTACACTTTTATGATGGCAGTTATCATTCTTTCATTCCTAGATGTATAACTTCTTTAAGCATTTTTTTAGAAGGTTGATCTGGTGGTTATGAGTTCCCTGATTTTTTGCTCTTGGAAGGTCATTTTTTTTTTATTATTTTTTTTTCCTTCTTTATTTTTTCCTTTTTATTTTTGGCAATTTTGTTTTTTTGAAACAAGATCTCTCTCTGCAGTTCAGGCTGGCCTTTGTAGCCCAGGCTAACCTCAAACTCATAGTGATCCTCCTGCTTCAGCCTCCCAAGTGCTGGGATTACAGGCAGTCTTCCCTTTGTTTCTGAAGGATAACCTTGCTAAGTATAGTAATCTCAATCAATATTTATTCATTTATTACTTGAAATATGTCATTCTATGTGCTCCTGGCCTGTAAAATCTGCCTTTAGTCTAATGAGGTTGCCTTTTCTATGACTACTAAACCTTATTCAGCAACTTCATTGAATTAAGAGACACCTACAGCAGGCTTCTGGGTGTTTCCAGGAGGGTTATGGAGCATGGGTCAGGGAACTATATCTATGGTCCCTAACTTGTTTCTGTGGGACTATTCCCTTGTTCTTGTCCTTTGCCACTATGAATTAAGAAGCTTTGCTGTACGTGCCCTTCTGCCATGTTTCTGCCTTGGGTTTTACTGAACAGTGACAGCTCAAAATGTGAGGCAAATTAAAACACTCCTTTATTAAGTTGTGGGTATCAGGGGTTGCATCCAGCAATGGGAAAACAGACTAATACAGAAAACTGGTGGCAGAGGAGTAGGTCACTGTTGTGACTGAACATGATCATGATGTTTAGGAGCATTTGGAAATGGTTTGTGGGAAGAGTCTGCAAGGACTTGGTGATGTGGGATGGAGAAGGCTTAGAACGCTATAAACGCAGCTTGATGGGTTATACTGATCAGAGTTCAGAAGACTAGAATGCTATGAGGAATGCAGACAGTAAAAGCCAGCCTCAGGAGGTTTCAGTTGGGAATGAGGGATTCGTTGGCAGTTAGATTACAGGCCATATGTGCTGCAGTCTGGCAGGAAATTTGATTATATTTTTCTCATGTCCTGAGACTTTGCAAAAAACTGCTGGACGAAATAATCCAGAGGAGGAAATTTGAAGGCATCCCATCACTCAGGCAGCGGTATGCATACTGCAGGCTACTGCTCACCAGATTTATACTGATAATTCGGGGCAAAACAGAGAGCAGACAAATTTGAAAAACTTAAATTTTAGCCTAGAAAATTTGGAGCCAAAATTTTCGTTACTGAAAAGATTAGTGTTTTTAAAAGGAAACCAAGTTGTTTGTACAGAGAGAAGAAGAAAGAGCTCTGGGGGCATCTCAGATATGTGCAACATCTCACACATCACAGGCTCAGGGGTGCAAAAGTGTAAAGCTATAGTTTGAGAGGAGAATCCCCAGGAAATCCCAGTTTCTTTGTTTGAAAAGGGAACTGGCAATTTGGGAACTGGTTCCCCAGGATTCATTTCACTATGACAGCAACCCTGGCATTTAAAACTCAGTGCAAGTATAGTCCAAGGGGGGTATAACTTCTGCTCCCAGTGACAGAAGAACTTAGTGCCATCTACATGAATTTGGTTTTACTAACATGCAGAATGCAAGAGTTTTTGAGCCAGCACAGGCTCTACACAGCTTTCAAAGGAAGACATGTAAGTCAGGGAACAGCCCCTAAGCAGTCAGTTCGTAAAGCTGTGGGAATAAAGCCAGAACTTCAGCATAGATCCCAGGACTTTGAAAAAGCCAAGAACATGTAATGTCTGCTGAGGAAAGCTGTAGGCTTTGAGTGGGGACAGCACAGGAGAGAGGGCAGGAGGGCTGCAACGTGCAAAGGCAGAGGAACACAGCTGCCAAAACCCACTGAAGCTCACGTTTACCAATGTGTGGTGGGTGCTGGATGCGGAGCTGCAGAACTTAGTGCTTACTCTGCTGCATTTCTATCTGGCTTTCGTCAAATTCTTTCTATCTCTCCATTCCTTCTTTCTGGAATGGGGACGTTTACCCTATGGTCTTTGGGGACTTTTAAACTTGTTCTCATTTTCACAGAGGTTCACACCTATGAGTTTACCTTAAGTCTCAGAAGAGACTTTCACACCTACTTTTTAAAGTGCTGAAATGAATCAACATACGAGCTGAATATTGAATCAACATGCAAGTTAAATAGTGCGTTGTTTCTCATGTGTGAGAAATCCAAAGGGTAAATGAGGAGCACAGTGGAGGATAGGTATTGGGAAGTAGGAAGAACATGCTCAAATGCTTTTATAAATGAGGAAGGGAAGAAAGGTTGCAAAGGGATGGGAAAAAAAAGAATTAAGATATATTATGTACAGGTACAAATGCCTATGGTGAATGTGATCAGTATGTATGACAAATATGTACTAATTTAAAATAAAGTTAAAAAATAAAATGCTAAACTGTTGGAACTTTATGGAAGGCATTATTCCATTTTTGGTTGTAGGCAAGATAGGTGTACCATGGTAGACAGAATTATGGCCTTATGCCTATTTGGTAAGTATATTTGAAGGAGATGTGTTTGGGTACCAAATTGATGAAGGGTTCAGTATGATGGTTAAGCTTGATTGTGTCAATTTGATCGGCTTGGGAGCCCCCGAAGTGGTTTCCAGCGCATACTTCTGTGTGTATCTGTGGGTGTCATGAGGTATGGCCTTGAGTACTACATCTGGCCCTTAGCTCCTTCCTCTCTGGCACTATTCTTCTACTCTGCCTCCCAGGCACCATGAATTGAGCATCTTTGCTTGTCATGTCCTTATACCATGATGTTTCTGTCCTTCCAGCTCACCATGGACTGAATCCCCTTAAAATATCAGCCAAATTAAACCTCTCTTCTGTTCAGTTGTGAGTGTCAGGTATTATGTCCAGCAATAGGAAAGGTACTATATAGGTCTCAGAATCTTTGAAGGTTCTAAACTTTTTCTTGCTGATTTCCAACATTCTCCCAGAAGCACTCACTTTAAAAATAAATAAATAAATAAATAAATAAATAAATAAATAAGTAAGTAAATACAGTGCAATTATACACCTATTGCTTTGTTTCTTCTTTGTATGGTGGGAAGTGAGTGCCAGTATCTCCATTCATCCACCTTGAATGACCTTGAGATCTTGCAAGAATAATCCCTGTCCTATTTTGAGTGGCCTAATGTGTCTTGAATATTTCAACTATAACTCTTCAGTTGGCAGCTCAGACAATAAATATGCAGATTAGGAGCCCTGGGTATAAAGATCTCTCACATGAGAAATGTTCCATGAATTCATCATTCCTGTTCTCAGAGAAGATCTGGCTCAAGGCAGCCCAGATTTTTCTCACCTATTCTGTTCTCAGCTTCTGTTTTATGCTTTACTATGAATATGACTTAACTTATAGTAAAATTCCTAAGTTTCAATTTCTAATTTCCCATCTTGAAATAAAATTAAGCTCACCTCTGCATATTTTCAGAATCTCTTTCTTAATATTCACTTATTAATTCACTCATGATGATGGAATAATTTTTCCTGACCATGATGGCGGGGATTGGGAAGGATGTACATTATGTGAAGGTGCTATTTAATTTTCAACTTATGGGAAACTATGTATATTTTAATTGATAGTTCTTGAGATTCATGACTGTTCATCCAATTCTAAAACTTGAATTTACTGATAAATTTATAAGCTTTTAGGAAGGAAGATCAAGTGTTCTTAAGGAAAGTCCTTATAATAACATTACATGTACACACTGTGAATTATCTTTCATTTTTTTTTGAACAAATCCTGTGATCATGTTCAGTTTTTGAGTACATGATATAAATAAGTAAATATCAGAAAGTGACAAAGTCGCCATCATAATGTTGACTGCACAGGTGAGGAAGTAAAAACTTAAATTGGAAGGTTCTAGAAGAAATCCCTAAATCTCTCCCTTTACCAAAGTAATAAAAGTAATAAATGAAATGGTAACACTGATTGTTCAGAGAATGGCAGAGATTAGTGTGACTGGCAGAGCTTGAAAGATTCAAATGAGATTATTTGTATCAGATTACAATTTAATTATCCCATTTGCTAATTATAGAAAATGGATGAAACACAAAGAATGATGATGGATTGTTTTAAACCCAATCTGGAGGTGACTTTAATTGCAGATCCTGTTCTCAGTGTTGTATTCTTTTGGAAAAAGTCAATACTGTCTTAGACATCTGAAATGCAACTATTGATCTCAGTGTTTTTCCCTTCTATTCCAATGAAACTTGAGCTTTGAAAATAATTTGTTTTCTCCCAATATGGACAGTGATACACCTTCATCATCATGTCAGATCACAACTGCCATCTACTTCTGGGTAACAATTTAGTTGGTCACAAGATTGATATATCGTGTTGGTTCATTATTTTAATGGTATGCTACCACAGGAGCTAAAGACCAGGAAGCAGCAGGAATACAGTTGCCTTGGACGGATATATTTCAGTGAAGTGTTAATGTTCAGCTTAATAGGATACATAGCGATATCACCATGAAAGTGAGTGATCGATTGTGCTTCTAAAAACCAATATATTGTATAGATATCTTCAATTTTGACTGCTGTGCATACTTGATTGGAGTACTTTTTCCTCTTACTTATTTACCTCTTGTTCTAAACTGCTACTAGTTTTGATTAGATAAGAAAGGTCTGTAACAAATACAGGCTGCAGTACAAAATATGTTCACTTATGAATCATTATGACTCCCTGGGTATGGTGGTAGTTGGAAGCCTGGAGTCTAGCGAACACAATAGGAAAAAGTATAGAAGGGTCTCTCATTTTAAAATAATGTTAGCCTTTCTTGAATCAAAGAATATCTCAGAAATTATGTTGGCTTGGCACCTCATGTATAGTTAACAGATATAACCACAGGACTGAAGAATATTGTGGCTTGTGTTATATACACTTAGTCATAAACTGTATACAACCGGCATCTCCCCTGTAGGGCATCGGTAAGAGCAAGCAGTTTGCAGAAGCGAGATATTCAGAACATCTGTCCCGCTGCACTATGAGCTTGCTCTCAGTTCACATCTACGACTTCAGGATTATAAGCACAAGTCAGATAAAATTTTTGATTGAATCCAAAATTCAATTAGAATTCAGTTATAGTTCTTATCGGTACTCGAAACACAAAAGGTAATATTTCAAAGGTCTTTGCCGTTTGGTTAAAAATAAACCTTTGAATCTCATCATCCCTTCAAGGGTCATTAACAAACAGTGGGTAAATACAGGCACACATTGTGAAAACTTAAGATAAAAGAATTCCACTCTATTGATCAACCCAGGGAGGAGAAAGTTACATGCTTCTGTGATTAGGTAATCACCTTGTGGTGGTTGTGGCTAAAGCTGTGATCGTTATTTAAAAAATGGTTCGTTGAGAATACTCAGTATGCATGTTTGCAGCCCTGAGTGTCACATCCGACTGAAACCTGACAGTAAATAACTTCAATTAACTGGCATGAGGCACACGTTCTTCCTGGATGAGCAAACTCATTTAAATCGGGAGTGCTATGAAACACTTGACAGTGTTTCTTTAATATTGTAAGATGGAACCAAACTCCCTTGAAAGTGATTTTTAAAATATCTTTCACTCATGAACAGAAGAAAAATGATTTTCTGGCTGAATTTAATAGCCTCAGGAACTCCTTTTTTAACTTTTAACTTTAATAATTAAACATTTTAAATCACAAGAAATCTTCTAAATATTTGATTTTTTTTCTTGCTATGTAGTTCAGACTACCCTCAAACTTGCTATGTGGCCAAAAATGGCCTATAACTCATGATTTTCTTGATCACCCTCCCAAGTGCTGGGATTGTAGATGTGTGCCACTAGGCCAAGCTTAAATATTAGAAAATAAAACTAACCTGAAGTAAGTATCTATACGCTTAATGCTTTTTTGTGAATTTATCATTAATGACACAGAAGTTTGTAACCAAGAGTGTGGGTATAGTTATATTTCATATAAATGCACGCAAAGTTTCCCATTGTGGTAAGGGATGTCAATAACCTAATGTAAGCATTGGCAAACTACAGCTTTCAGGCTAAATCAGGATCCCTGCTTATTTTAGTTGATTGCTGAAAAAGTTAATAGGGGACTGTGTCTTGACATGAAGAACTTCTGTGAAGTCAAATCTCAGTGTTAAAGAATGAAGTTTAATTGGTTTGCAGCCATATTCTTTATTAATGTGTTTCCACATCTGTGTGGTATAACAGCAGAGCTGAATAGTTGTAATAATAGACCCTCTATGGCCCGCAAAGCCTGAAATGTTTGCTACCTGACTTCTACAGAAAAATACTGGTGATCTTGATCTAGTGAAATAGGGTGGCATATTTCTCATAGGAACAGAGGCTTGTTCTGGGTTTGTATATGTTCCCTCTGGCAGGGCAATCTTTGGATTACGGTCATGGTTTGCAGCCTACATATAGCCAAAGCTCTATACTAAGTGACAACAGCAGCTATGCCCTCAGCTCTGGGTCCAGCTAAATGAATTCAGTTTTTCTAAGCTTCCCCAGAGGTGTCATGCTTTCTCAGAGATCCTGTGAACTATCTGTATTAGTTCATTTGCTGTTGTTAATAGCACAGTACCACAGATGGTGAAAATCTTAACAAAAAGAGGCTAATTTTGACCTATGATCCTGCAAGTTCAAAGCTGAGTAGCCAGTTCTGGTGCTGCCCTTGTTTCTGGTAGGGTCTTGAGGTGGAACAGGGCATCATATGGAAAGACACAGGAGTGTGTGTGTGTGTGTGTGTGTACTCAAGTATCACTTCCCTCTTCCTTTTATAAAGCCACTAGGATTCAGTCATGGGGTCTCTACTCTGATAATCCCATCTAATCCTAATCACTTCTCCAGAATCTTGCCTCCTAAAACCATAGTTAAATTCCTATTCTGTTAATAACCCACAAGGAGATTAAATTTCAATCTATAACTCCCTGGAAATATATGCAAACTATGTCCAAAGCATAATGATATCCAATTACTTCCCTTTTAGAGTACGTCAACAAAGTTTGTATCTATAGCTAAGAAATCCAGTATTTCTTTGCACAGAAATAAACAAACAAAGTAGGATTGAGGTAGGAAGAAAGGAAAAGGAAATCCAACATCACAACTGAGGAGAGGAATTAAATCCTTAGAGGGACTGCTGGTATGAGGCAGTGGCTCCAACTCTTATAGACTCTTATAGACTCAAGGGTTTTCTAGGGTTGGGGTGATGAGGAGAGGAGCTGAAAATGGGCTGGTGCGGTTGTCCTTCAAGTGGGCATTTGGCAGCATGTAGACTGTCCATAGAAGAGCTGGAGGAGAGACCATGATTGACTTCTGAGTGGGCAGCTTGTGGGAGCTGACCAGCAGGCAGCTTGTGAGTCTGGAAAATTGAAACATTAGGAGCATGAGAACTGAGGGGTGTTTCTGAATGCAGCCTGAGCCTCAAGGTGTTGGTCTGATTCCTTCAGAGGTGATTAAAAGATGGCAAAATATTTAAGTAGCTAAAGTTTATGTAACAAAACTTTCTCTGTTCTATGCAAAGAAGGAACATCCCCAAACCCCATACTTGGACATCAGAAATAAGTAAAATAGCTGTCGTGTTCCAAGAAATATAAGCATAAAAGAATTGATCAAAATTGAAGAATAAACATCAGTAACTTATATATAAAGAGAATTTGAACTGCAGCAAATGAGGATAATTTTCTAAACTTTCACTGTATTTTAATCTCCCTTTAACGAAACATTTCTAAGCAGTCACTGAGTGTGAAGACATGAGTGTCAGTGAACGGTTCACTCATAATTCAAGGAATGAAAGGCTAGAGAACAGCTCACTGGAAGGGGAGGAGGGTGGGGCTGCTGGATTGTACCCTTCCTCAGCAAGGTACTTTTCCTAGAGAATCTCAGTTCCCTCATTTTCACATCTGGGTAAATTTGAGCTCCTTTTAGGATGACAGGACAAAATGAGCCCTTGTTAGGAGTACTGATATCTATTAGCACACAGACATTTTGAGAATTAAATTTCCCTCTAGAAATTATTCTCCAGGTAAATTTGTGCAAATCCTTTTTAATGTGACATTCCTTCTCTTTGAGTGAAGATTACTATCATATCTATCACATACGATTTTGTGAGCCATTAAGTCAGAGGGTGTATTTTAGCTGTTGGTAGAGCATCTGCACATAAAATGTATCTCATAAAGGATGAAAAGAAAGAGGGTTAATGATTTGGCTAAGATGATCTAAAATGGAAGAAGTGGCCAAGGATATAGCTCAGTGGCACAAGTGCCTGCCTGGCAAGTGCAAGGTCCTGAGTTCGATTCCCAGTACAAAAACAAAAAACTAAATAAAAAAGAACAAGTGAGTTTAACCCCCAAACTCCTCTTGTGTGTCCTGGAACCAACTCAAAATGCTCTCACCGTCTATGTGTGCTTCCTTGAATAAGTGAGATTTGATATAGATATGGTGCATATAATTCTTTTTAGATCACACATTAGCACCTTTCAAGTCATACTTCCATGTCCAGCTGTTTTTTGTAAGTGTCCAGTCACACAATCCTGTGAACAGAGCCATGTGCTGTGCTGGCTTCCCACCGAACTGGAGGTCCAGACTGTCTTTCGATGGCATTTCCCAGCACTAAACTCTGCTAGGGAGCAGGGCCGGCTGCTCTCTGGCCCATTTACCCGGCACCATTACCAAAGATGTCAGGATTCATTTTTCTCCGGCTTATGTACTATTAAGGCAAATTTTCAGGAAACAGTGTACCTTTTGGCTCATTGCTTATTTAATTTTGCTTAGCAAAAAAAGTTTAATAACATTGCAAAATCAAAATGTGTCATCAGCAATTGTCTGGGGCACGAGAAAATGTTTTTATTGAACCCAGCACCGGACATGCAATAAAAAAATCATGTTTGTGTCTTTATTTCTTAGTTCAAAAAAATCATTAAAATATGTAGAATTTTTAGAAATCTAAAACATCATTAGGAGTGAGTGCCTCAAAAGAATCTTATTTTTTGAGAGTTAAATTACCAGAACTCATTCCAAACATTGCAATATGACTATGCTTAAGTTCGTGGGAAGATATTTAATCAAACGAATTTAGTTCAAGCCACTTTAAAACCAAGAAATATTATTTTGTCATTTCTCAGACGTCTTAAAGTTGTAGTGCATGAAAAGCTCGCACTTCTCAGAGGTCTCATAATTCTCCTCTGATAGATACTTCATTTTCCTTAAGTCTGGGCTTATCTGTGTATAACTGCCTATTCTCCCTGTAAGGAAGATTTCAGGAATATCTAACGCTGTCTTAAATAAAGCTTTAATTACTGCTACAGATTATCGCATATTGTAGAGGGCCGCTGAACATCAAACCCGAGGGTAACAGTCTAATCCTCCTAATAGGGGAGGGGAGTGCTCTTCATGTTACCTCGTCTTAAAAAGCATGTCAGGTGAAAAAGAGATTTATAACATTTCATTTTATAAAAGTCAGAAGTATTGTATTCCTAAATTTGTAACAATTATAGATTGTTTAGGGTTGGAATAAAAATACAATGTATTTGTATTAGTCACTTTCCTGTAGCTGGGATACAACGCAGGACTCTCACAACTCAACAGAGAGGTATTTTTCTAGATCGTATTTTCAGAAGTTTCCGTCTATGGCTGGCAAGCGTGAACACAGAAAATAACATGGTGGAAGAGCTTGCTGTAGAGGAAATTTGCTCAGGCGAAGGCTGCCAGAAGGCAGAGAGAGAGCCAGGAGCCCCGGAAGGAGGCAGTTATTGGGTACAATTCCAGCCCCTATCCCCAGTACCCAGCAGCCACCGGCCAAGCTCTGCCTCCTAAGAGCGCAGTCAGCTGCCAGCCCATGGTGCACCAGTCCACCTATGAGGGAGGGTCCACAGGATCCAACCCCCTAAACGCCCCGCCTCTGGTCTCAGCAGGACTTTGGGGATCTCCTGTCTTCAAACCCTAACATTATTTCTTTATTTTCTAATCTAGTTGGATTTTGTTCAGCCAGACTTGTACTGTATTTGTACTTACTAAAAGCAGCGATGTTACTGAGAATGTACTACCCTCTGCAGACAATTAACTCATTTGTGACCTCTTCAACAGATAGCAGATGGCAGGCCAATATGAAAACTTTTCTTCTGAAAAATAAATTCACTTAATGATCAGGAAGAGAATATTAATTTTTTGTTATGGAAAATAAAGAGCCAGATGTCAGTAAAACTGATTTGTCCCCTAAGGTGGGAAAAGAAAATTCATGCCCAAAATAGAGTGGAGTGACTCGGACTGTCCATGGAATAAAATATTTAAAGCCAGCACGTAGAACAAATAGTTAACGTTTTTCTTCTTCTTGTAATTTCAGAAACAAGCAACTTTACTGGAGAAATTGTTTTACAGTTTTTTGTTGTTGAGACTCTCCACATAAAAACCTTTGAAGTGTTGTTTTGAAGACTTGAAGTATTAATATATTGAAGAGAGACTAGAAATGCTAGACAGTTTGAAAGGTTTTCCGTTCAATAAGCAGGAAACACACTGTCAAGAAAACATTGTATGTATCTGATCCAACAAGTGAAAAAGTTGCAAAAATATAAAATTTATGAAAATGAAGTCGTAATGTAAAAAACGGTTATTTATTATTATTATTATTATTATTATTATTATTATTATTATTATTATTATTATTATTTTGGCTGTACTAGGGATTGAATCCAGGACCTTTCCACTGAGCTACATACTCAAGCCTGTTTTTAATTTTTTTATATTGAGACAGAGTTTTGTCAATTTACTAAATTGCCCAGGCTGGGTTTATACTTGCAGTACTTCTGCTTCCGTGTCCCAGAGGGCTGTGATTACAGGCGTTGCCATCATGCCCAAGAAGGTTGTGAAGCAGCTGATCTGCAGCTTCCTTGTGTCATCCCATTGTGCAAGAAAACATTGTGCAAGGAAATAAGTGATCCTGATGGACAGATGAGAAACCTATCTCTTTTTTCTTTATGGGATAGCACCAGATGAGAATAACTTCAGACATCACCAAAATAATTACTAGTGATTTATGAATCTATTCCGCTTCCAAGAATTTGTTGTGGACTGAATCAATATGACATCCAGTACTATGTGCTATGGTGTGCTGTTATTTGAGTAAACAGAGTCCTTTATGGTTATTAATATATGTATTATTCACTAATAACAAGAGACTAAAGGAAATGGTTGATAAATTAGTTTTTTGTTACTAGTATGATCAAAGTTTATGTTAAAGAAAATTAACATATCTCTAATAGACAACAGGATATTAAAAATTTGTCATGATCAAGATAACCTTTTATATTTTAAAAATAAGTGTGTATTTTGTAATATTCAAAAAATAAATGTTATAAAATAAGTTCTAAGGAGTCAAATCAAAGAATTATATATTCACTTATTGAAATTTATTTTTTTTGGTATCTATCTGTGTATCAGTCACCCTGGCAGCAAAGGGTAGTGATAAATAGTCCATAGCCCTTTACCTTAGAAGATCTGCAATCTGAAGGTGTGGTACACATGAAAAGGCACGCTCATCCATGCAAACATGTGTCTATGTTTCTGTGTACTTGTACCTGCCTTTATCTACTACCTGCTGTATAGGGGAGTTGTTTTATTAAGAATAAAAGAATTATATTTTATTAAATACATTTTGAGGAAAATTTTCTAGATTTGTGGACACTTGATATGGATTTTTCATGATAAATAAGAACAAGGCAATCATGGAAATAAAGGAATGGCTTTCCAACTATGAAAGATATAACTAAATAAACTTACATGTTATATTCATGGTAAGGTAAGTAGTTAGATATAATTGTAGGATATTATGAGGGGCTAGAATTTTAGAAATAAGGTTGAAAAGATACATCTATTTGAACTTCAGATTATCATTGACCTTCTAAATTATTTAAGGAGTTTAAATTTCATCTTCTATACTTGAGGATTTCAGATGGACTTTGACTAATATATTTAGGTGAACAGAGTTATAATTAAAAAATGATCAATTCAAATGTGTATAAAAAAATTTACAGGAGGCTTAAAATGAAAGCCTTTCTCTGGTGATCCAAGAGAAAACCATTGTCAGGGTCTACCTTGGAAATAAAGGGTCCATAGAAAGCATCTTTTGCAGAGCTTCTATCTGAGCCACCTGAGTAAACAAAAATCATAATGAGATATGATGTGAACAAAATGGGGAAAGATCAGAATTATTTAATCCATTGAGTCCCTGATGTTACTTTGTAGTTTCCGTGTACAAAGCAATCACCTGTTTGTTTTCTTTATTGTCCAATCTAACATTTCTGACTAATTTTATTTCTACTACAAAAACAGCAGTACTATTCTCCTTTTAATGCCATGACTCATGCTTTACTGAGAACATAGAGATGTCCTTGTTTCTGCTGTTCTCTACCATTTATTTAATGGATGTTCCATGTTCAGGCATTAGTCATGACTTTGTATCATCCGTCATCAGAAAGGTTGGCTTTCAGGACTTCTCCTGTGTTGCTACTCTTCTTAGTTGATGGTGACTGCAAATGTAATTCTTGACTATTTAACAAAGTGAGATATGAATGATCATTTGCTTTCTGGCTATATTAAATCCACCATCCATCATTTTATAATGTTAACATAGATCTGTGTCTTCTCTGGAACTCTTCAGGCTATAGTCAGTGAATTCTAAGACTGTACTTTCTTTCAAAGTTGATGATCTCAGATTGTTTTGCACACTGACACCAGTGTAGAAAATAGAAAAGGGGCTTATGAACAGAGAGGAATGGTATCATTTATGCTGCAGGGTTTAGGATTTACCTGGACAGCAAGGATAGGGAAGGTGAAGACAGGAGAAAGGGCATTTGATGCCAGTTCTGCAAACCTCAGGTGCTATAGACTGGAGGTAGAACCAGGGTGGAAAGATGGGTAGGGAAGAGCTGAGCTGTGGTCTGCACCCACAATTAACCACAAGAGTCATTTATGACCTGTTGATAGTCTCTAAGCCCAAGTACCCTGAACATATCTTATATCTAAATGGGTGAAAGTCATTACAGTTAGTGTACTGGCATCATTCTGTTACATGATTCTATGAAATGAATACCATACTTATCAGCTGGAACAATCTTCTTATGACTATGGCCATAGGATGACCCTAAGCTCCTGAGTTTCAAGTCTCCTTTGGGTGTCCAATTGAACTCATGTACAAAAGAGTATAAGATAAGGTGAAGGATCAAACATGGCTGGATTGAAATCTATCTTGGCAGCAGTCCCATCTCTGTGTACCCTGATGGATGGCATAACTGTGCCAGGTCAATCCCAGCCACCATGGGAAGATTTAAGCATTTTGAGGAAAGCCTCTAAAGTACAGGATGTTGAGACTGAATGGCAAGGGCTAGGACCTCACTTGCTTATCCTAAGGATGGTTCTGATGACTAGGCTAGATCAGAAAAGTGAGAGCATGGGCTGGAGAAGGACATGCAGCAAAGAAGTGCAATTTATGGCTAGTATGTGATATAAGAGAGTGGGATATTGCATGATTTAGATACTGTATTTTGAACTAGGAAAACTTGCATTTCAGAGGGCATTAATGTGGATGGAAGGGAGATTTTTTGTAGGAAAGAAAGTAAATTGATATACTATAAAGGAATAAACAATTGCATTTTTATGAGATTAGATCTGTGTGCAAACTGATCAGCCAGTGATGGTTAAATGTAGATTCTAATTTAGTGGATGCATTTTGGGCCCTGTAACTTTGTTAGTAACAAGCGTCCAGATGGTACTAACTTTGGCAACTAGAGAGCTGTATTTTGAGCAGCAATTGCTAGGCTGTGGTTCTGGGTTACTGGGTTAAAGGTCTCCTAATTTCCCGTAGAAGAAACAGAATCAGACAAGAGGCATTAACATTCTGCACCTTTTCCATCAGTTATTTCTCAGCTGTCCTTTTCCTGTGTTTGTCTCAGTTATTCACAATGCGTAGAAGATACGTACACAATAGACAATACACAGACAATAGAAACAATTGTTCTAAAATTCTCACATAACGCTGCTTCTTCCATAAATCTAAACATTCATTTTAAAGTTGGCTTTTTAGTTATCTATGGCTGAAAACTGAAACACAGCATCCCAAAATTTAGTGTATTAAAACAGCAGCTTATTGGCCCTCTTGACTCTGTAGCTTGACTGGTTTACTCTTTTGCTCTATGTAGTTTGGGGAAGGGGGATGCTTAGGTTTAGCTTTTGGGGCCTTCACTGAGATCTCAACTGGGGCTGTCAGTCAACATCCATGGTTTTCCTCCCTCTGTGCTCCTCTTACCATGGTGCTGGATTTCAACCAGAGCAAACATTCCAAAAAGGAGAACGGAAGGAGTTATTAGGTCAGTGAGGGGTCAGGCCCAGAACTGGAGCTGAGTTTTTTCTACTTTTATGTTTTAATGTTAAAATAAGAGGAGGATTGCACGAAGTTTGAAATCTGTGAAAAGTAGTTCTTTGGTGAATCATCAAAGTAACTGTTCACCAAAGACCTTTAGAGAAATGAAAATAGTTACTAAACATTTCTTTTTTAATTCTTTCCTTTTTTAACCTATTTTCTTTTTATCTGTCACTATTGATCATTAAAAAAAAAATTCTCTGATTAGAAAATACCTATAGAAAATAGCAAAAGAGAGTGAATGAAAACAAAATAAATACAATGCGTCTGGGAGTGTAGACGCTAAAATAAAATAAATAGCAAGTCTGCCTTTGTTCTATGCAGTTTGTGAAAAAAGATGTTTCATCTATGATATTACAACATTAATTTGCTGTAATTACTTGTATCTCTGAAATTCTTTGATCATAGCCACTTCTTGTTTTAAATTACTGAAGAGCCCATTCAGCTGACACTTTATGTCTAGCTTTTTGTGAGCTGCAAGTTTACATTTTATACAGAAATTTCTTTCACACGATCCTTAGGCCACTGTGATTTAGTAGAATTAAAATTTAAATAAAGTTAAAATGCAATTTCTTGAGCATTTCCTAACTCAAGCAGATTCTAAGATCTAAGTTAAATTCCGTGCAAACAGTACATAATGGAATGCAATATTAAACTAAGTTCTCCTAAAGAAATAGCATTGCAAAATTGAAATCAGTTTCAGGAGGTGTTGAGAGAAATAACATTCCATCTTATAAATCTGTGAGAAGAGAAAGAGTTTATACAACAAAATTCCTCCCTTTGTTTTAATGTACTTACTTTCTGACGCACATAATAGTGAAAAGAAGCTCTAAAGGAACATTGATCTAAATGGGTATTTAGATTCAGGGCTTGCTTGACCCAGAATGAACATAGCACATGCCCTTAACAGCTGCATTGGGAATAGCATATAAAACACAGTTTTACTTATTGTCGAAGTGCAATTTAGATTTTAATGGCTGTCACACTTTCTTCATTTTTAAGTATTTACTTTTCAAGGGTTATAAAAGAAATCTCTGTGGCATCTGTAATAGTTATGTAAATATGCTCATCCGTACTTTTACACTTAGAGGAATACCTTTTCAAATAGACATACAATTTTAATGAATTTTACTTGGAAATAATTTTTTTGGTTTTTAAGAAAAGAATGTAAATGCAATACAGAGATATTCTTTTTTTGTTGTTTTTGATTTTCTTCCGGTACCAGGAATCAACTCATGACCTTGTGCTTGTCAGGCAGGCGCTTTGCCACTGAGCTAAATCCCCAGCCCAGAGATGTTCTTTTTATTCCATGTTCAATTCTTCCCACTGTTAACGTGCATTTTTCTTTTCCCGTGGCACAATTGTCAAAAATAAGAAACCAAAATTTGGTACAGTTTTTCAAGTTATGGACTTAATTTCAATTTCACCAGTTTCCTCTTGATGGTGTCTCTGGATTCCAGGAGCCAGCCGAGTGTCACATGGCACTTATTTGTCGCACTACCTTAGTCTCCTTTGAAACAGTGACAGTTTTTCACCCTTTCCTATTTTTGATCTTGAATGATTTGGGAAGTACTGATAAGATGTCTTACAGGTGGCCTCCAGTCTGGGTTTTTGTGATGTCTTTCTCATTATTAGCTCGAGTCTGTGGTTTTTGGAAAGAATAAAATGGAGGTGAAACACCTCACTTATCATATCTTACTATTACACACAGCTAAGTTAGGTAGAAAGATCACAGGCGGTCGGCCGAGGTAGGCCCCAGAAGAAGCCAGTGCGGAAGATAAGAACACGTTACAGCTGTGGTGGAGGCGCATTCCTTGAAGGGCAGGCCTCAAGACAAAGATGGAATGAATGACTACACCTGTGTACTTCCCTGAAGGACAGACGGTACTGATCAATATTCTCAGTAGCGATCAGATACGTGACGGGGGACGTGACCTCCTGACCCATTCCTTCCAGGAAAGGTTCTATGCTTACACTTGCCACGTGATTTGCTTCCGCAGTGGATCAATAATACCTAAGCGCATATACTTGTAATTTTATTGGTTGATCATAGTTTTGTCCTACCTTCTACCTGCCTCATGATTTTGCTCTATAAATCCTCCCCTGTAAGTGGAGTCTGCAGCAACCCATTTTCTGGGTCCTCTCCTGTCTCTCTTAAGCAGGGGCTATCTTTCCCTCCGTAAAATTTCCTACTCTCAACCTCCACCAGAATTTATTTTTTGATTTTGGGGAACACAAACTCTGTCAAATGGCTATCTAACAGGCTGAAGGTTATATTTCCATTATATCACTTGGAGGTCCTGATATTCTTATAAGAATACCAAGAGACACATTGTATGTGTGTGACACGAGTGAGAATCCCAGCTCTTCCTTGGCTATAACATTGTTTGTCAGTTTGCTACAGTTTAAATTTACTAGTTACCCCCTCATCCATTCCAGTCTTTGGAAATATATTACTAAATCAAGCCCATCCTGAGTGTGAAAGTGTGTACATGTGTGTGTGTGTGTATGTGTGTGTATGCACACATGTGTGCATGCATATAAGCTTCAGCTCCTGAAAGAGGGATATATGCAAATATTAAATGGGATTCTTATATCAGAGTCATGTCTTCACCATTAATATCTTTATGTGTCATTTCTTTATATTAATATGGTCTCTGTAATAGCTTGTTGTTAGGGTTATAATTTACTGTTCTCTCTCTTTCTCTTTCTCTGTCTCTTTCTCCCCTCCCTTCTTTTTTCTTTTTGCAGTACTGGAATATTGAATCCAGGGTCTTTGTACTGAACTATATTCCAAACCCCTTTAGGGTCTCACTACTTGCAAAATTGCCCAGGCTGGGATCAAATTTGCATTTCTAATGCTTCAGCTTTCCAGAGTGTTGGGCTCTAACTTTGCTGTTGGGAACTCTACAGTTTGTTCCATGGTCACTCCCACATAACCTCATCCCATCATACTTTGAGCACTTCTTTACTATCTGGTACTTTAAAATGCTTCAAGCTGATCTTACATTCTCCCTGCCTTCTAGCTGGTGTCAACCTGTTCTTTAAAGAACCTTGAGTCCTTTGCTTAGAGAATAGCATTCAGAAAGTCACATCTGGGCACTAGGTATGCTTGTTGCTGGAGTATCATTGTTGCTAAGCTTTATCCACAGGAAAAAATCCATTTAATAACCTATGTGAAAAATATAATTATTTGGTATCTGTCTATCTGATTCTATAGCAAGCTAACGATTACTTCATACTGATATCCCTGACTCTAATGTAATGCTACAAGATTTATTCTAGCCTTTCTTCCTGCATACAACTTCCCTTTCCTAAAACATATTTTATATATATGTTATATATGTATGTAATTCATTTAAAATTTTGGGATGAAAATTTTTCTGTTTAATATTTGTGATTCCATTCTTCACACTGAATGTAAGATTCCTTAATTAATAAGAAACATTTATCATTTGATTATACCATATTCACATGTACCTTATTATTTTAAATATTTTAGTACTAATACTAGCAGCATCTGTGTTGTGCATGCAAGGAAGCATAGAAAGAGGGTAAAATAGTATGAATGAATAATCAGACAATAAAATTAATCTTATATGGATAGTGGCTATCTGAAGCTGTAGAACAGTGACACTTAAGTATATCAGCAGGTAAAAATCACTCACGGAGTTTATAAACATCCTAATCCTTGGGTCTCTTCTTCAGAGGTTCTGATTTCACTTGTTTCAGGTTCAGAATGGGCCTAGAGACTTTTAAATTCTTCACAGGTTTCTCCTGCATAGTGAAAGTTGATCTGAGATCAGCTCAGGAATTCTCCTGACCTTGGCTAGGTTAATAATCATTATAGCATGTTGCAACTGTCTTGTTTTCTGAGTAGATGCACTGCAAGCTAAGGGAGGGTAAAAGAATAGCACATGTTAGCATTGGATTACAGGGCTCAAGTATTACAGTAACAAGTAGGTCACTAAAGTACAGTTATTGCTGCTATGATCTGAAAAAGTTGAAAGCTATTTTGGCAAAACAGTCTATAAATATTTAAATGCATAAATATAGCTAACAAAATTTAAGTTTAATACAATTTTCATAGTTATATATTTTCATTTTGGAAGGCATTGTTGATAGTGGAGGTATTTATCGTGGATTATTTTAGGAATCTTAAGCGTGTCTCCAAAATTTACTTTGAATTAAAATAATGCATCATTCTTACTTTAGTCAGTGACTTACAGAAGAAAATACAAATTTGGAGTTTATGGTTTATTCAATTTAGTAAACTCAACTCTGCATATGTAGTTGATGCTCTATGTGTTTCAAGAGTTGATTTGGGATAAATATGTATATATTTGAATTCAGTGCATTTTAATGGCATATTTTAAAGTAGTAATATATTAGTGAATTTCCTATAAAAGAATGCTAAATAAAAAAATGTAGTGCAGTGCTAGAGCATACTTTTTTACTAGCACAGTTATTTTTTATGTGGTGTATTTTCAGTGCCCTAAAGGGCTAACCTTTAGATTTTCACTGGCATTCATTTAAATTAGTAGTCTTAATAATAAGCAGTATGTAAAAATACAAACTTTGGATTCTAGTTATTCTCTGGCTATGTTCTAAAGATCAATGACCTATTATCTTGCATAATTTTTAACTGAACAGAAATAATAACACATTGATAGTTATAATTACTGTAGTAACAGAAATGAGTACTTTTCTCTGAAGCATTCTTCATTTCATATGTAATTCCACAAGATACACAATATATAGTCAGGTTTATCATTTGGTTTTGAAATTAATTTGCAAATCCAGAAATATACTTAAATATAATAAATCTATCATGTTCATATGCCAATTGATGGTGTTTTAATTCAATTTCAGAATCAAGCTGAGATATTTATGATAATCTTTTTAATGATATATATTCTTGCCCAATAGAAGTTTCCTTCCTGTAAAGTTTACTTTTGTTACTTTCAATAAGCCATTAGACATCAGTAATACAGTTATCCCAGCTATCTTATTTTAATTTTTTTTTTTTACTAATTTTGCATGTTTGCATCTGGTAATCTGAACAACTAATCTTAAGACAACAATATGCAACAGAACAACTATTATTGAATTCCTATCATCTTGTTTGGTGAAACTCTGTATGACTTATATTTTTTTTTGTTTTTATTTTTTATTCTCTTTAATGGTTTGCGTAATCTATCATTCTTACATCTGGTAATCTGACCAACTTCAATGAAGATAAAAATATATCTTATAGGAACCACTGTTAATGCCTATCATTTTGTATTGAAACCCTGTATCATTCTCATTGCTTTTGTTTTGTTTTGTTTTTGTTTTTGTTGTTGGCATTTTGCTACTATTCTTTTTGAAAAAATTCTCTTTAGAATAAAAAAATAAATAAATAGATAAATGAATAAAGTTCACTTTCGTAGGCTGTCTACTATAGTGCCTACACATAGTCTCTATGTGATTTGTAAGTCGTAAGGCATGATGGCTGGGCTCCAGAGGAGGTTCCCAAAGCCTTCATTCCAAAAGCCACAGGTAGATGCAGTCTTCCTGAGACCCATCTTTGTAACTCGTCTTTCCTTATTCCTCAAGCAAGTTAACCATATCTGCCTAGCTTCAAAATGAGAGAACTCAGACTCCAGTTGTCCATGTGAGAAGCAGCGTGGATAAACAGCAAGGATAAATTTCACCTGCTTATCTTTGAAACCTGCTTACCACCAGCAGCTTTATTAGAAGAACTTTATCTATAGATTGCTTGTATAATTCTCTATCCATATCAGGACATGTTTGAGAGTAAAATGGACACTAAATGCAAATGCACTGGAACTTCTCAGAAAAATGAGGTATTTATAAGTGTGCATCTAGTCTCTCCTGTATTAGCTCTTACTCCTCCTTCTACATTCTGCTATATATTAAGGGGAATGCATTTCTGCAAATCGCAGTTTTTCTTTGCTCACTGGATTCTTCTCAGGTTCTGCCCTTAGAGGGTATGAGAGGGAGGCAGACAGGTAGAGCAACAACAGAGCTCGCTTTCTTATCTCCATCCTATTGCTCTCAGTGGCAGTGGGTTACCGTTCTCAAGTTCAACTTTTCCATATCCCCCAAACCAATGTTGGCACAATCCATCAGACACATCCACATCAGGGACAAGAGGCTAAGCTCTGAGCAGGCCCTGCTATAAGCATCTGGTTTCTAATTCCCTCAGTCTCTTCTGTTTGTTCTCTTGACCCTAGAGGTGAGAATTTCTCTTGTGAGTTCTTCATACCTATTCAGCCTATGCCTCACATTAATTCTTTATCAAGTAAAGGGTATAGTTGCTATTTCCTGCTGGAAACAGATAATAGTAATCTGAAACATTTAATAAATAGACAAAATTGCATTGTCCATGTGTTGAGGACCAGAAGATTAAATTAGTTTTTGAAAGGTAAAACCCAGTTTTAGGAACATTTGTACATTTCTTAGAGTGAAGTTGAAATCACTGAAACACTAATTAAATGACAAAAAGTAGATGCAAATACATTGTATTTCTATTGTAGTGTGATTCATTTTTTTACTTATAAATATTGGAAAGTAATTCCTTAATTACTCTATTGACTTATTTTACGTTGCCTATATGCTGGGGCCTTTTTTAGTATAGAACAAATTCCTCTATAGTACAAAGCCATCACTGACTGCTACATATGCTTGTAAAAGTGGCATTATGTGATTGTACATGTGAAATAATTTCTACTTCTCTATCACCTTACTAACATATGGTAAAAGTGTTCACCATAATGAACTCATGTGCAATTTATAAAATCATCAAAATGCATCAGTAACAATGTCGGGCATAGCAAACCAACATAAAGCTGAGGCACTGGTTTTAGGAGTTTGTATTCCACACGGAAAGTTCTCCACAGATAATTTATTATTCAACTCACTCATGTGAGCTAAAGAATGGATATGTTCTCTTGTGCAATTAATTATTTGCATTTGAAGAAGCATGAGAAAATATAAATGGAACTATTAATGTTATCAGTTTTTAAAAATATCTTAGAAATCAAAGTTATGTTGACTCTTTTTGATAAGCAATATTAGAAAGGCAGCGCCTTCTTTAGTCTCTAAAATTGTAACGATTGACTTTTTCCTCTTTTCTCTGTAAGCTTTTATCCTGTAAGATTTTATCCCGATGGTAGCTTTTGCTTTTTGTTTTCTTTTTTCTCTTCCCTTAGCAGAACAAGAAAACATGCTAACCCAGATGACTGCATGCTTCCCTTTGTCAAATAGGCCACTTGGAGTTCATGTCATTTTTCTTCTTCTTCCTTTGATGAAGCTAGCCTAAGTGCTTCAGATACACAGCAAACATATGTTTTGATGGTTCTTTCATGAAGAGTACTATGCATCTTTCATATGAGATGTGTTTGTTTATTTAAAAGCGTTTTAAATTGATATTGTCAGGAGTCCTGCTGTTAGAGTCTGCCAGTTAATTATGTTGTGGCAGCAGGTCCTACCTATATTCTGTATCAGATTATGTCAGCAGGAGACAGAATAGCATAATTTTAAAAAAGTAAAATCTAATGATTTTGGTTCTTTTTTAGTCAGCAGGAGGAGGGCTCCCTACAGATACATAGAACTGAGTCTGCCGAGATGCAGGTGATTTGTCACACAACAGTTACAAGCCCTTGGGAATATGGGCAGAGACTGGAGAGAGTTAAATAATACACAGGGATAGAGCAAAAGGTACTGCAAGCAGACAAACTAAACTATCTCCAGAAAAAGGGAGAAAAACAGAATATTTAAAAAAGAAGGTCAACACTGGGAGTTCCTAAAAACACTGGGCCCATATCAAGTACCCTAATCTTTGTGTTTTTGTATGGAGAAGAGGCATTTTCATCTGTGCCTTCTCATGTAAGTTGATGATTGGATAAAATACAAAACTTTTATTGCGATTTCAGTTAAAACATAAAGAGTAACTTTTTTTAGTAATATTAAACGTGTATGTTCATATCATTGACGGTAACAAAAAGACTACTAAACTCCAATGTAAATTTCAGTCTTTATTCTTGATTCAGAAAGTTTTCACCATCTTGCAAGTTGTTAAGGTTTTCCAGAATATCTCACTCAGTGCAAAGGTTAGAAGAAAGGAATTAATGGCAGTGCACATTTAGGGTGGGACAACATCCTTTATCTGGGGTAGGTAGGCTCACTGGCCAGGGAAGTATTCTAGAATGTTACGGCAGAAAATTCCCATTTGTCCCAAACATTCCACAAGAGACACCAATCGCCAGTGAGAACAAATCAGAGTTTAATTTGAGGCTAGCCACCCTCACTTCCTTTGCCAATCTGGAAGCGGGGGCCCATGGCTAACTTTGTTTCCCCTTATATACATTTTAGTTTCCATTGACAACAGATTGGGGTGTTACATTCTCTGACCCCGGTGGGCATATGGTGTTTCTCTCATCCTGTTGGTCCCCAGGTCAGTTGCAGGTCGCATGTCAAACCGTGATAGATGTCGTCCCCCCCCCCATTATCTCCTTTTTTACAACCTATGCATTCCTTTAGGGTTACAATGTTTGCCTAGGGCCAGGAGATGGCACTGCCCAGGCGGGGTCACGGAGGGTCACCTAGGCCTAGGCGCCCCCTTATCTTGGGGAGACATTCCTGGGCAGTGTTGATCTGGGGAATTAGCTCTTGCACTGTCCCAGGAGGCTTCCCGAGGCACCATGCAGGCTTTTCCCAAACTATTTTATCTAAAATAGTATGCTAAGATTCATTGCCCCCTACAAGAAACAACTGCAATTCTCTCATCCAGGAAAGAGCACTGCTCATCACATCAATGCACTGACCCTGAGGTTTCTGGGTAACTGAGGTTCTTTGGGGCCACTGGTATTGAGCATGGCTCACTTTCTTTAGCTTACTCACAGATACTTGTCATAGGTCAAATTTTAAAATTTAAAAAAAGGGATTGAAATCTAATTTAGTACACTGGGGGCTTCATGAAAACATTCTGGAGTTCAAAGAATATTGATCTGTACCTTTTGAAAAGAATCATTTGTTAGTTCTCACATGCATTTTGCTTGAAATCCCTGTCTACATAGCTCCTGTAGAGAAACTTTCCAATTGTTTTCCTAGTAACCGTTTGGACCATCTAAACAACGCTGCAGTGACACTGAAAAGCCCATTTGTTTGAAACCACACTCAAACGAAGTTCAAATTTCTCTTCCTTACTACGGTAGCTTGCTTGTGGTATTTGGAAAAAACAGTTTAACTGCACCTATACTTTTCTGTGGTCCCCTCCCTGCTATCACATGCATGTCTTTGTTTCCTCAATGATTCTTTATTCTTATCCTCTTACTTTCCACCATAACAAGCTATTCCCCACTTTGACCACACCTTTGTATTATCTGTAAGAATATAAACAACTGGCAATGCTACAAAGCAAATGTCTAACTTTGGGGATTTTTGTTACTTTATATTAATACTTTAGTGAAGAGAGAGTGTCCAATTTTACCCAAAGTTCGACAACTTTGGTTTAGGAGCATTTAGGTACATTTGGTTTAGGAGCCTTTTCTCTTATGAAGAGGTATAAATAATAGTGAAAGGAAGTAAATACATTTTATTTTCTTTCTAGAAGAATGTTAAGTATATATACTATTGACCTGCCTTGTAAATTCTTTGCATGTTCATTGAATAATTTTGGTGTTTACACTGCAGGTAAAATAATATTTTAAGTTCTTTTTTTAGTATATAAGACTTAACTTGCCAAAAATAAAATCTATTTTTTTAAGATTATGTGGAAACATTTTCAAATTTTGACAGGATATTTGAATGTGAGACATATATTCATAATCTACTGAACATGGAGAAATCAAATAAAATACAGTCAGTGGAATTAAATTTCATGTAGAGTATAATGGAGTCTCACTGTCTTGTAAAGAAGTTCATCCCTCTTCAGGCACCAAGGATTTTCAAAGGGGGCACAGGTAATATTTAAGATTATTGTCTTTATATTTAGTATTATTGTCTATCTCAATTAAAGCTTAACTCTGTCAAGTTGGTTGGCTTAGGAGACATGTAGGGATGAAAACAGCCTTCTGTATGTCTGCTTGTGACATAGACACTTGGTTTTAGAATCCATGACGTCTCCCGAGTCCCTCCCTCTCTGGTGCTGCTCCCATGTTCTGCTTCCCAGCCCGCATGAACTACACAGCTTTGGACCATTAAGCTCTTCTATAGCATTTCTGTCTTCAAACCAGCCAACTGGGGACTGAAAACTTCTGAAATTGTGAGCCAGATTCAACCACTCCTGGTTTAAGCTGTGGGTCTTGGGTTTTGCATGCCAGTGATGAAAAACTGGCTGCACGATCTCCCTCTATTTACTTATTCAGTACTATTCAGCTTTATGAAAGCTTTCCCAGTCGTCTAAATTTTGATATACTTCACCAGCACATCATCAGCGCCATTATGTTACATCCTATTACACATGTGAAAATATAATGAGAAGGAAATCATAAGAGAAAAGAATTTCAAAATTTTGCCAAAATTCCTTGTATGTAGCTCGATCACTTTTTTGGATAACACTCATGCTCTTTAATATTCTAGATATTAGTATTCTGAGGAATAACTTACACAAATTATTTCCCATTCCATAGGTTTTCTTTTTCCTTTATTGTTTATTTCTTTGGTTGTGCAGAAGCTTTTTAGATTTGATAAGATCCCATTTGTTGATTCGTGGAACTATTTTCTGTGCACTTGGGGTTCCATTCAGAAAGTCTCTTTGCCTACGACTTCCAGTGTTTTACTTATTTCATATCCTGGCAGTAATGTGTTTCTGTTCTAACATTTAGTTCTTTGATCCATTCTGATTCACTCTTGTTATTCAGAACTGCTTTTGCTATTCTATATCGTTCATTATACTAGATGAATTTTAGGGTCATTTTTTCCAGTTCTGTGAAGAATTTTTTTTTAAATTTTTAAAAAAACCTTCTATTTTGTATTATTTTTATCATTCTTCCATCAGGTTTTTTCAGTGTTTGTGGTGTTTGTCCCCCTTTGCCTTCATTTACTTTCTTTTCTCTCCATTTTTTTCGTTTTAAATTGTTTCATCTCTTTTACTATCTTTCTTTTATTTTCTCTAATTTACTGTTAATGTTTTTCTTCTTCACTCTTTCTTATGACTGTTCTCTAGCATACTCAATTTCCTTTTATTCTTGAAGAGGACCCCGCCCCATCTCACTTTTCTCCTCTCCTCATATTCTATTGATTAATTTCTCAAATTTTGTTTTTTGATATTCTCTGGCTCCCTGGCCTTTCTATCCTTACTACTATAATAACTATGCTTTGTGAGTCTCTAGATGGCTGGTTAAATTTATGCTACTGATTTCAAATACTCTATTGTTAGTAGAGGTAAAGTTGTTCCATTAATTAAGTATTTAATGTAGGTCACTAGTGGGTCAATATTGTTTTGTTTTACAGCTCATACTATAACTATAGATCTCTTTTTTATGGGTAAGGGCGGTACATTATTGGTCCTTAAAGTCTGTCAATAGTTTATATTTGATACTGTAATTGATACTGATTTTATTACTATAGTCAAAGTTACATAGCTGTTGCTATTAATTGCTTCTCTGAGGATGCTGATATCTAGATTGCTTTGGGGTCATTAAGAATACTGTGACCCATTCCTGGAGACCTAAATATGCGGGGCTAAATATGCTGCAGTCTCTCCTTCTAAGTAAACCGAGGTGGTTGGATCTTGAAATAGAGGCAAAGGCCAAGAGTTAGCCATAAATAGAGAATACTACTGAAAGTTAACAATAAATAAAGAGGTCTCCATCATAGAAAATAAAGCTTTCTACTACAATCAACCTGCAAGCCTCAACACAAAAACAAACAAATGAAGAAATCAACAAAAAATAGACACATGAGAAGACAAGCCAACAAAGTCCCTCCTCAAACTTTCAAGTCCCTCTAAGCTGACACATGGAGCATGCAAGGGGAGAAACCAAAAGCCATGTACCCATTTCTCTTAAATGATATCAGCGGAGATAATGAAACAGATCAGTAAGCCCCTGGGAGCTTCACAGAAAATATAAGTAATAAGATAGTGAACAGTTCAGAGTCTAAAAGAGACACTAATTTAAAAGCTAACAGAGCTAAGCAAAATGATGCAAAATCTTGGATGGCTAGCTTAGAAAAGAATTAGAGTCCATAAAAACAAATTCAGGAGATTAAAAATTCTGTCTAAAGTTAGGCAAGAGCAGTGCCCAAAGTGAGGACAGAAAGTCAGAACTGAAAGACAGAGCTTTTGTGAGTGGCCAACCAATGCTAACAAGAAAAATGGATTCAGCAACTCCTAGATGATGCAAAGAAGGCTAAGATTAATTGGAGTTAGTGAAAAAGCAGAAGACAGTACAAATGGCATAGAAACTTGTTTATTAAAATAATAGCAGAAAAATTTCCAAATAAGGGAAAAGAATTTAACATACAGTTATATAAGGGATACAGAACACAAACAGTCACCATCAGAAAGGAACCTTTCCACAATAAATACATCATAGTCATAACCCTAGAAGTCCTATGTAAGAAAAGGATCTTAAAAGAGAAAACAAATAAAACTCATAAAGGCAAACACAGAATTATAGAGTTCTCAACATGAATGTTAAAGGCGAGAAGAGCTTGGAGAAAGTGTTTCAAACTCTAAAAGAAAATATTTTCCAAGCAAGGCTGATAGTTTCTGAAAAATTGTTTTTCAAAACTGAAGGAGAAATAAGATGCTTTCATGATAAAAACAGCACCTAAAGAAATGCATGACTACCAAAGCAAAATGAAAAAAAATTCCCTAGAATTCTAAGATACACTGAAACACAATAAAGCTAAGAGTGGAAAAAGGTCTAATAGAATGAACCCACCAGATAGGGTGATCAGTTCAGTAGAAGGGAAGGATAGGAAACCAGGAACAGGAAAATAAAGTGATGAGAGGAATAAGTCAATTCTTATCAGTAATAACGCAATGTGAATTGTCTCAATTTCCCAATCAAAAGACACAGACTGGCAGAATGGGTCAAGAAGCAAAACCCAGTGGTAAACTACATATAAGAAACACTTTTAACTCATGAAGAAACTCATTGACTAAGAAGATCAAAGGATGGAAAACAATATTTCATGCAACAGCAACTGACAAAGCAGGTATAGCTATCCTATATTTTGATACGGTGGCCTTCAGGCCATAGCAAATCAAAAGAGGCAAGGAAAGTCACGACATGTTGGTTATGGGAACAATTCAACAGGTAGCGATAATAGTCATTAAGATGTATAGCATTTATTAACGTGTATGCTCCAAACAAGGGTAAAAATGTAATGGACATGGCTCAACTTTAAAACACTAATAACAGCTACTTCACTAATGTGTATGCCAATAAATCAGAGATTTCAGAAGAAATGGATAGATTCTTAGATATATAAATTGCCAGAACTAAAATAATGTAAAAATTTGGAACAATCTAATAATAGCTAATGAAATTGAAGCAATAACAACTTACCAATTAAGAAAAGCATAGGTCCAAATGAGTGCACTGCTGAAGTCTACAAAAACTTTAGGGCGATTCTAACATCTATACCCCTTAATATTTTTAATAAAATTTAAAGGGAAGAGTGCTCCTAAAGTCATTCTGGAAGCTAGCATTACCCTGATTCCAAAACCAGACAAGGATCCAACCAAAAAGGAGAATTATAGACAAATCTCTTAAAGAAATATAAAAGCAAGAATACTCAACAATCTACTGGCAGACAGACTGCAATAAATCATTGAAAAGATTATCTATCTTGATCAAGTAGTCATTCCAGGGATGTAAGGATATTTCAATAAGTATAATATCACAATAGAAGTAAGGAGCAAAATTACATAATTATCTTAGTAGACACAGAAAAAGCCTTTGACAAAATACAGCATCTTTTAATGGTACAAATACTGAAGAAAATATGTATAAAGAACCCATCTCAATCTCAATCTGATAAAAGTCGTACAACTAATATGACACTAACATCATATTAAGTAGTGAAAAACTGAAAATTTATACTCTAAAATTAATGACAAGATAAGGATATTCACTGTCACTACTCCTGTTTAACATAGTACTCAAAAGAATAGCAAAAGCAATTAGGCTAGAAAAAGAAATAAAAGGAATATGTAAAGGAAGAAGTCAAATTATATTACTTGCAGATGACATAATTATCTACATAGAAGACACAAAAATCCACCAAAATAATTAATAACCAAATTCAGCAATGTAGCAGGATATAAAAACATACAGAAATCAATAGCATTCCAGTACATCGGTATTGAAGTCACTGAGAAAGAAATTAGGAAAAAAATACCCTTCACAATAGCACCAAGAAAAAATATATATCTAGAAATGAACCTAACTGAGAAAGTAAAAGATCTCTATAATGAAAACTGCAGAACTTTGGAAAAGGAAATCAAAGAGGCCATCAGAAAATGGAAAGATATCTCTGTTCCTTGGTAGACAGACTCAACATAGTCAAAATGGCTCATATTTCCATAATTAATACACAAATTTAATGCAATCTCAGTCAAAATTCCATTAGTATTCTTCACAAAACTGGAGAAAGCAATACTAAAATTCATGGAACCTAAAAAGACCCAGAATAGCACAAAATAATCCTGGGTAAAAATAGCAAAGTGGGAGACATTAGAATCTTGGGCCTGAAGTTACATTACAAAGCAACTGCGATAAAAACAGCATGATATTGGCACAAAACAGACTTGTTAACCAATAGAACAGAATAGAGGATACAGAAATAACTCCAAGCACGTTCAACTATCTGATCTTTGACAAAGTGCCAAAAACATACACTGGAGAAAGATAACCTTTTCCAATAAATGGGAAAACTGCCTATATATATGCAGAAAAATGAAGCTCCATGTACTAAACTAAATTAAAATGGGTCAAACAGTTACACACTACAGGTACTACTCTGCTGTAAAGAAAGATAAACATTAGTTACTTGTAGGAAAGTGGATACACCTTGAAACCATCATGCTACGTGAAATAGGCACAGAAGATTAAATATCATATGGTTTCTCTTATGTGAGAAAGTCAATGTATAAATAAAGTGCAAAACAAAAGATCTTATAGGAAGGGGGAGATAGATCTTTCTCAAAAGGGAAGGAATCATGGATGGAGGGAGGAGGAAATGGAGGGAAAGGGGATGAAAAAAGGAATTAATATTTGTTATGAACATGTACCGATTTCCTACAAGAAATGTACTTACAAATATGCATAAATAAATAGTTAATACGTAGAATGAAAAAAGAAATTCTCCCTGAAAACTACAGTATCACTTCCCACCTGAGAATTCTTTGCTGCCATCATGCTCTATGCATCTTATAAGTCAATCATTAGGCTGAGGTGGTTCCCTGAAATATGTCACAAAGATATGTGGCTTATTGTATATATGCTCCTGTATAGAACCTTCTGGTTCTGTTTCTTTGGAGGACCTTGACTGATCTGGTCTAAGGATGCTTAGCAGTGTGATTATCTTAATCTATTCCAGCAATGAACACATATTTAATTATACTTCAAGGATATGTTTCTAAAATATGACCAAATTTGACAGAAGTTTTTTTTTTCTAGAAAAACATGCTGGAACTCTGAACATGCAAGTGGACAGTAGGTAGAATGTGTACATTACCTTATGAGGCATACAACCAGCAGGTATCTCAGCAGCCACCTACCTGGGAAGTCAAATCAGAACTTCTACAGCAATTTCTCTAGGACCTGTGTGATGATTTCCAGCTCTGCACCTGCTTCCAAAGCTGGGCCAACCTGATCATACTGGAAACACCCCCCAACCTGTCCCATAATATGCCTTGCTTCTAAGGAGCCTACATATTGCTTCTTAAAACACCCATAATCAAAGCCCGCTGAAATCTCTTTCTTTCATTCTTGCTATTGTTCCCTCTATGTCTCACTAATGAAGCTTTCTGTTTCCTCTACCTTCTTTCAGTCTTTACCAAATTTAAATTATGGATGCTGACTCCTTTGGTGTGGCAAGCGCTGAGTTAACAACCTCTGATGTCACTTGGGGAGCCTTGGTGTGTTTTCATAGTTCTCCCGGAGCCCTGCAGAGATAGTCTATGCTGTCTGTTGTCCTGGATGCCAACCCTGGAGCAGATATGATATTTACAGTGGTTCTGTGGGTCTGGCTTCTCTGCTCATGTGATTTGTAGTCCCTGTCAGTGTCTCTAAACATGGTCAGATGTGCACTCCAGTCTGTTCACCTGATATTCCTCAGTAATTTATTTTTAATTTGGTACCTAGATGTTGTCTTCACTTCCAACCTACACCGCTGGCAGAACTGTTCACTTCTTTGTCATCTGCTTATGTCCTCTGTTCTGCTTCTGTGCTGTGCTAGCAGTGTTGCTGGCATACAAAGGAGAATCACAGTATGTGGTTCAGTTACAGGCTAGAGCCAAGAAGAGATTTCACAGGCCTCTTGGTTGTGCTTCTTCCCAAGTTGGTTTCCAATGGAGTAACTTTGCTTTAAGTTATCATAAAACTTGGTGAGTTTCTTTTACCATGCTTCTACTATGACTGCTACAATTTCTGGCCTAAGAGTTTGGCTGTTTTCTGGAAAGTGTCCTGTCTCATTTTCCATCTTCCAAGGGTTCATGCTATCCAGTCTCTGTCTGAGGGTGGCCAGTAATTGAACAGGAGTGTGTAAGATTCAAAATACAAAGCACTGCTTTCAACTTACAATTATGAACTCTTACAGGATATTCATGGGAACATTTAAACCTAAATGCTATCACCTCAAGAAAAGGAATTCTGCTTCTTCTGTTTGTAATTGCAACCATTATTTTTGTTGTTGTATCCCTAAGTGTCATGATTTCAGCAGGGATGATTTGAGTCTTCAGTGTTGACTCTGGAAGAATTAAACATACCACATACCACACTGGTCAGAGGAATTTCAAAAAACCAACAGATTTCTTTGTCTCCCTACATTTAAATGTACACCTTCAATACAAAACCCAATACATTTTTCCCTGCTCTGTGGTATCATATCTGAATCTAACAAGGTGTGAATTAAGTTGCAAATGAAGTTGTGATTTCTTTATTTTATTCTTTCTTTCTTTTTTTTTTTGCACCAGGGATGGAACTCAGGACCTTGTGCTTGCCAGGCATGCACCTGTGCCACTGAGCCATATCCTTGGTCCTATTTTATTACTTCTATGTGTTCCTGGGTATTGAACCGAAAACCTCCAATATCACAGACAAGCATTCTAGCACTGAAATGTATCTCCACTCCTCTGAAATTGTAGTATCAATTCACACCACAGAGAACTTTTTTGGAGGTTCTACAGGGCTCTTCTATTAATAATTAAATTGTATTGTTTCTGTGTATAGATTTGTATTGTTAAATTTGTATATATTGCAGATAAAAATACTTATTTGTACATCATATCTGATAGTCTATGAATTAAAAATTAATAGGCATAAAAAATTAATTCGGTAAAACTCATTGAATTTCAAATAAATTCTACTAAAATATTAGACACACTCTCCCAATATTCCTTAAAACTGGAAGTCAAAGAAATGTTAAATCTTTACCTGAAGGTCTTAGAGCCAAAGACTCTCATGCATTCCATTAACCTATATAAGCCTCTGTCTTTTTAGAAAAGAGATTTTTAAAAAATGACAAAAGATATTTGTTCCAGTAAAGGAGAAGCCAAATGAACGAGGCATCAGTTTGTTCATGGCCCCACGGATACCTGCAGAAATGTAATCTCTTACTTTGCATATTACCTAGGGCAAGTACTGTATCATCTCAGACTCACCTCTGCCTGAAGTGACTTATTTTACTCTGTTCCACTTCTTTTCAATGGGCTTTACAGGAGAAGTCAGTCACTGCCTGGCCTTACTTGGGAAGGATAGCCATCTACCTGAACAGTGGCATTCTTGTGTTCACTGAAGTCTTCTAGTATTTTTTCTCAGGACCTCATTCAAGATTTAAAATGTCTAAATTTTCTTTTACTTGTCTCATATAGTTGATCTACTTTGTCCAGAAAATAAGTAATCAGTCATGATCAGTCATGTAAAATAGATTCAAATCACTTTCTTTCAATCTTAGCTAAAAAGGGACTTACATTTCAAAAGCAACAAAGTATGATTTTGTCACATAGCACATGTAGAACAAAGTTGGAGGGGCAGATTAAGATTGACATCCAAATTTATTGTAGATCATTAAAAGTAATAGTTGACAATACTCCTAGGTTCTAATAGGATATTTTAAACACTGTGTAGGATAAATATCAAATCTCACACCCACAGACACATGCATACATTCTTATAAGTATGTCTTAAAACTGCAGAAAAGCAAAGAAAAAAAAGAAAATCTTGAAGGAAGCCAGATAAAGAAAACACTCTTTACTTATGGAAGAACAAATGTGAGAATTACTAATTTCTCATCAGAAACCATGCAAGCAAGAAGAGAGTGGAGTAAATGACTGTATTTCAATTGCTGTGAGGAGAAAGGGTGGCAACCTGGAATTGTGTGCTCAGTGATATAATTCTTCAAAGAGAGGAAAGAATGTGTTTATTTGTACATAATGGAATATTATTCTGCCACACAAAAGGATAAACTTGAATCATTTGTCAGAAAATGGATTCACCTTGAAACCATAATGTCAAGGGCAGTAACTCAGACACAGACTTTTAAAATAATTTACGTGTTCAAGTGATTACAAAATAGAATTTCTACTGTGGTAAAAGAAGCTTCAGTGTACTGCAAATTATTGAAATAAACTTACTGAAGGGATGGCAGAAATCACATTGACCTAAGTAACTTGGAATGTTTGGAGTCTAAGAAGGCAGAATTTGGTTTTCTTTTTAATTTTTTGAGACTGGGTCTTGCTCTGTAATCCAGGTAGATCTCAAACTCACTATGTAGCCCAGGCTGGCCTCAAACTCATAGCGATCTTCCTGCCTCAACCTCCCAAGTGCTGGGATTACAGGTCTGCACCACCATACCTGGATGAAGGCAAAATTTTAATTAATGAAGCTTGTTCCCATTGGGGCATAGATTAGCAATCCCAAAACATATTATATGGTAGGTGGTGGGAGTTATTAATGATGGGAATGCTTAAAGATGAACAAGGGCATCAGGCTAGAATTATCCATGTGGTAATGAAGTAGAGCTGGAAACATCAATATGAATTTAAATTTATCCTAATATCAATACAGATGGACAGAGATAGAAGTGTTAGTAGATAGGGGTGACAATGACAAGCCCCCAAATCCACACTGATTGAGATTGTCAAAGGGACATAATGTACCAATTAAAAGAGTTCCCTGAGGTGATAGTTACAATTTGAACAACAGCAAAATAATGGTATCAAATTATAACCTGGAATATAAAATAAATACTCTTAGTGATAGACATGATCAAATAGGTAAATATTTGGGGGGATAGAGAAATCTCCTGCTCAAGTCAAATCTAATTATTTTATATAAGACCCTATTCTTAAATAGATGGATGATAACTCCTCCTCATGCCTTAAATATGAGCTGTTGATAGTGATGTCCACCCAGAGTACCATAGGGAAAGGAGATAAAAGAATAAATTTACAGTGAAGAAATCTGTCAAACATGACCTCAAGTAGGTGATCATGTCAACAGAGCTAATGATGTTGATTAAATGTATCCTTCATATGATGTGATGAAAATAACCTTAATTCTGTAGACTTCTCACCCTGAAAATATTCAGGACTCAGTCAAATAAGAAAAACAGCTTGCAAAATCCAGTAAGGGACATTCCACAAGTACTCTTCTAAAACTCCTCAAAAGTGTCAAGGTCACCAAAATCCAAAAGAGTCTAAGCAACTATTACAGTCCAGGGGAGCTTTAAGAAACACAACTGACTTTAGCACGAAATCTTAGGTGGGCCTCTTCTTTCCATCAGAAACAAGACATCCCAATCTGAAAAAAGAAATTAGTAAAAATTAAGGAAATCTACATAAATTGTAGATTTCACTTAAATAAAAATGCATCTGTATAAAGCTAGCTGTGACAATATAACATCCTAATATGTTAACCAGGGGTAAAACTGGGTATGTTGTGTATGGGAACACTTTATACTATCTTCTGAACTTTTTTGTCAGTCTAAAAATATTCTAAGACAAAAAAATTAGTCTCCTCAACAAAAAAGCAATTCAAGTTTACTTTTATGTGAAATTATTTTACCAAATTCTTTCAGATTTCCATAAATCTGTTGATAACTCAGGCAGATTCCCTTTGCAAGGGACGGGTATAGAATAAACTTTAAAGGAATATGCATGAAAACTAAGGTAATAGCAAATTTACATTTGCATATTTGCCTAGAGTATTCCAAAAAATATTAATTCACAAAAGTAAATATATATTTGGATTATTTAAATTTGGTGATCTCCCTGTGTTTTGTTTTTGCATTACCTGTGTATGCTGATCCTTCAGTCAAATATGGTCAAGGTTATAGAAAAAGTATAATCATAGAATTAGCTAGGTGCAACATTGCTGTTTAGTAAAATGGATATAAAATATTTATTTTAAAAATACTATATAATTTTTATTATCACTTTTCTATAGGGAGCTTTAAAGACTTATTTGCAGTTCTTAATGTTATGAGAATAAGATTAAGAGAATTTACCATGCAGCTGAATCAGGCTCTCAAATTCTTAGGTCCTTGGAAAATCTTCTATAGGGCCACCATGGGTCTTCACAACTGAAGTAGTGAGTTAGGATTTAAATCAATTCAGATGTTAGTAATTTATGAAGGATGTACTTGTACTAACACTTACCTGTAGTGTTTTACTCAAAACTAATAGTAATCACATACATTGCATACATGCATTGATACTATTCTGTATCAAACTATATTAGGCTGAAATTAAATAGGTTTAGAATCATGAACCCCACATTTCATAATAGAAAATTCTCTTTTACTCCTGATGATATTAATTGGTGGCATGTTGTTAGAATGCAATGAAAAACCACAGGGCCTCTGTGGATTGAGACAGATACAATAAAGTACCTCACCTTCAAGGAGATTACAATGAGAAAAAGAAACAGACCAGGAGGCTGTGCAAGGCTCATAATGAACTGTTGGAAACAAAGCATTTGGGAGCCAAGGCAGCACCTAGGACTCTGAACCCACATAGCTGAGATAGAAACTGGTTGTGAGAAAATGCAGTGCTCAAGCCCAGTCTAAAAGGGAAATCAGAATATAGATAGAAGGAGAGAAGTTTATCCTTCTTTGTACATAGGCTGCGTGAAAAGACATGGAAGCAGGATAAATATAGCTTATTAAGGGATATTACAAGGATTCTGTGTGGTTTGGGAAATTTGTTCAGTTGACACTAAAAGGGTGAGTGACTGTCAAATTCAACCAGGTCAGCAATGGTGTACATTATATTTATAGGTATTTACTTCATATGTAATATTAGTAATATCAACAGGCATCTTTCATAGTTTCATATCATGAAGCAATGTATCATTGCTGAAATAGAAAATAATGAAGACTTGTGAAACATCTAATTTCAGTGCAATATATGTTATTGGCTATAATTATTCAGAACCTCAATTCCTTGTTTCAAGTGAGAAAAGAGTAATCTAAAATTGTTTCTTTATCTTATCTAGAATATTTCAGTAACTGAATAGAATTTAAGAATGCTGTGCACTGCTCTGCACGTATATAGAAGAAGTACGATTTGCTTAAGTTATAGGCATCCTTTAGTGAAAACTTTCTAAACTTTCCCTAATGATTTGACTTCTGAAGCTTAATAGGACTAATGAAAATAATCCCTGATGAAAACGTTAAGATGTATTCTGCAAAGAAGAGCTGATATAATTATGTAACAATGGCCCTGAGAATGCTTGTTTTTATTTTGTACATTTAGGGGGAACTTATTTGGAGATAGATGCTTTGCTGTCTGCTTTTTAACTTTTTAACCAAGTCCAACTTTGCATAGTGGCTCTGGACAAAACCTTAGAATAACTGTATATTACAACAAAATTTCAAATTTTCTTTCTTTTTTTGGTCTTTTTGATACAGGGTTTCACTATGCAGTTCAGGCTGGTCTTGAGCTCACTTTATAGCCCAGGCTGGTCTCAAACTTGCAAGGATCCTCCTGCCTCAGTCTCCAGAGTGCTGAGATTACAGGCATGCACCACCATGCCAGGCTCAAATTGTCTCTGACAAATGTTTATATGGACACTAATTTTACATACTTTTAGTCATATAAAGTAAATGTTCAAAAACTAAGGACCTACTATATCAGAGATTGTCAACACTGCAAAGATGTTGAATAATAGTCTCAGCTACTCTCAGATAGGTTCCCTTCCAGGGTTATTTATCCCTAATGTGTAGAGCTTTACCAATTCTCATTGTATCTGTGATCCAAAAGTTGTACCATCTGAAGAGAAACCAGAGCATCTAAAAGTTATTACTCTGTGATACTATTGTAGAAATTTTTGGAAAGTTAAACAAATACTTCTAGAATTCTGAACGCTCAGATCTACTTCAGCTTGTTTCAAACAATGAGATATATAGTTGGAAGTCAGATTATCTGTTCATATTCTCTATGTAGAATTATATGTTTAATAACACATTCCATTTCTAATGAAATCTATACAAGTCTTTGAAAATTAGATAGCTAATATAGTTATTCTTATTGAACATGAAAAAATTGAGCTCCATTTTTGTTCAGTTTACATAATTTAGGGTCTTAATGAGTAGTGTAAATATTCTAAAGGTTATCTACCTTATGTGCACGTATTAAAAGATAATTGATTGATGTATTTTTTTAAAAACTAGATCTGTTATGTTTTAAGAAAAATGTGTCTACAAGGTAATTCTTTAGACACTGGGAAAGTGTACTCCACAAAGAGATTTATTTCACAAATGTTTTGTATTAGTATATCAAGTAAAAGGGTAGGTTTTATAAATTAGTTCGTAAGGTTTCAGGTATGTTGTTGAAAGTGAATTAATTAAAATATATTTGGAACTTTATTTCTGTATTTCTGAAAGTCTTGAACACTCTCTAATACTAATTTTGAAATATCTTATTATTTAATTTATTATTTAACTCGATCCAAAATTATATATGACTTTGAATATATGTTGGATTTTCATTGGTTGTTAATAAAAGGTAAAGAGTATATTTATATAAATTTGATTTCCTTAAAACAGTGTAGGACTTTTCACCAGTTCTACCATTTACTCTGGTAAAACCCAGAATATTACCATAAAAATATTACCAGAAGCAAAGATTTTAGGAAGTTGATGCTATCACAATAGGAAGGACGCACAGGACCAGAATGATTTTTACAATGGAACACACTGACTTGACCAGGTGGTAAATTAACAGACTATTTACTAAATCAGAATCTAATGGTTTCATAAAACCCAACCTAATATTGGAATAGAGCCAGATTCATGCATACCTAGCATAAATTCAGATAACATAATGTAAACAGTTTTAGTCTTGCCTACATTATTGATTAAGCATCATTGACACATCTCATTCAACAGTTACTTTGATTTTTTTTGCCTGTCTGCTTCTGAAAATAATGTGAACTGCCTGACTCAATTTCAGCCGTAAATGGAATGGTTTAGAGACAAAAATATCTTATGATATAAAGTGATGCTTTCTTATCCTAGAGTAAAACCTCCTGGTACTTCACAGATAATGGGATAAAGCACATTAATATCACCCAGAAGGCTGAGTCCATTAATAACAGGAATAGAAGGGCATCATATGGTCATCAGTATAATTAGTATGGAGAGCTGTATAATGAATGAAAGACCTTTCTTTCATTCAACACTCATAAAAGTGAACACAAATAGAATAATGACATAAGCATGGAAAACACTACAGAAGTGAACTATTTTAGCAATTTAAGAGATCACAATACACTAAAGATTATCACGAATAAAATTGGTAATTAGAATTTAGTTTAATAATGGATAAGGCATAATGCTTGAGACATCTGTAGGAATGACAAATGATCCAGACTTGACTACAGGGATAATGTCAGGAAATAATGCTTGGAGGTGCTGCTGAGCTAATTTTTAAGGATAGATAAGAAGTACATTTTCAGACCAGTGGTAGCATTGTAGTGAAAAATAGTAGAATTGACCAAATATCTGCATCAAGAAAAAGTATGGTGTATTTTTGTGTAAATGTATTGGGGATAAGTTATCTGACATTGCTGCTTTAGTCAGGACTCTCTAGAAAACAAAACCAATAGTATGTGCTCATGTGGGTACCTGTGTTTACATCTGCGTATATAGAAAGAGAGTTTTAAGAAGTTGCTCATGAGATTGTGGAGGCTGGTAAGTCCAAAATTTGTAGGGCAAGTCAGTCTGCTGGAAAGCTAGGGAAATTTTGATCTTGTAGCTTGAGTATGAAGACAGTCTAAAGGCTTAAATTCCTGTTCCTTGGCAGTAAATTTTCATACCCTTTTAAAGCCTTTGACTGAGTGAGTTCCACATACCATTGAGGAAAATAATCTGCTTTAGACAAAGTCTACTGATTTAAATGCTAATTTGATCTAAAAAATACCTTCACAGAGATATTTAAGGTGATATTTGACCAAATATCTGCAAACTATGGACCAGCAAATAATTATTACTATTTTTTTTCTTATCAAGAGCATTTATTCATGTGAACAGTTTTACAAAAATAGTATCATTCAATTAGCTTAGCACATGCTCATTGACAGCTAATTTTGAATAGCATGCTGTTACATATTTTAAGTGACTTGAATTCCATGGGAATCAGAACCCTTTCGGAACATAGAGTATTTGGAAAATTAATGAACAGGGAAAAGTTTTTGCATACTGAAATTCTAGCAACCTCTGCTTACTAAAACTCTGATTTTGTTTTGTATCTGAACTTTTGCTGTCATAGAATCATTACTGTTCATATCAGAGAAGTTCCTAAGGTGATCAAAAGCACCCGTGTAATCCTGGTATCTGATACCCAGCAGGAAGAACCACTACTCCCCGCTGTCTCACAAGCCCAAGATGGAGGCCCACAACTCCTCAGAAAGGACAGATTGACTTTTTCCTAACATTTTAAGTGTACACGGAGCAAACAAGGTCTCCCTCCCTTCCTTCCTTCCTTCCTTCCTTCCTTCCTTCCTTCCTTCCTTCCTTCCTTCCTTTCATTTTTTTATGATTATTTGAGACAGGGTCTTGCTATGTAGTTCAGACTGGCCTCAAATTCCCAGCGATCTTCCTGCCTCATCCTCCCAGATGCTGGAATTACAGGTCTGTGCCACCATGCCCAACAGGCTTTTCAATTCATAGCTATTTTTATACTTTGTTGAACAAAGAGGGAATATCTCTGACTGCATAGCTGATTGTGACATGGTAGACATTTCATTTTTTATAACAAGTAATTCAAAGACTAGTATTTTGAAAGGGAAATGCTGGGAAGTGTTTTTAAGACCTTAAACTAGTAGCTGGAAAAGGTGTGGGTGACATTTTAAATTAGTTGTTGTGTGAGAGATTTTGAGCTTGGTTTGTTCTTGATTTTCTAGCTCTTTAGAATGTAGTAATACCTTCATTATTTCAGACAGTTCTGCTTTTTCAATGTAGGGTCAATTGCTACAAACTTCACTCTTTGTACTCTCTTTTGCTATATCCCATATGTTTTGGTGTGTTATTTTATTTACATAAAGAAAACTTTGAATTTCCTCCCTAATTTCATCTTTGAGCCCTCAGCTATTAAAGAGTATAATATTTACTTCCTATGTATTTGCATAGTTTAAAAAATTTTTTTCTTATTATTTACTTCTGGCTTTTTTTATTGTGGTCAGAAGAGATATTTGACATGATTTCATGTTCTAAAAGCTTTTTGATTCTATTTTGGGGCCTATCATATGATCTACCCTGGGGCCTATTCATGGGCTGGTGAGGATTTCTACTCTGCAACTATCGGCTGCAGCATTCCCTAGATGTTTATTAGGCCCATTTGTTCTACGGTGAGACATAACTTTCCCCTTTTTTCTTGACTTTTATAATTGGATTATCTGTCTAATACTGAGAGTAAAGTGTTAAAGTTTCCTACTGAATTGCATTAGAGTTAACTGATATTTGCTTTATAATTTGAGGTATTTGGATATTGAGTGTTTATATATATTTGGAATTGTTATTTGCTCTTGCTGAATTTAACCGTTCCTCATTATGTGATTTTCCTTCTGTCTTTTTACTGTTTTTAATTCAAGATCCATTTTACTTGAAGTATGGCCACTCCTGGTTTCTTTTGAATTTCATCTTGTATGTGATATTTTAATCTATCACTTCACTTTCAGTCTATGTGTGCCCTTAGTGGTAAAGTGAATTTCTTGTAGGAAGATATACATAAGTCTTTTAAAAAATCCATTCATTGTATAAACATATCACATCTTTTTTATCCATTCCTCAGTCAATGGGCATTTGGATTGTTTCCAAGATTTAGCTATGACGAGTTGCACTGCTCTAAACATGGGTGCATATATATCACTGTGGTATGATGTTTTCAAATCTTCTGAGAAAATATCCAGGGGAAGGATAGCTGGATCAAATGGGACCTCTAATCCTAGATATCTGAGGAATCTCCAACCTGATTTCCATAGTGGTTGCACCAGTCTACGTTCCCACCAACAGTGGAGATGGGTTATTTTTTCCCCACAGCTCCTGCACCACTTGATATTGGTTGATTTCATGATAGCCATTCTGAGAAACCACTTTGAAGGTAACAATACACAATATAGTAACCATTGTTAATCTCCTATTATCTTGTTTTGAAATTATGTAGTTTTTCTCTTTAAAATAAAAAAATTTAAAAATCTATTCAGTTAATTTATGTCTTTTAATTGGAGCTCTTTACTCACTTACATTTAGGTAAGCATTAATAGGTAACATCTTGCTACAACCATTTTAAAACTTCTTTTTAAATTTTATTTTATTTCTTTTTTCTTATCACCCTATTACTCTTCCTTTGTGGTCAAGTGATATATTGTAGCCGCATGTTTTAATTCCTCATTTATTCTTTTTAGTTTGTTTAGTACATATTTTTGCCTTGTGCTTACTGTTAGACTTTAAGGAATCCTCTTTTCAAACTATATAGAAATGATAGCAATTTAACTTGATATAAAGACAAGAAATGAAAGAATAATGCCACTGAAATATGTTTAAAATCACTATATTGGTACTCTATTCTTCCCCACACTTAAAATTTTCATGTCTCATTTTTATATTTCTATATCACTTATCTTTTAACATTTTAATATTAAAGTAGTAACTTTGAAATGTTTTATAGTCCATAAAATATATGAATGTTTTATGTACCATGTTTACAATATTAAAGCATTCTAAATTGTCTATATACTTACTCTTATGAGAATTTTATAATGTTTGATCCTTTCTTCTTCCTAACATATCTTTCAGGTGAAAGAGCTCCCTTTAGTATTTCCTATAGGAAATTTTGTCTGTTAGGTAATGTCTGTCCCTCATTTCTAAAGGATGGCTTCAGTGGTTATAATATTCTTGGTTGGCATGAATTTCTTCCCCCTTTAGGAATGTGAAAATCTCATGCCATGCTTTCCTAGTCTGTAAAGTTTCCTCTGAGAAGTTTTCTGTCACATGAGTCTGGAGACTCTCTTTTATTACTTGATTCACCTCTCTTGAAGCCATGATAATCTTCTCCTCATCCTCCCCCTTTGAGAGCTTGAGTGTAAAATGTCTTGAGGTAGGAGCAGTGGGATTAAATCTGACTGGTGGCCATTTACCTTCTCCCACTTGGAAGAGTATTTGCAGCATTTGGGGACTGTCTGTTATTATGTACTTCTACGTAACATGATAAGATTAGACTACCTGTACTTGAAGGTGCACCAGTCTCCGTCCCAGAAAGTGATGAAAGCTCCCTGGCTATGGTCATTGCTCTTCAGACCTCACAGCTTGTATACAGACAGTCTCCAGCATATACGAGCTGGAATTATAAATGTTGAGTTTATGGTGGTGTGAAAATGATATATTTTCAGCACAAACCATCTTCCAACTTTGAATTTGTTCTTTTTCTGGGCTAGAAATATTTGTGAAATGGACCGAAAGTTTCCAGTCAGTCACCTGATTACAAGGGTAAAATACCTACAATGTACTGTGCTACTCAGCTGTGATGTTTAGTATTTTAGGTGTGTTAAATACAATTTCAATTTATATTGTTAAATTTACGAAGCTTTTATTAGATTCTATCATAAGTTGAGAATTTTTACTATGATGTTAAATTAATAATCTTTAAATGCTACATCAAGTTAATACATCTTATATGATGAGGACAGTACAGAGAAGAGAAAAATATATTTACCACACACATTTATTAAATATTGACATATTAAAATTTTTATTACATATTAAAATTACATATTAAGTACATATTACCTATTAATTACATATTAATTGTATATTAAGTATTGAGATTTTACTATTTGATTTTCTTGTTAAGTATACATTAATATAATAAAACCCATAAACTTTTTAAAGAAAAAGCCAGTAACAGTTACAGTCCTCATTTTTATAACATCACTCACTCCCTGTGTGTGGTGAGGACAGCAGACACCACACACGCTGTATTATTTTCCTCCACCACACACGCTGTATTATTTTGCCTTGAGAAAGAGGATTTCATACAGTCATAGTTTTTTACCTTTTAAATTTCCTAACCCCTTATTTCTGAGAAGTCTGGGACATTCATGGTTCTGTTGAAATTAGATCGATGTAGTCTTCTGTTGACTTTAATCACAGGGTACGCTGATACTAAGAAATGTCTTACGGGATCTTCTGTATCCCAGACTTACTTTTGGTTAATTCTGTTGTAGAATACCAGTTCAGCATTGCTGTAAAAATCAGGATCATTTATCAAATGAGCGTAACAGCTAATGTGCTTTTTTGCCTATTGATTTGCAGGTATGAGTTGCCCAAAGAGGCTGGGAGACAGTCTTCTAGTTCAGAGTGAAAACTACTGCATGCCCCAATGAAAACATCACTGCCTTTGGAAGTAATTCCTTCAGGCCAGCATAGCGTAAGTTACAGAGGTTGGAAGGAAATATTCTTCTTGTGGGTCACTACAGGTAATGGTCACTGATGCCATTCTCATTTCTACACCTTAATTCCTGGATCTGTAACTCTTAGCTGTGATAAAAAGCATCGTACATTGGGGCCTGAAGTAATATATGCAACCATCTGGAGAACTAGGCCTCCATTATGCAAGATATTGCCACCTAGCTGGTGCTGAAACTGTATTGCAAGAGCATCCTATTATTCTGTGAAAGCAGATGTCTCAGAATAGTGAGGAACACAAAAACATGAGTGAATTGCTTGATCCTGGGTCTGTTGTTTTAAGTCATTCACTGTGAAGCGAGTTTTTTTTTTTTTTTTACCAGAAGCAATATTGCATGGAATATTGTGACAGTGCATAAGGTATTCTGTAAGTCCACAGATGGTAGTTTTTGCAGAAATATTTTATAAGAAGAGAAGGGAAATCTTAC
>NW_004955409.1:21033747-21073182 GCF_000276665.1 Chinchilla lanigera | reverse complement strand
TAGTTCATTGAAAGGAACAGTTAGTACTTACACTGTCTGAGCAATTTTGCTTGCCTATATCCGGTAATCTGAGCAACTACTTTGAAGATAACAACATGCAATATAATAACCATTGTTAATTTCCTCTCATGACGTTTTCAAATTCCTTGTCATTTACATTATTGTTATTATTATTGTCTTTAAAATCAAAAAGAAGAGCAAACAATAAATTCTGGTCCAGTCCAATAGATGCAATTTTCTCACTTTGCTATAGTTTTAATATCAATAGATTAAAGATAGCTTCAAGAAAAAAGAAAGTAAAATATGTCTAAATTTTCTATATAAAAATTTTAATTGGAGAATTTTAAGTCATGTATATTATCCTTGAAATCTTTCATTATTTACTTTTAGAATTAAAGCTAAAGAAATGAAGCAACCTATTTAACAGATGCAGCAGATGTCCATAGTGTTCTAAAGTGCAGAGAGCAGAATTCATTAGCTATGGTTCCTTCTGTGGCTGTACTGAGCTGATGCAGAATGATAGAGGTGATGGCACATGCTCATGGCAGAGCAGTTCAGATTGAGACAGGATCCAGGACAAATGCCGTTCAATTTGCTCATTTCGTTGTATTTAGACCAAGAGAAAACTCCTTACACTATTTTGTTCTTTAGAATGACTGACTTGCCCTAGTTTTATTTAAAAAGACTTTTGTATGATAGATATTCTTGGTCCTTAGCTCTATTGGGAAACAAAATAGACAAAATTCCTTGCTTTTGTGTAGCTAATATACCAGCAAGGAAGCATAAATAAAAAAATATATTTATAGGATGTTAGAAAATGAAACTGCTGTGAAGAAATGTAAAACCAGGCTCAGAAGAATTAGGGGTGGATGGGGCAAAGCGGTTTTCAGTAGGCACAGTTGAACAGCCAGAATTTGATTGGACGCCCACATTTTCAGTAAAGTTGACCGTGAAAATTCCTGTTATTGATTTAATATGTCACTTCAGCTGTAATCAGACTGTTCTCTTACCTATAACATCAAAATTAATCTATAATTTTAGAAATAATTTCTTCTTAAGCAGAGAATCAATGAGTCTCTGAAAGATTATTTTACTCTGGATTTTTTATAATGTTGAAATTTAAAGTACCTCGTGTTTGTTAATTATTTCTATTTTTAGTAAAATAAATAGACTCATGATACAGTAAATATTGTGGGAAAGCAGAAATACACTAGTAAACTTCCAAGATGTAAAACTTCCTTGGAGGCTATCTGAGAGAATGCATAATAAAGATATCAGATTAATTTTGTTTGCTTGTTTTTGTGCTTTCTTTCCTTAGGTCAAAGTTTCTGTTGATGATCTATGTCAGAAATTAGGCTTTTGTCCATGGATTTCTGATTAGTTTTCAGGTATAATATTAACTAAATCTTAAAATGTGCTTCCTAAAGTGTAACTTATTTTTAGCAAGACTTAGAGATATATTAATCGCTGCTTTTAAACCCTGAACAAAATGAAGTTTCAAGCCAGGAAAACGGAGACTCACTTTTAGATCTGAATTATTTATTTTTAATTGCTATTTAGATTAAATATGTTTCTATATCGCATTTCCTCTATTCACTTCAGATGTGGTATTAAAAGTAATTTATATCAAATACTTCCATAGATAATTTAAGTATGACTGGGCAATCGTACCAAAATGAGTGATTAAAAAAAGAACTAGAAAGAGAAGTATAAAAGGATTCATCTATTTTTAAAACTCATTTACCATGTGCATATGAGAGCTAAGGGAGGAGCTACATGAAGGTGAGTGAGTCAAGGTAACTGAGTCGAAGATGCTCTGGGTACACAGTGGCATCTCTGCAAGAGTGCTGATGTGTGCAGGGATATAGTGATTTGATATGTTTGGAATATGGGATTCCTAAGGGAGAGGATTAAAAGATACACTGACAAAATAAATACAATTTTCATAATAATAATTATGTTAAAAACAAAGTGGCAAAATATGTAGACAGACAATAAATCCACTTTCACAGTCTGAGGTATTTCCGATGCTGACACGGCAGGCTGAAATGGGATAACTGTTGGAGCATTGTGAGTTTGTTCTCACAATGGGGATTTGGTGGACATGTCAGTAAGGATGGTGAAAACCAAATGGATCCAAGAGATTAGAATAAAATTGGGAGGTTCATATTTTTGTGGATGAGTAGAGCTCAGAGGGATATGGGAATAGGTAGCCATACGTGTCTCCTACATGGGCAAAAATATCTGTCATGTTGCCATTTCCATGAAGACATTTGACAGGCTTCCTGCCAAACATGAGGCATTCAGTTTGGAACACTTTGTGTTGGAAGTTCACAGTGATCCCAGGCAGATACATCTTGGAGAAAATTAGCATATGCATTGCAAGAGAACATATATACTACAAGAAAAACCAGGCAGGAGATTTAGATGGCACACTTTAGTTAAGACTAGAAGAGCAGCCTACAGCAGAAATAGGAAGAGACAAAACAATTGGCAAAAAAAAATTAGATAGACATTAGTTTTATTTTCTGCAGTATTTTCATTTGATTCCAAAGGTATTTGGTGAAATTCAATAACATAACAGAAAAGCAAAGTAACAATTACTGTAAACTATAGTAACTGAAGTAATGTAGAGAAAAAAACTTTTTAAAGTGGCATTTAATTAGTTGACACAGAGAACATAAGATGACATTCAATTTCTACAAGTACTCTAAAGGGGGAGAGCACAGTATCATAGTCAAAATGTGGAACTACAGAGAAGAGAAGGCTTTATATTTGCAGTTTACTTTGAAATGTGCCAAAAATAAGATGGACTGAAGGATGGACAGAGTGATGAATAAATGAAAGGATGTGATAAAACAAGCAAAGTAAAATGAATAATCTAGGTGAGAAGTTGGTAGGCTGAAATCTTCACTATTTGCTATGTCATTGAAAACTATCAAAGGAAAATGTGGGACGAGGGGGAAACAAGGGCATTTCGTATCTGGCACCATTATTTTTCAGCGTCTCCTAGTGCTCTACATGTAAACCAAAATCTATGGGTGCTCAACTATGTGAAATGACATTGTGCTTTTCAGTAATCCACACAGATCTTCCCTTCCACTTTAAATCATTTTTATATTACTTGTAATGACTAATATAGTTAACTGTGATGTAAGTGGCTTTTAATATTTCACTGTTTAAGGGATTATTATGGTTTGTGTCTGGATGTCCCCCCAAAGCCTCATGCAGTCATGGGGCAGGCTTCTAGAGTTTATGATTGATTCATGGTCCAATGTTGGAATTATAGATGTGAGTGCTACACCTGCCCTGGGGTGGGTAGTTTGCATACAGTGTAAAGGAGGGTCAGAGGCTTGCTCTTCCAGCTGCTCCTCCCCTTTGCTCTTGTTGCTGTTGTTGTTTTCTGCTGCCATGAATGGATGCCCTGTGCCATGTGCCACCCTGCCTTGGAGCCAGCTGAGTGTGGACTGAAACCTCCACACACTGTGAGCTAAATAAATCTTTCCTTCCTAAATTTTGGCAGGTATTTTGTCTCAGTAATGAAAGAAAAGTAACCAAGACAGAATTTGGTACCAGAGCAGTGGGGTCGTTGCTGTGACTATACCTGATCCAGTGGTTCAAGAACCTTTGGAAATGGCTTGTGGGAAGAGCTTTGGAAGGTTCGGAGAGGTCGCCTGAAAAAGTAGAGCTGGAATGCCTTCGGCTGTTCTGTTTGGGAGATTCTGGTCAGAGTTAGGAAGAACAGAAGGCTGATCGAAATCCTGCCAGTAAAGACTGAGTTTGGAGGGTTTGTGATGGGAAGGACTTCACTGGGTGCTGGACTCCAGATGATGTGTGCTATGGTTTGGCAGAAAGTTTGTCTGCATTTTGCTCGTGTCCAGACTTTGCCTGAGACTGAGATTAAGGGTGGCGGCAAACTGATTAATCTGGCAAAAGAAATTTCCAGGCAGTCGAATATTGGGGCAGTGGCATGGCTATTGTTGGGGGCTTTTAGCCAGATTTATGTTGAGAATCAAGAGCAAAGAGCTCAGCAGGATGATTTAAAATGTTGTGAGTTTGGGCAGAAAGGAAGCTCCAGTAAAGCTGTGGACTGCAAAGACAAGGCTGAGGAGATCTCTATTGCTGAGAAGGAACAGGAGAATACAAAAGATGGCCTGAGATCATCAGAAGAAGTAGCAAGTCTCCACCCTTTACAGCATCAAAACTGCAAAGGTGAAAGACTTTGCTTTGAGGAGAAAGATGCACAATGCCATGTTCCAGAATGGTGGCAGTGGCTGCACCAAGTTCAAGAATTTTGGTGGCATAGAGAATTTGTTCCTCAGAATCAGGTCCAAAGTACCCAGTGATCCAGGCACTCCACCCTATGGCCAAGAGGGACGAAAGCTTGGCTACTGCTCCAGGTGGCAGCAGACCCTGGCATCATCCACGTGATGCTAGTTTTAAGTGCATTCAGAATTCAAGAGTTCCGGGCTTAAAGAGGCTTCCACACAGATTTCAGAAGAATTTCTGGGAGGCCAGGCAGTGTGTCCCTGAGAGGGCAGCATGTGAAGCTTTGAGTATGAAGCAAAAGGAGCAGTGGAGACCTCAGAAGTTCGGAAAAGCTAGGAATGTGGATTGTGTGAGGAAAGCTGTAAGGAGGGAGCAAAGTGGGCCCAAGAGAGAAGCCATGGGAGCTGTAACCACCAGAAGTGCTATAAGGGTAGAGTCACACAAGCACTTTGGAGTTCACAATGTGCCACAAGTTGCTTCAGATGCTGGATGTGGAATTACAAGACTTGATGTTTGCCCTGCTGGATTCTGGACTTGCTTTGGTCCCAATGCTCTACATCCCCCTGTTTGTGTTTTTTTGGAATGGTAATGTTTATTTTGTGCCATTGAGTGTTGGAAGTGTTTAACTTTTCATTTGTACAGTGGCTCACTGTTACGAGTTTGCCTTTCATCTTGGAGGAGACTTGGTACTTGGACATTTTAGCAGTGCTGAAACTGTTAGGAATTTGCCAACTCTTGAAGATGGACTAAATGCTGTTCGTATAAAGGGATGTGCATGAGTCTTTAGGTGTGCCAGGGGTGGAATGTTATGGTTTATGTCTAGATGTCCCCCCAAAGCCTCATGCAGTGATGGGTGCAGGCTTCTAGAGTTATGATTGATTCATGGTCCAATATTGGAATAATGGATGTGAGTGCTACACCTGCTTGCATACAATATAAATAACTTGCATACAATATAAAGGAGGGACAGAGGCTTGCTCTTCCAGCTGCTCCTCCCTTTTGCTCTTGTTGCTTTTGGTGTTTTTTTGCCACAGTGAATGGTTGTGCCATGTGCCACCCTTCCTTGGAGCCAGCCGAGTGGACTGAAATCTCCACAAATTGTGAGCTAAATAAACATTTCCTTTCTTAATTTTGGGAGTCATGTATATTGTCTCAGCAATGAGACGGGATAATACCAAGAAAAAAATCTGTACATATTCAGTAACAACATGTATTTTCTCAATCCATGGTTGGCTTAATCTGCAAACATAAAATCAGTCGACATATAGGGCCAAGTATATAATGGTGTTAGGGAACAGAAGCAACCTGAATTTCCCATCTCTTTTTTTAACAAGACATTTTGTATTCTCCCATAAGTCTATTTGCATGCCCCTTAAACTTGAACTGGTCCTGTGATTTGCTTTTATTAATAGCAGGAAAGTGACTACGTACCAGCTGAATCTAGATCTCCAGAGATTTGTGACTCTACTCTCTTGAAACCTTGCCACAGGCAAAGGAGCACAGGTGGCCAGATGCTGGAAGATGAGAGGCCATATTGAGCAGATCTGAATCATTCCATCTGAGACCAACCTGAAAGAGCCAGCTTCTGGCTTATGGGGAAACTCATTCTAAGCCCTGAGAAAGCTCAGCCAAGATCAGCATGATGCTACCCAATTTGTAATTTAAGAAAAATAATAAGCAGTTGTTGAAAAGATACCAACTTTGAGGAGGTTTGTTGAAAAAAGGGGAAAGAAAAAGAAACCTCTAGACTTTAAAAGTTAGAATATATTTTACCATACTACATTAAAGAAGCTGAGATTGCACTTTTTTCTCTGTAGGCCCCATCATATTGCTTGATTCAGCAGAGAATAATAAATTGCATTTTCTGATTTTCCCTTAAAATAACTGCTAAAGACAAAACATAAAATAGATAGGAAAATAACCCTGCAAAATTTGACAACTTAAACATGTTGTTATAGCTTATGTATGTGTGTTTGTTAATACATTTTCATTCTTTTATCTTTAAAATCAATTAATATTACAGACTGAAAAAAACTAAATTCTACTATTTAAATGAATACACCTAATGAAAATAACAACATCTCAATAAATAATGCATTAAAAATAAGCAAGTTCTCTACTAGATTTCATGAGGGATAATAAAGAGATGATATCATAACACAGAACATGCTCTAGTCCTAATCATATATAGGTGATATGACAATTGGTTATTATTGTCTGCTTGGTGGGACTGAGATGCCCATTAGATTAGTAAAATGGAGTTCTGGGTGTTTCTGTTTTTTGGAGATTTCTAAACAGTATAAATGAGGACAATTTTTTAAAGTGTCAGGACCTACACTGAGTAGGAGATTGTATAAATAACCAATAGGATAATTCACTGTAGCAGCCAAGTGGAAATGTCCCTGAGGCCTCCTGGTCTGTCCTCTACCAAGCAACAAACAGCAGTCAGTGTGTTGGTGTTCAGGAGGAGTACGGCTGGAAGATGAGGTGAAAATGTGAGCACAGTGAAATTATGACCACTCACAATCTGAGGAGAAATACGGGAAATTTTACATACAGTAAAATGACCCATAGCTCACTCTCATGATAGATGAGTAATTACATAAATTCTATAGCCCTTGCTGTTCCTCCTACGGAGCTTTTTAGTGATTAAAACACACATCACTACTGCCAGGAGGAATGAGGCAGAAAACACACAATAGAAGAAAGATAATATCATAAAAGCAACTCATACAACTCAACAAGTAGAATTCTCTATAGTGAAAGTGAAGAAGTTTACATAAACACATTGGGTATATTATTAGAATAAGTACAGTTAATGATTTTAGAAAAATGAGAGAAGTCATTGAATTTATAAGATCTAAAATATGTATTTAAAATTTCATTATTAAATAGCATATGAGTAACAGAATAGATGTGGCCAAAGAGAACAAAGAAAGCAAAAATGTTTAATATAAATAATATATATATTATATATATATCAGATAAGTTGTTATATCATTATTTAAAAGCAGTTTTTAAGAAGGCAAATATTAAACAATGGATCATAGCTAATACTCAAATGAAGAAGTGATATTTATTGAAAAGATGAATTAAACCACAGAATTCACCAATATAACATTGTAAGAAACAACTTAAAATAAAATATGGCAGGAAGATTAGAAAAGACAAAAAACATATGGGATGAGTTGTTGTCAAAAGAAAGATAACAAAATACATTCAAGATAAAATGCTTTCAAAAAGATAAAGTGAATGTACATTTTTGGCAATAGTAGAATTCCTCCAGAATGATGAAATTAAACATTTAATATACCACTTGTGAAGTATAAGAAATAAAGACTAACTTTTCCTGACCTACCATTAATGATAAAAAGTAGGATAAGAATATTGGTGAAAATGGAACATGACCCTGTTTTTCATACCAAGACAATGATAATATAACACAGTAGATGTTTGGTAATATAAATATAACATATATATATATGTGTGTGTGTGTATATGTGTGTGTGTATAAGTATATATGCATTAAGCAAGCAACTCTATTTCTACTTATATAGCCAATAGATATGTTTACCTATGTTCACTAAAAGTATGCTGGTATTTTCCAAGCAACACATTCTTATAGTATAATCAAGGACTGTAGACCAGCCAAATAAGTTTGACTGAGGCCACATGTTCTGATATATTTACATAATGGAACACCAGCGATAAACAGGCTTGAACTAAAACTAAGAAGGTGGATAAACATTCTAAATAAAATTTTGTGCAAAAATACAATACAGGAAATGAATGCCATCTTCTGTGAGGGTGAAAAATAAGGACGAGGGAGAGGTCAAAATAGTCATTATTCTTTTAGTGGTGGTGTTGTGACAAAGGAATGTAGAACACTTACTTTTCATACAAAAAGTTTCTGGTTTTATCAGATGTTTATTACACAGATTTTTCATTATGAAAGTAATTGTCTACATTTTGATTTGTATGCTTTTTGTGCTTTTATTATGCAAAGCAATGTAAAAACCTTTCTCAAGGCAAATCCGAGAAAAAAATCTGTCTGTGAGCTGTACTGTGTTTAAAAATCAAGATGTACACAGTGAATAAAATATGCGTACTTCTGTGTAAGAAATAGTGGAAGCTTAAGTATTCATACTCTAATTTGCAATAAAAACAGAAGCAAGGAAGGAAGCTAGTTACACCGCAAACAAATTTGAAAGATTATTTTTAATAGTCACACAATTTTAAAAATTGCTTGTTGGGACCTGATACTTCACTGAGTTAAAAAAATGTATACCTAAATAAACCTTTCATTCCTATTATTTCACACACTGAAAACTTTAAAGATTTCTTTTGGTTTTCAGAGTCAGTATCAAAACTAAAGCAAGTAGGACGGTGTAGATTACTTCCTAATACTATCCTCCCACTAGAGGGTGAAGATATGCTTTGTGTTACAAACTTTTAAATTCATTCTGCCTTTGTCAAGGAAAACTTTTGAAAGTGAAGGAGGCCTTTCTTCCACAGGCTACATCCTCATTTTCTCAAATGCCAATTCAAATTGCAGACGCATAAAGACAGAAAGGAAAACATTCAGCTGCAATTCTCTATGAACTGTGTCAAACTGTGTAACTGGTAATTTTCTTGAACAGAAGGAAATAATTTTGCAATCCCTTTTGGAGAACAGAGGAGGTTTTCCTTTTTTCTTTATAGCAGTCATTACCATATTTCTTCACTGTGTAGTGTTGGGAAGGTAAATGCAAAAACCTGATTTCCTTTATGTTTGTACTTTGTTTTCTTATAACTTAGATATGGTAGAGCTCAAATTTTAATGTGGTTTATTGTCTTTCACAGAGATTAAAGGTACCCAAATGTGTCAAAATGAGCATTAAAATAAACAGGTATTTAAACATATCTCCGCACCAGATTTTAATCAGATTCATCACATTAGTGACCATCTGTTTTAAAATACACCTCAATTAAAATGCATTTTTGCCCTCAACTAAGTTTTACTTTAGCAAATTGATACAAGAGGACTAAAACATCTCAACCTTTAGTACAAGAGTAGCTCTACATAACTGCCTCATGAACTTGTGGGATAGATGGTCACTCTCAGATATTATGGAAATGCCTGGATAAGCAATAATTAATTCATAGAATTATTTCTCTCTAGTGACACCTTCTTCACATGGATGCTAAGGAACATTATCTTTATTTCTTTATTCTATGTCAGTAGCCTCTTCTTTCCAGCTTCTTTCCTTCCAGTTCCTAATTTTTTTTTCTTTGTCTTTTTGAGATAGGGTGTCGCTATGCAGTTCAGGTCAGCCTTAAGCTCACTTTGTAGCCCAGGTTAGTCTTGAACTTCCAATAATCCTCCTGCCTCAGCCTCCTAAGTGCTGGGATTATAGGCATGTGTCAACACACCTGGCTCCAGCTTCTAATCTTTATCTCTCCTCACTTACTCCACCTGGTGAGGTCACCTAATGTCATGGTTTTAAGCACTATTCAAACACACCTGGCTTCCAAAAGTATGTCTAAAACTAGTATCTCCCGTCTGCCTGCTAGACCCATACATCACTGACACATTTACTTAGGCATATGCTAGAAATCTGAGACTTCCACTCCATTGATCCACTTTTTACACTTGCACTGATACCATCTTGGTTCACACCCTTATAATTTTTGGCCTGCATATTTGCCCCTGCTTGGTGTGTGATTTCTTCATCTCAAGGTGTCTAACTTCACCTCCTAGTCGATTATAGCAATCATACTTTTCTACTTGCTTTTCTCTGAAACCCATGAACTTATTCTTTCTTCTAAATTTTGCGCTAGATATTCAGTCTGGAATACCCTTTCATAGCTATCTACATGGAACTCTTCCTCTGCTCTTGGAAGCTTTATTTTATTTAAATACCAACTTCTCACTCCCATGTTGACCCTCCCAGTTCTCTTGCATCACTAACCGTGTGCTATATTATTTGTTCCTTGTACTTATTGTCTGTTTCTCCTCACCATTATATAAACTCCACAAGGACAAGGATTTTTGCTCTTTTCACCTTTTTGTTTCCAGAACCTATCACAGTGTTGGACACATATGCTAGTAACTGATTAAATAATTGTTGATTAATGAATGAAGAAAATGCTGTCTTTCTACTGAGCTTGAAGCCGATATAAGTCACAAGACTCTGATGTGAAGTTATTCACTTATAAAATCTTGAATTTTAAATTTTTAGCTAACATTGTTAGGAATGTTGAAACTATTTAATAGTGTTGTACAGAAGCAAAATAGCAAATACGTTAAAAAGTAAAGAGACAACCATTTGATTTTAATTCTAAGCAGAAGGTTTGCCAGGTGCGGTGATGAAGGCCTATAATCCCAGCACTCAGGAGGCTGAGGCAGGAGGATCTGTGGGAGCTCAAGACCAGCCTCGGCTACAAAGTGAGCTCAAGGCCAGCCTGAACTGCATAGTGAGACCTTGTCCCCAAAAGATAGATAAATAAATAAATAAATAAATAAATAAATAAATAAAAATGAAGAGAAGATTTAAATGAATTCAAAACAGTTTTCTGAATAAATTAAAATATAAACTAAAGCCAAACCTTTTCGGAGAAAGAGAAGAGGATCAAGCAAAGAGCAGAGAAGAACTGCTGAGGGAGAAAAGGGTTGGAAAATGATTGATTCCTTGTATATGTGTGTACCAATTTCCCCAAAGAAATGTAAATACCACATATGGTAAACATGCATCAATAAATTAATAAAAAATAATTTATTTTAGATGTGAACTTGAAAATCATATGATACCATATATATTATATATATTTATATGTATGTACACAATTTTTATAATATTTTATTAGTATGGGTTCATGATCTGTAGTTACTATGCTTATGTGGAGGCTGGTACAGATAGCCCTGGCATCTCCGTTCTCTCCCTTCCCCTTCCTTCACTTCTGTCTCCATCCCTAGATTCCCCTTCCATTTGCAAAATGTCTCCCTCTCTGTTTCCTATCATTTGTCTTTTATTCTGTTCTTATTTATACTCTGAGTTTCTTATATAAGAGAAATGATGGGATATTTAACTTTCTGTGTCTGATTTATTTCAATTAGCACTGTGGCCTCAAGGTGCATATATTTCAGCATCAATGACTCATATTTATTCTTTATGTCTGAGTAGTTCTCAATTATGTGTAAATACCACATTCTTATTATCCATTCATCTGTTGGTGGACATATAGGCTGCTGCCAAGAATTAGCTATTGTGTGAATTATGCTATGAACATGAGTCTGCCTGTATCAGTGTAATATGATGTCTTTCACTTGGGGAAGATACCCTAAAGAGATATACCTGGGTTGGACGGAATGTCTATTTTTAGTTTTTTGAGGAATTTCCATACTGATTTATGTAGTATTTTCCTAGTTTATATTCTCACCAAAAATAAGGAGTATAGAAGTGTTCCTTTTTTCCCAACAAGTTAGCTAGTATTTCTTGATTTTTGAGTTTGTGATGATAACCATTCTTTCAGGAGTACAGTGGAGTTTCAATGTTGTTTTGATTTTCTTTTTTTCAATGGTCAACGATACTGAATAATTTTCATGCACTTATTGGCCACTTGCACTTGTTTGCAGAAGTGTGTATTGATATCATTTCCCATTTTTATCAGTTCTTTTACATTTGATGGTTCATTTTTTTATACATTGTAGATATTAGTACTCTGTCCTTGAAATAGCTAGTATCACTTTTCCCATTCTGTATGTTATATTTTTACTATGTTGATTGTTTCATTTTGTGTTACAGAAACTTAAATTTGTCATAATACATTTTCTTGATTCTTGGGGTTATTTCTTGTGCAACTTGAGTTCTCTAATGTATAGGTTTTTGATTCATTTTGTTTTTATTTAATTTAGGGTGAGAGATATGGGTCTGGATCAATTCTTCTACATGTGAACAATCAGTTTTCCCAGCAGCATTTAATAAAGAGGACATCTATCCTCTGTTGTACATTTTTGGCCCCTCTATCAAAGACCAGATGGCTGAAAGTGCCTGTGTTTCATTCCTGAATGACCATTTCTGTTCCACAGATCTTCATGTCTGTTTTTTTTTTTGCCAATACCATACTGTTTTTATCAAGGTAGCTTTGTAATAAATCCTGAAATCTGAGACTGTGATGTTTCATGCTTTGCTCACACAGGACTGTTTTTGCTATGTTGGATTTCTTCTCATTAGATATAAATTTTAGGATTGGTTTTCCTAGTTCTGTGAAGAATGATGTTGATATTTTGATTGGGATTACAATAAATGTAGATGTTAGTTTTGGTAAGATGGCCCTTTTGTCTATATTGGTTTCACCTATTCAGGGACAGGTGAAGTCTTTCCATTTTCTGATTGTTTTTCCAGTCCTTTTATTTGGATGTTATGGTATTTATTACAGAAGTCTTTCACTTCCTTGACCAGCGTGGCACCTAAATATTTATTTTTGGAAGTATTGTGAATGAGATTGTTTTCCTAATATCTTTCTTGGTGGGTTCATTATATATGTACAGGAGCTCTATTTTTATGCATTTATTTTGTATCCTGCTATTTGGTAAATTAGTTTATTAGTTCCTTAGGGGTCTTTCACTGGAGTGTTTTGAGTCTTATAGATAAAGGATCATATTACTTATGAAGAATAATCTGTCTTCCTTTCCTCTACATAGATCTTTTGTTTCTTTCTTTTGCCTGTATTCTATGGCTGAAGTTTTGAGGACTATGTTGAATAGGAGAGGTGAAATTAGATGGTGTTTTTCATGATCTTAGAGGAAAAGCTTTCAGTTTTTCCCCATTTATTTTGATGCTGGCCATGAGTTTATCATAAAGGAATTTTATCAGTTTGAGATAAGGCCCTGATATAAATATTTTCATCAGAGTTTTAATCATGAATGCATGTTCAAATGGGTCAAAAGTTTTCTCTGTGCCTTTTAAAATGACCATGCTATTTTTTCCTTGCTTCTGTTTATGCGATGTATTTCATTTATTGATTTATTTATATTGAACTATCCTTGCCTCCCTGAGATAAAGCATCCCTGGGATGAACTATTTGTATTTTAAATTTCCTTGGTTTGCTTTTTGTAATTCACACATATCTAGGAATTTTTTCAGCTCTTTTAAGTTCTCCATTTTTTGGAATATAAGTATGTAAAGGAATTTTTTTATAATCTGCTGGTTTTCAATAGTGTTGGTTGTGATTTTACCTTTTTCATTTCTATTTGCATTGATATGGGTTTTCTTCTTTCCTTTTTTGGGTAAGTTTTGGATCTTATCTGTGTTGGTTTGTGGGATATTTTTTTGCAAAGAAACACAATATAATACAGGACACATATATTATATGATTATTTATAATAGTCACCCAAAGAAAAATATACAAAAGAGATTGCAGGAAATCTGTCCACACACTAAGACCAAGGAATCCAGCTGAGGGCCTGGATCCCGTGGAAATGTCCTACATGAGTCCAGCTGAAGACCTAGAGCTCATAACAATGCCTCCCATGGGTCTACCTTGAGGCCTAGAGCCCATAACAATATCTCATGCAGGTCTATTTCACAAATCTGCGCTGGGAAGGCCCAAAGGTCATGGTGGATCTAGAAAGTTTGTGCCAGCAGGATGAAGGATCTGTGCTAGCAGGCTGAGGGATCTGCACTGGAGCCAGGAAGTGATGCTCAGAAGAATCTGAGCTCCCTTCAAAGGTACCACAGCCATCCTCAGCAACAATGAGGTCCCGAGCTCTTCTGATGATCAAGATGGCTGAGTTCCTATCAGGGAAGACAATGCAGCAGGCTTTCCCAGGAGACTGGTAATGCATCATCTTCCCCTCCAGAGGCAAGAAACAATGCTCAAAGTGAGGACCAGAGCTCCCCCAAAATGAACCAAAAACATTCTCAGTGCCAATGAAGTCCCAAACTCCTTGGAGGATGAAAACAGGCAAGTTCATCAGGGAAGCCAGCATGACAAGCTCCTCCAAAAGAACCAACAGCTTCTTACAGCTTCTACCAGCTCCCAAAAGGATTTTTCTGCTCCCAACAGCTTCTCTTCTTCTTCTCCAGTTCTGCCTGTTATGCTGCTGGCAACAATCCCCAGGTGGGCCTCCAATACCCAGCACCACGCTTACTCAGTTCAGCTGGGGGTTATAAGTTGACCACCATTTTTCAATCTACTATATTATCTTTTCAGAGACTGACACTTTAATACATTGATCCTTTATATTATTTTTTAGTCTCAATTTTGTTAATTTTTCCCATGTTTATAATTTCTTTTCTGCCGTTACTTTGGATTAATTATACTTCTGTAGGACTCAGCTGCATTACTGAATTATTTATTTGGGATTGCTCAATTTTTTAAATGTGTAAAACCTTCCATCTCAGAACTCCTTTCATTGTGTTGCCCAGGTTTTGCCATGAGTTCATTGTCATCTGACTCCAGGAACTTCTTTTATTTCTTCCCTGACTTATTTTGTGATCCTCTGATTATCTCATAATGTACTGTTTAATATCCATATTTTGTATAAAGTCTATGGTTTCTTTTGCTGTTGATCTCTAGATTTATGTCAGTATGACTCTATAGTATGAAAGACATTATTTCAATTCTTTTTTGTTTATGTAGGAATGCTTTATGGCCTAGGATATTGTCTATTGTAGAAAAGAGCTCTGTGTGCTGCTGTAAAAAATGTGCTTTCTATTATTGTTGGGTAAAATACTCTGCAGATACCTGTTAAGTCCATTTGTTCAGTGTTGGAGTTTGACATTGTTAATTTGTTAATACTTACCAGGTTTTCCTGCCTAATTATGAACATAGAGTTTTGAAGTCACCTGCCATGATTGTGTTGGTGTCTCTCTGTCCTTAAGATCCTATTTTTTTCATCAACTTGCATATGCCAACATGTGATGCATAGTTATGTGTAACTGTTATCTGTTCTAGTTAAAATGTTTCTGTTACTAGTGCATAGTAGCCATCTTTGTCTCTCTGATAAATTTTGGCTTGAAATCGGCTGTGTCTCAAAATAAAATAGCTTCTCCTGATTGTTTCATATCAGCTGAATACAGTACCATTTTCTATCCATTTGTCTTTAGTCTAGGAGTTGCCTTTCGGAGGAGGTATATCTTCTATAGCAATAGATGGTTGCATTTTTAAAATCTAATATGCCAATCTCTGTCTTTTGATTTCAAGTCAAAATCATTGACATGATTGACATGGCAAGTTATTATTGTAAGGTGTTTATGAATCCTGCACTTACATTATTATTCTAGTGCTGATCTTTTCGTTTTGGTTTTTATTTACCCTGTTCAACTACATTCTTGATTATATGTACACTTCTCTTTCAGCTCTGTGATTGCCATAGCCTTTCTGTTCCTAACTATGAGTGCCTTACCTTTTGAGGGGCTAAGGGTTTTTGGTGACATCTTTAAGTTTGAAAATGACAATTTCATTTTCTACTAGTAGAGTATCATAGTTTGGATGCAACAACCTGTGTCTATACCGTGGGCAGCTAAAAGTAAATTAATTAAGAACATAGTTTTCCTCATAGTGCTGAGACATACTGAAGTTGTATTTCAATTACCACTGCTAACATTTAAGAAATTGTAGCTGAACTGACAGTATCAATTGGCAATTGCCCTGTGTTAACTTCTGGAAAATGAATTCAAAAAGCTTTCATTTGATTCAAAAAAATGCATAAAAAAAATCTATTATCTTAACCAGTTAATTACTTGAAGCATCAGATGAGATGTATGAATAACATTACCATTTATTTGTTTAGGATTTTTAAAAATAGAGGCAACTTATATATTGATAGACCTTTTATATTTCAAGAAGTAACAGCTCATGGAAAATAAGTAAAGCTTTCTTAGTCATTGGATCCAAATGCTCAGTAATGCTTGATAGATGATGTGTAAACTCACCTTCAGGAGATTAATGTAATCAAGTACAACTTTATTAACCTAAGGTTATAGCAATATCCGTGAATATGACAGTAAACTTTTCTCAAATTAGCAGAGAACACTGACATATAGTGTCAAAACAAATTTGATTCACTAGGTCAAGTTTAGTCAAAGGTATTTTGTTGTTTGTTTTGAAACAAGATCTCATTGTGTAGTTCAAACTGGCCTTGAACTTACTATTAGCCCAGGCTGACAGCGATCCTCCTGCCTAATCCACCCTAGTGCTGGGATTAGAAGTGTGTGCCACCATGCCCAGCTAATCAAAGGTTTAAAGCTACCTAAGAAGCATTATTATAAAAAAGTCATGAAAAAGTAAGACTAAAGAACCCTATATTGTCCCATTCCCATCCCTCCCATCAAGATCTGAATAGTGTTGAAACCAACAACCCACAATTATCATGAAAATAGGATCCCACCAACCACCTAATGGGGCAAGACAGAAGAAACCCCAGAGGCCTGCATAACTTAACTCAGCCAATGATTCCTTGGCAAACCTAGTGTGTGGGAATACTTTTTTCATGTGAGCATTTATCAAAAAGAAACAAAGAAAGTGGTTTAAAGCACTGTGGATAAATTTGCACCAAATAATAGGCTAATTCAAAATCTTAAAGAGGAAAAGCTAATAAATATGTCAAAGGGAGGTTTGAAAATCTCTAACATAACCCTACACATGTGGAAGACTGTAAAATATGAATGATTATGAGCAAGTTCTGGAAAGAAGAAAGGATGCTCCAAATTCTTACCTGTAAGAAACTTCAGGCTCTGCACAAAAAGGAAGCAAAGACTTCAGCAGAAGTGTACACTATTGTCCTGCATGTTAAAAGGCAAACTCCAAGGGCACATAAAACAAGCTGCTGGACAAAGACAGAAGTATTTGGCTCCAGGGATTTAAGGACCCTTTCCAACCAATGTATGGGGGACCACTAAGCTGACTGAGTAGAGGTGATTTGTATAACATATATCACCTAAATATAATTAAGAGGGAAAATAAATCATCTTAATTAAAACAGAAAAAGAGGTGACAAAATCTAACACTCTGTAATGAAAAACACTGATAAGCTAGGAGTCAAAAGGAACTTTATCAAGGTGATAAATGGCTGATATCTTTAATGACAATAATTTAAAGATTTTATTTTATGATCATAAATACAACAGTGATCCTAATTTTGTAACTTTTGATCAGCATTTTAGGCATCACCTTGGTAAATCTGTAGGTCTTTATATTGAATAGAAATGGATATTTACAACTAATTTTTGTTGGATTGGATATGTAGGTTAGAGCTTCCGAATTTAACTAGAAGATTTTTTAAGATAATTTCATTTTTCTTTTGGTTAAACTTTTTCCATGTTACCCATATCAACTTAAAAGCATTTTATTCTATATATATTTAATATATATTATCTTATATATAGCTAATGTATATTTTATCTAATATATAATGTTTTACTTACTATATAATATAAAAATGAAAGTATTTTATCTAAAGTATGTATGTGTGTGTGTATGTATATACATAAAATATGAAAACTCAGAACAATGTGTGTTGTTTTACATTATAAGTGTAAAGTAAGAATTATCTTTCCAAGGGCTGGGGATTTAGCTCAGCGGCAAAAGCACCTGTCTGGCAAGCGCAAGGTCGTGAGTTCGGTTCCCAGTACTGGAAAAAAACCAAAAAACAAAACAAAACAAAACAAAAAAAGAATTATCTTTCCAGAGAGATTAACGTTACATATTCTAGCTCCAGTTACTTTTGGTGCCAGTGTATGACAATAAAGAAAATATCTAAGTAGAGATATAATTTCTACCTATTTAAATACTGATTACTTAGATTCAGGTTTGAAAATATTTCATAATTATTTCCAGTTTTAAATAGAAATATATGATTAATATAATTATTATTACTTATAACATTACATATATACTAGTATATATAATTAATATAATTTCCATTATATTACAATATTTATCATATGTTATACATCATTATGTTTAATTCATATAATTCCCATATATAATGGGTATTACTATATATTATATATTTTAATATATACCACTCTGTATAATATACATATGGATTCTGATATATATGTCTTATTTTATATAAACATACCTGTATATATAATACATATATAATTTATTTTTGCCCAAATTTTCTTCTAGCAGCCTGTGAAAAAGAAAGGATTTCCTTGTGAATTTACTTCATTTTCTTTTTTTTTTGTTTTTTTTTATGGAACAGGGAATTGAACTCACAACCTTGCACTTGCCAGGCAGGCGCTGTACCACTGAGCTAAATCCCCAGGCCCTACTTCATTTTCTAATGCCACTTTTAAATAGGACTGTTAAAGCCTAATAAAGCCTTCAACAATAGAAAATATGTATACTCACACCTTTTAATTTTGTGACAACCTAGAAAGGTACACATTTTCATCTGTCTTTAAAATTTAATGAAATGTGCCCACAAAATCTCAAATGTGTCTTTTTTCTGTGAACAATTTGTTTTAGTTCATTTCCTTTGGCAATTACATTAACATTTAATAAAATAGAGATTATGAAGAAGTACTCAAAATGGTAATTTTCAAAAAGATTGTGTCTATGAGGTGGAACAAACATTAAAAGTAAGAAAATGGATTCTAATGAATATTTCAAGATACATGGTAAAATGTAAGTCATTCAATGGTATCCTTTCCCTATATTTAATGCTATTCTCAATGAATATCTCTTTGGAGTACTTTGCTAATTTACATTATTACTTTAAAGGTCTGTCAATGAATTACCAAATGGAATGAAAAGTTGTATTAGAAAAAGGCGATCAAATAACACAAGAGAAATATTTTTAGCAACACAATTCAAAAACAAATCAGAACAATCAATTTCTTGTTAGAATTAAATGATTCATTTGAATAATTTTGTATGTAGATGTTTAATAGAATTGCTTTTCCCTGATAAGTCAGATGCTTTCATGATATGCTATTTAAATTGCTAATTTGCTCCTTGAATTCTAATGTAATTGTACAAAAGTTACATATTACTATCTTTTTTGTCTAAATTAATATCAAACCCTAGAGATCTTTCATGAACTTTAATGGATGATTTACTTAATAGTAAAGTTCTCTGGAAGCAAAAATGCTAAGATGCCCAATTCTTAAGTTGAGGAATCTGTTTCCGCCTTTTTACATGGTATAAATCATGGAGCAATCATCTAAATTCTCATAAATTTCTTTTTACCCCCATATACTTATCCTAATCCTACTGTAAAAATTAGTTAAAATCATTGAATTAATCTGATAGTCACATTTTGACTTGGATGTACCAAACTAAACAAATTTCAACTATTACAAGTGTATATGAGTCGTACTTCCCATAATTATTTTCTGAAATAAAATAATTATTGTGATTTGAGTTGCATCAATGTGAAGTGCTTAGATATCATTTCCAAAAAGAAATGAAAGGAGCTAAGGGTAACTAAGTCACGGATGGCCTTAGTTACTTTTTTGGCCACTAATGTCTGGTGTTTTTTGACCAGGAAAAATATGACAGACAGAGATGGTCAGTAAGTTGCAGATTTCTGCTACCATAACATAAATGAGACTTAATGAAAATATAGTGAAAATATTCATCTGTTCCATTTCTCCCATATATATCTCCCTTGTTGCTTGTGACTTTATCTGTAAAATATATTTCCCTATTCTAGCATCCGTGACTATAGTATCTATAATAAGATCCCAAAATCTTATGTATCAATGTGTTCTTTCCAATCCAATTTTCTAGATTTGGGACCAACTATTGATTAGTTTTCAAAAAGTTTGTGTGTAAAAAAAGACTTATTCTTATTCCAGAAATGTCTGATATCTGAGATCTGATACTAACTTTTTACACAGATAAGGATGAACTGAGCTAGCTAATGTTTTATAAGATTATTTTAAGACTTATCCATAAGATTATCTTATAAGGTATTATTTAAAGTTCAAAATAAGTTAGCACAGAGGAAAAATTATTTGCATTAATTAAGTAATATTTTCTAAAACATGGTATAATTGGATGACTGATTTCACAGCCTTGCTTAATTGGATGACCAATAAGACATAAAACACTCTGTTTTCTCTGAGTTCTTCAGAAATGAAGATTCTTCACACATATATTAACAGTTCATAATCATGAGGTGGATGTTCACTGTATAAGACTAAGAAAGAGCCTGGGGGAACTGTATTTACAGATTACTAATTCCTGAACTTTTCTGTGCTTATCCCATTTTTCTGATGTACCTGCATTAAAGTATAATTGAGTCTTTTTTTATAATCTGACTTTATATAATCATAAGACCTAAGTGTCCATTGTAAGAATTGGTAACCACTTATAATGTTATATAGTAAGAAAACTACAACTGGATTTACTATTAATACAGTGTCATAGCAATAAAAAATGAACACTTTCTCCAAATGCAGAGCGGGTATGTGCATGTGTGTGTATGTGAGAGAGAGAGAAAGAGAGAGAGAGAGAGGTAGAGAGAGAGAGAGAGAGAGAGAGAGAGAGAGAGACTCATGTGATTACAGAAGCTGATATATCTCAAGGTTAGCAGTTATCAAGTTTGGCCTATGAACGGCAGTGGTGTAATCCCAATGTGAAGCCTGCCATACTCAAACTTTCAGTTTAAGTTTGAAACAAAAGCAAACAAAAATCTCAAATCCCAGTTCAAAGGCAGCCAGGCAAAAGGAATTCGATTTTACTTGGCAAAGAGTCTGCTTTTTGTTTTTCTAGCCTTTTATTGAGGGAGTGAAGTTCATCTACACTAGACTAACAATGTGCTTGTAGTGATTCAAATGGTAACCTCATCAAAAACACCTGACATACACACAATTAATAACATTTCACCAAGTATCCAGGGGCTCTGACCCAGTCAGTTGAGACAGAAAATTATTTTTCACACTACCAGAAAGACAACATCTGTAGAATATACACAAAAAAAATGAGAAAGGAATCATTACAAGAAAAATCAACTAAGCACAAAAAAGCAGTATTAGAACTGCAGTGGAAAGCAGACACACCAAAACGACACCCAGGATTTGGAGACAGATCTGTTTTATGTTGACAGACACTGGTCAGAATCATTCCCAGAATATCAGGCCTTGAAGGCCCAGGGAGGGAGGTTTTCATGGAGTCGAAAGGGGAAATACAGAGGCAGAGGACTTGTCTGTCTTTGTACGGTTCTTACATTGTACACTATAGTGACCAGTGACCATGTGACCAGCTGTTTCTAAGAGGCATAATTTACAGGAACTTGTAACAGGAACTGTTACCTGGGCAGCTAACAGACAGGCTGTGGTGACATTTTCTGCTGCAGAGGAAGTGGGGGAGGAAAAGATGTAGAAAACAAATTAGAAAACAAATAATGAAATGGCAACAATCAGCTCTTCCCCATGAAAACTTACTTTAAGTATAAATGGATCACACTCGCCAGTCAGAAGACAGATTGACAGTGTATAAGAGATAAATGTCAGATTTAATCTCATTGTTAGATGGAAAGTGAAATGATAGAAAAGAAATCCATGTACATAACAGCTAAAAGAGCAGGTGTGGCTCTATTAATATCAGACAAAACAGGCCTTGTGTGAAAAGCAGTATTACGTGAGAAAGGAGGTCATGATGTACCATTCTCACTGTCATGGGAGAAAAGCGCTGTGAATCGCCCTTCGTGAAAGGATGATGAGAGGTGTGAACACAACTGTGCAGGTTATTTGCAAACGTTTGATTGGAGAGCACATGTTAATTACAGAATAGCACTAGGATATTTTGTGAGTTTTATAACAATAGATATGTAATAGCTACTAGGTGCCTTAGAGTAAAAGTTAAGAATGCTAAAAGCAAGGATAAAAAATGACAGCCTCTCTTCACTCAAAGAAAAGAATACTTTCCCAGGGCAGCAGGTAAACTGGCAGTGACAGTCTACATCGAGAGTGGCATGGAAGATGCAGCATACGATGACAGCAAGAAAAGCCAGCGGGAATCTAAATACCATGAAAATATTTTCCAAAAATGAAGGCAAGTTAGACATTTAAGAGAAATATAAAGGGGCATCCAGTGTCTTTCAGGAAGAAAAATAAGGGATGCAACACAGCAATTTGGAGATGAACACAGAGTTGAACGGTAATGTGCATGATAAATATTCTGTGAAATATAATGAATATTGGCTGTTTTAAACAGTTATTATTACCTCAAGGTGTTATATTTATATAAGTTTTTGAGAATAGTTATATATGAGTCAAGACAGGGATAGATGTAAGTCAATTTTATAATATGTGTATATCATTTAAGAATAAGTTAAACATGAAGGACTGGCTTTATGGATTCAGCCTACCTGTTATAACCACTATGGTGGCACCTGAAAGAGTAGAGAAAGAGGATAAAACTCTCAAACCTAATAATGGATAAATAACTGTAATAAAAATTCCCCCTCAAGGAAAAAAGTAAAAGAAATAGAAGCAGAGAATGTAAGCTATGCTGGACAAAGACAGGAGAGTTAATAATCTTGTAGAACTGACAGTCAAAACATTATAACTAAACATAAATGCAATAAGATCTTTAAATAAAAGGCAAACTTAACCAAATGAGATATTATTTTTATATTTTATAAAGGAAATACAATTCTAATATTACATGAGTCTAAGGAAGGGGTCACAATAGAACGTAGAAAATAATTTTACATGTATTATGACAAAATACAACATAGCAAAGCTCATGAGATATACCTGTTGCATGATTTAAAGGAAATTTGCAATATATGCCTTCTATAAAGGCAATGATAAAATTCAGTTAACTTTTGTTTCAGAAAGCTACAAAAAGATAAGCAAATTCAACATAATGAAAAATTATAAAAATAGAAGCAGAATTCAATCATATGAGAAAATAATATAGTAGAGAAAATGAATTAATATTTGTTCCATCAAGTAAACGTATAATTACCTGAACAAAACTTCAAAATAAAAAGGAGCAAAAGTGTGTAATGGAATACAAGATATCTTTAGAAATTAAGATGATTATAAATACATTATAATTCTAATGTATTATGAATATATTATAACCACAAATTTGAAATTTTAGATGAAATAATACACATCTAGATAAACACAAAGCAAAAAAATAGGACATCTGTATATTTTAAAGTGAGGATAACTAGATATTATGGAAATGGAATGCGTCATTAAAACTTTCCCACAGATGCGCTCTGGCTGCGAGCCTGGACTGGGGTCGCTGTCCAAGGGCCGGAGGAGGTCAGGAGCCTGCGCGGCTCTGGGACTGCTCTGGGCCGCCCTGCTCTTTCCCCCGGCGTTCTCGGCGGCCCCAAGCACCTGCCTAACCCTAACCCTCCGCCCCTTCCTCCTGGCCTCTCCAGTACTTCGTGGGTTCCAATTGCGTGCTGTTCCAATACTACATTGTCCATGCTGTGCGGCTGGTGGAGGGCATTCAGTAAGTGAAAGAACAAAGTGGGTACCAGGCGGTGCCACCCACTGACACCTGGAATCTAAGAATGCAGACAGATAGGACCCTGCGGGAGAGTTGCAGAGGGCCCAGCGGGGCCTGGGAGGGGTACTGTTGGGTAGGAGGTGGGGCACCCTTCACGGGCAGGAGGATCCTTGAGTCACTGTGCTGGAACTAGACCTGGGCCTTGCCAATGCAAAAACAGCAGGTACTCAGCCACCAAGATTTCGGGATTGTTGGGTCGCTCCTTGCCTTAACATGCCCACTGAGAAGGACGTCGTCCGTTGTGTTACCATCTGCTAGATAGTACTGCACTTCTAAGATCAGCCAGGATGGTACAGAAGGAAGGGTCTGAAGGTGATAGGGAGGAGAGGACCACACACATCACAGCCACAACCTGCCTACCTGCTAAGGGCAGTGCTTAAGTGCCAGACTAACTCCAACAGCTGGTCCCTCATGTTAGGATTTCATCTTCACCTACAAACTTCTGAAAATGTAGCAACAAATTGAGCCAGGGAGACACATAAAAAGAGCACTATGATTGGAATTTAAACTGCAAAGCTACTTGGGAGCTAATGAAAAAATGTTTGCTGAAATGAAGCATTAGGACTGTTACTCAAAATACAGTAGCCTTTGATATTAGGAGATGCCTACTGTCAAGGTCTGGTTAAGTTTGAAGTAGGACTCCCTCATGACTTCCTAAGTTCACCAGTCTGGGTAGAGATGAGATGCTTTATTGAAGGACGTAAGTTCTTCATAGCAACTTTTTAAAAAAGGACCAAAATCTTTCTTAATTTGTTTTGGTCAGACTAAATATTGTAATAACCTGCTATGCCACACCCAGGAATATCTGATATAACAGGCATGCTTTTAAGGGCACAGGTGGGTCCTATGCAATGACTAGAGCACACAAGGGAGGCACAGTCTGCTGCCTGGTAGCAGGCTGGTGGGCATAAGTGGAAGCCTAGGGCCCAGGCCTGGGTTTTCATAGGGAAGGAGGTCTAGGCTCCCAGCAGGTGGAGAGCAGACAGGGACCCTTGAATAAAGCCCATCTACCCAAATGGGACATCCTTGATGAAAGGTTGTTCAAAAACAACAAAAAACCAAACAACCAGGGGGTGATCCAGAGGCTGGCCTGGCTCAGAGTTCAGGTTTCCTGCAGAGCAAACCCAAGAGGCTTCATGGGGCCTTCCTCAACCTGGACAGAAGAGAGGTGCATCTGAGATCTGGGTCTAACTCTAGGACCGCTGCTGTAGCTTGATGTCAGATGTGCACATTAAGGACATAGGAAGAAATGTAGCTTCCAAGTAAGGAGGAGAAGTAGAAGTAGAATAAGAAGAGAAATGAAAGACAATTCCAGAGAGGGTAGAAGAGGACAGATCATATGTGACTGAAAGCAGCATACAAAGTAGAAGGATGCTCAGATAATCAGAACATAAATAAATGGACTAAAAACAGTGAAAAAAAAAAAAAAATAAAACTTTCCCACAGCAGGGCATCGTGGCACACCCCTGTAATCCCAGCACTCAGGAGGTTAAGGCAGGAGGATCGTTGTGAATTCGAGACCAGTCTGGGCTACAAAGTGAGCTCAAGACCACCCTGAACTGCACAGTGAGACCCTGTCTCAAAAAAAGAAAAAAAAAAACCAAAGAAGGAAAACTTTCCCTCAAGAAAACTTCAAGCCTATGCAATGTCACCACTGCCCCATTCAAATGTGTAAGAAATAAGTAATGCCAAACATAGAAACTCTTCGAGAGAAGAAAATATAAAAAAAAAGTAAGAAAATGCTACCCAAATCTATCTATGAGGACAATATAACCCTAACAAAACAAAGCAAAGCAAACCAAAACAAAAGAAAACAACACCGAATGGTATATTGCATAAGGGGGATAGGCAGAAGGTAAGGTCTCGAATATAGACACAAAAATTCTGAGGAAAATATTTTTTGGCAAATCCAGTACTGTATGAAATCTTGCATAGACACAGACATGCACAAGAGGATAACACATTGCAACTAAATTAGATTTTTGCTGGAAAAAATGTTTGCTTCAAAATTAAGAAAATAAATCAAAATAAGAACAATAAGAGGAGGATAAAATATTCTCCATAGACGGGATATTGATAGAAAGAAGAAACATGTTTACAAATTTCATATCTGATGATGATTAAAACTGCTCACTAGATAAGAATCAAAAAAAATTATTCCTGTATCAAAAATATTTGAAAAATATTAATAGCAAGTAGGTTGCTTAGAGAGAAATAATGCAAAGACAAGGATCTTTAGTATTAACACCACTGTTCCTTAAACAATCTCATCACTGTGAAGATACAAGAAACATTTAAAAGTTGAAATTTTGAAAGAAAAAAATTTACAATTCCCAGATGACATTTTTATATGAAAATGTTAAATGAATATACAGTTAAATTGTGAGAATAAGTGATTTTAGTGTCTCAATTTACATTAAATATAGAATTTGTATTTATGTGTATGACAACTGTTAATAAAATTACCACAGAATTCCCACTAATAAATAAACAAAATATGTAATGCTTCTACACAGAAGCTCTGACTCATTTTAAGTAAATATTTGAAAAGCCTAAACACAAAAGAGAGTTTTACATGACTTAGATGATTCAATATTGCAAAGCACTGAACACTCATGAAGGTGATGTGTAGATTATTTTAGTAATAAAATCTCAGTAGTGTGTTAACTTAGAAAAATGCATTTAGAAATCTAGCTATGACATATATGAAGACAAAATAAATATTTTTGAGATTTAAGGCGGTTGGTGCCAAGATTTATTATAAATGGTTATAATAAAATTATACTCACAAAGGAGTACTTTACAGTACAAGCATAGTACAGAAAATTGGAACTAAAATAATCGAGAAACATAGTGCTGTATATGTGGAAATTTGGTTTGAAACAAACCTATCATCACAGGTCAACTTTATATTTTAACTGATACCTGACTGTTAAATATAAATATCAGAGCTTAGGAAATCAAATCCCTACTATATGTCATGCACAAAAAATATTTGATATTTTTGAAATTACTAAAAAAATCTTAAAGAATTTTCGTTCTGGAAAATATCCCTTTTTTCCTTTGAAAATGTTCTGCTTTTGATCAGAAAGGTGAATTTCATATGTTGTACTACTTCAGAATTGAAAGTTAAGGAAAAGTATCAAGAGAATGACAACACAAGGACAGAAGGAAACAAATAACGGAAAGTAGGCTCATTCCTTAAATTTATAAAGAAATACCACACATCAGTAACAAACAGTAAGATAGAAAAATAGTAATACACGTGAAAATGTATGACGCACTTCTTAGAATGGTATATTGTTTCTAATAAAAATAGAAAAAGGTACTCATTATTTATTTTTATTTTTATTTTTTTTTATTAGAGTGTCTCACTACTGTCCAGGCTGGTTTCAAATTCAAACCAGTCCTCCTGCCCAGCCTCTGGAAGCTACCAGTCTACTCCCAACTTTTATGATGAGGACAGCTTGTTTAGATTCCACATGAGTGAGAACACACAGCAGTCATCTTTCTGTGCCTGAATTAAATTCTGTAATTTAATTCAGGGACCAAAAGTCCCTTCTTCATCACAAGGAAGGTTTCATTTTTTGTGGTGAATATTCTCTTTCTTGATTATGTGATGAGCATATGGGTGTTTGCTTGTGATAGCTCAGCGAGATGTATATTTATATTTTTAACTCTTTTATATATCCACGTTGTGCTTCATTAACCATAAATGAGAATTCTCTATAAGTAACCTGTATATCTGTTATATAATTATACAGTTTCAGGTTAGGTACATACATACCAAAATGATATTCAGTGTTTAATAGAGCAAATATAGGAAAGTGAGGTAAAGGTAAGCTTTTATCTTTTATCCTTTTTTGCCCTTCAATTTTCTACAAGAATGAATCTTCCTTTACAACAAAGAAGCTACAAAATATTACAAAAAGAAATACAGTAATGACTAAGACTAAACTGAAAGAGGTTAACTGCTTCTGAAAGTCCCTCTTAGATGATTTACCTCCATTTGATCACTAAATTTGGAATTTACCAAAGCAATGTAAAATATGTATGCATGAATTCCCTGCTAAAAGATAGAAAATAGTGATGAGACAATGTGAATAAGCTGAAAAGATCCTCATATTCAGACTTTCATTAACCCAAAATTATTTAGGATTTTTTGTTTGTTTGTTGTTTGGTACAAGGAATCGAACTCAGGACCTTGAGCTTGCCATGTAGGCACTTATGCCAGTGAGCTATATCCCCAGCCCTAACCCAAATTTAAAACTGAAACATCTTTCAAAATGGTACAGTTTATTCTCTGTGGGTATAACTTTGATACAATGCCTTACCTAGCTTGCCAGTGGCCTTAGGTTCAAGTGTCAGCACCACACACACACACACACACATACACAATCCTCAAAATTTAATACAAACTGGTTTACAGTTGATACAGTGTAACAAAAAAGCTAAGATATTTTCAGGAATTGTATCTTATAGTTCATATTTCTCAGATATTTCTTATTTTATTCAATATGTGCTGTCCATTTGTTATATCTAAAAATCCTGAAAAATTAAGAACAACCTAAAGTTTTAAAGTGACAAGACTGCCTTAAACTTTTTATATTTTTCAACTGTTATTGAATGTATTCAATTTTTCACATTAAATGACAGTTTTTTTTTTTTTTTTCTAGACATTTAGTATCATCCAAACTGGAGAATGTAATTTGTAAATAACTGTATTACAAGATTAGAAAGACAGGGCTACTTCCTTTGGTTGCCTGTTGTATATTGATCTAAATACATTTCTTTCTTTTGTAAAATATCCAGACTCAGTTATTCAGATATAACAATAAAAACAGGCTAAGGAAGTGAAAGTGATGATGGTAGATGATGTAGGTGTAGATAGATATAGGTAGAGGTAGATATAGATGTGGATCTCCTGGTACCATGAATGAAAGGGATAACTGATTTAATCTGTATTATGTGATGAATGCTTCAGCTAAGATATATGCAAAAGGCTATGAAATTAAAAAACAAGCAATTAATTCTTTATATAAAAAAGGAGAGGGTTTTAAAGGAATAAAAGATGACTTCAGGTTTAAAGATGTAGAGATATTTACACACACACACACACACACACACACACACACACACAGAGAAAAGGCAAATTACAATCAATCACATGAAGACATGTGCCAAAACATAGAAAGTATTCTGAACTTCATGGAAGTTACATTGAAAAGAGCTGACAAAGAAATATCAGTATAGAGGTAGCTTTAGGCATGAATATGAAATATACGTTATGCTAAAGAATTTGAAATGTGCTCTCTGGGTATTAGAAAGCCATTAAACTTGCATTTTATTTTTGTTTACAATGAGAAAAATATAAGCAGGTCCATAATTTAGAAATGAACACATTGTAAGTCTTTAATAAAGTTATTATGGAGAAGAAGGAATCAGAAGCAGACAGATTAATTTGGAGGCTTTTATACTTGCCAAAGCATGGAATGAAGAAGACCTGGACTGGATTACAAAAGTAAGCACAGTCTATGGCCATGCCACCCTGATCGTGCCTGATCTCTTCTGATCTCGGAAGCTAAGCAGGGTCGGGCCTGGTTAGTACTTGGGTGGGAGACAAAAGTAAGAACAGAAAGGAGAGGATAAATTGGACATACACGGTATAACAAGTAATAGGACACAAACTGTAATATGTGAGCGACAAAGAAAAGGGAATTGGGTTTTTAAGAATTTGCATAATGTCCTCTTAAATCAGGGATTAAGAAGCATGTTTCATGTGCAGTTCTTGAATTTTGGAGTCACTTTGGAAAAAAATGATAAAACTCTGATTTATTTATGTAGCAGTGTAAATAATGAGATGGAGTATAATTGCCCTAAATTATAGCATATACGTATTCATGAAAGGCCAACGAGAAAGTCACACTAGCTCATAAAAAACAGTCTGAGGCTGGAAACTATATATCTAGGAAATAAATACCTTTTCGATGGCTTCTCGGTGTTAATTCTCTCAGAAATAGCTGAAAGGTTTCACAGGAAATATAATTCTTATCTCTTGTTACACAAAAATGTCCTTGAAGGATTTTATTTGCAGTCACTTATTAATAAAGTTGTGCCTTATAAACATGTGGCCAAAAATATTTTTGGTATTTTTATTAGACAATTATTATTGTGAAACGCAAAACAACTCTGTCATTGTCATTTGTAATCATGAATTCAAGGATGGTAAAAGGTTAATTTTAAATAGTTCGATGCAATGTATTTTTTATATACACTTCGTTTTTTAGATGAATGATAAGAAGAGAAGGAAAAGGGAAGATATAGGACGCACTTAAACTTGGTCACCAAAAGCAGTCAATCAAATCATAGCTGTGTATTAGGGTCACACAGAGTCAGGGATCAAAGTGTTGTTCCTATGTGTGGAGAAGAATCTAAAAACCATGCCTAGTGATAGCATCACGTCAGCTTATTCCTGATAATACTTCATATAGAAAACTTACTTCAATGCTTTTGTGGTAAAGGCCTCAAGTAACTAAGAAAATGTATTTAAAGTCACAGCTATTTATCATTTCCACGGTGCTTAAGTCTTTCTTCTGAAAGATGAAATCGGCTTTGAAGTGCTGTTAGCGACTATGGCGTGTGAAGTTGCAAGATCCAGAGCCGAGATAGACATAGGCTCTATAAGGACATTATTCAAAACCAAATTTAAGTAAATTATGGATTTTCACACGGTAGTATTGAAAGTGAAAGAGAAGCCCTTGACAGCTTTTTGTAAATGTTTCTAAACGTGGATCGTCTTTTCTAATATAAAGAGAAGGCTTGCTCTTTTAATCAAGCTAAAATTTCAGGCAAAATATCTTGTGTAAGTTTGTGTTTAAGGTTTGCTCATTGTAAAAGGTAGAATACAATCCCCCCAAATCACTTGTTTGCTTGGCCAAGCTATATAAAGAAAAAATTTCCAATGGAGTTTTAATGTAATTGGTTTAATTGTCCCATTAATACTGGCTTTAATTATTACACTAATAATTGACATGCTCATTTTCCTGCATGTTCTTACATGTCGAAAATGGTATAATTAATTAGCAAAGCAATACATTTTATTTTTGCTGATAATTTCACATAATCTACAAGTATTTACTGTAATTATCACATTTCAAATTCATATTAACTTAGGCAAACCAGATAAGTGTTTTTCCAAAAGAATATAAACAGGAAAGTTTTTTAAAATAATTGTTCAATGCATACTTATTGAATGAATGAGTAATCCTCATGGAAACTTGGTTGTATAATGATTTACATAGTTTTTTAAGGTGGTATTCTTGTCAATACTAATTATGTGTTGATATATTTTTCCCTGCATATTTGTATACTGAATTCTTAAAGCTTTTCCTTGTGTTGAGAGTTTTCCTTTTCTTACACAAATTCCAGAAGTACTTTTCCTCTGTAAAATTTTCAGAATTTTCCTTTCAATAGCAAAATTGAGTTCATTCATACTGAGTCAAAAAATAAAAATAAAGGTAGAATAATATTAGTCTAGTAAGTATGTAACAGGAAAGTAGAACTATTGTGACTCTGAAATCACTTTAAGACTGATGTGTATATTACATAGTCATAAATATTCCCAATTTAATTCAATCTTAGACACTTTCATCTTATAAATATGTAGACAAACATATGAGTTACTTTGTCTTAGAATGGTTTTTTTGCTCAATTTTAAGAAACAGTTAGTAGTTGTGAGTTTTATATGTCCACTTCCCTGGTAGTATTCTAGGTCTGAGGTTTTAAATTTCAATTAATTATTAAAAGGATACAAGAAACAAAAATTGCATGCATAGTAAGGTATTATTTTATGTTTCAATGTGAGTACTTTTATGTAACATTTAAATCACTTTAAATATATCTATCTCCTGAAAAATTCATCATTTATTTATGATAGAACATCAAATTCTTTTCTTTCAATTTTTAGAAATGTACCGTAATTATTGTTATCTAGAGTTATGTAACTTGCAATAGCGCACAAAAACTACTTGTCCCTATCTGACTGTGAATTACTGCCTATTGGTTAACTTTTTGCTGCTTCCCTCCGATCTAATTATCTCAGCTTCTGGGAATCACTTAGCTACTCAACTTGGATGAAGTCAAACATTTTTTTCTTTTTTCCGGTACCGGGAATCGAACGCATGACCTCGCGTTTGCCAGGCAGGCGCTGTGCCGCTGAGCTAAATCCCCAGCCCCTCAAACATTTTTTTTTTTTTAAATCCCTAAGAAATCAGATCATGTAGTGCTTGTCCTTTTGTGCTTGGCTTGCTTCATCAATTTACTGATTTCTGGATCCACCCATATTTTTTAAAAAATGACAAGGTTTCATTCCTTTTATGGCTCAGTAGTACACTGCTGGGTATTCATTCATCAGCTGATGGACGTCTATCCATCACTTGGTGAACAGTTCTTAGCTATGTGAATAATGCTACCGTGAACATAGGGGTACAGACGGTTCTGATATACTGATTTTATTTCCTATGGATATATATCCAGTATTGGTATTTCTGGGTCATGTGGTTAGTTCTAGTTCTAATTTTGTGTGGAACCTCCATAGTGTACTGGTATTTTCTAATTTATATTCCTATCAAAAAATGTGTAGGGGTTACTTTTTACCCATTTTTCCCAGGACGTGCTATCTTTAGTCTCTTTGACAGTAGCCATTCTTCCTGGCATGATGTGAAATCCTATATGGTTTTAATTTTTATTTCTCTGATTAGTATTGATGGTGAGAATTTTTTTTTCATGTAACTATTGATCATTTATATGTCTTCATTTGAGAAATATCTATTTAGGTCTATTGCCCAGTTTTATTAGGGTTTTTATAATTGTTACAAAAGTTTGGTTTGTTTTATGGAATGAAAATTAATACAATTCTTTTGTTATTGAATTTTTGGAGTTCCTTATATTTCCTGGTTATCAACCTCTTTCCAGCTATACAGGTCACAAATATTTTCTGTAACTTTGTTAATTGTATCTTGAGTGTGTTGACTGCTTCTTTGCTGTACTGTTCAGTATTATGTAATCCCATTTGTCTATTTTTGCTTTGTTTCTTGTGCATTTGGTGTGTTTTCAAGAAAAACTCCTATCCTACCCAAATGTCCTAAAGTATTTCCCTATGTTTTCTTCTGGTAGCTCCATATTTCAATCTTTAATCCATTTTGAGTTGGTTTTTAAAAAACTGATGAGAAATAATGTGTTTAAATAATTATACATGACTAGAGAATTGAATGATCAAACTTACTGCAGTAAATTTAAAAAATAGTAGTTTTAGGAAAATAAAATAAATGCCATCTCGCATTATTCAACTTTCCAACCAAACTTTAAAATATTAGCAAACTGATAATTCACATTGATGTTCTTTACTCACTTTATCAAGTCACATGGCCATAAAATACTACTCTGATAAAGATATGTGAATTAATTTATTGAGTGGGTCTAATTTAAGCATTATATTTCATTGCTATTGACTTTGTACAGTTTCTATAGTATTCTCATTCTAGTACATTTTCAGAAGAAAACCCCCCAAAATATACACAGTGTCTGTTCACAAATATTTAGTGGTCTAAGTTCACATCACAGTTTCCCACATCTTGTGTTTAATAAAATTCCCACTACTAAATATATATAAACCTCTTAAACACAAAATTTCTTTGTGTTTCAGTGCTCAAATTCATCAAATATTAATCTATTTTAATCCAAAAGAAGCAGAAAAATGATCTGATATTTAATAACCAAAATACTACTGGACCAGAGTAATAGCTAAATACATTTTAGAAACATTTACTTATACGCTTTTGTCACTACAAAATGTTAGAGAAAGAAAATCATGTATTTTGTAATTAATGTTATTGAAATGAACTTCTTTTCTCATTGATTAGCAGTTGTAGTGTGATACAGAACAGCTCTTGGAAGTGTTAACCTAGATACGCATGAATAATTTTAAGGCTTATGCTAACATGAAATTGGCTGGTGAGTTTTGTGCTCTGTAACCAGTTATAAGTTGCAGTGCCGGTTATGAACATGGCTTATCTGATAGAGGGAATGAGGAGTGATCAGGGTCTCCAAGCCTCCCTCTGGGTGTGTCCTTTCCTCCCTCTCTCATCAGCTTTTTACCCCCAGTATCATTCCTAATTCCACTAAATGTATTTCTGCCTCTTGTATGTCTTCAAACAGAAAACAAAAGAAACTTTTTGGTAGATTTTTTCTCTCATATTATTTTCACTATGTAAACCTCTCTTTCCTCTGGTACCGGGAACCGAACTCATGACTTTGTGCTTGCCAGGCAGGCGTGTTTGCTGCTGAGCTAAATCCCCAGCCCCTTGTAAACCTCTCTTTCCTGATATCTTTACCTTAAGAAATTCTCAGTAATCAAGGATTTTTGTATACATTGAAAATGCTTTATGAATAAACTTTAAAAAACATATTATTTAAATTACAATCATGTAAAGCTCAATGAGAAACTCAGGCCCACTTTTTGCTTGAAATGTTTAGTACGAGGTGCAAGGCAGTTGATAAGCAACAGTGTCATTTATTGAAGCACACGGACACTTACATATGTAGCAAAGACAAACTGTTTGATCTTAGAGGTTTCCCTCCAATGAAGTATTCTAGAGAAGACAATGACTTTCAGATGAACATGATCACATCAGGACTACCATTCTTTCCATGAAAAAAGCCATAAAAATAACAAGAAACACTTCAAAAGGGCAAAGTAATGACCTTAAAAAATCCACTTCTTGGCAAAAGTGATAAAAACTGTAGGAAATTTTCAAAATCAACCTTTTAAGAACTTTGAAAATTAATCAAAAGTTTTCAAATATCCAGAAAGTATAGAATTAGGAAAAGATACTGGATTAGGGGAAAAACAGCAAACTACATGACATAAGACTGACTACATATTAAAATGTACTGACTACTTTGAAAGCAATAATTAATTAAATTTATATAATCTACAATAAATACATTGAAGCAGAAATAGAACTGAGATACCGATATGCTAACTTGCCTCTGCACCCTTGTGGATGGAGGAACTGCCCCCACAGAGCAGCCTGCACCTGAATCCTATGCGTGTGGACTAAACAACTCTATGCTCATGGATTCTACACCCTGGCTATGGCCACCCACCAACTCCAAGCAGATTCTGTGTATTTTTCCCTTCTACAAAAAGCAGCAGAGGCGCGAACCAACAAACTAACCTGACTGCAGATGAGGCCAAAGCCTTGGGACCAAAGGTAAGCCCCAGGGAGTTAGCATCTCTGTGAAGAAATACCAGGCATGGCCAGTTGTGCTACTCTGGAGAAAAGCCCATGGCTGTTGTAAACTACAAAAACTAGGATGGAATTGTATTCCAAAATTAATTTCTTCATGGCAGGCTAGAGTTGTAAAAGAAACCCAATACTGTGACCTTTTCATATTGCTATAGAGTATCTAATCGCACTCCATTTTGAGAACAAATTGTTTAAAACTGAGCCAGAGAACAACTGAAAAATAACTTCTCTTTATGCTTTCAAGTCTTAGCCTATCACTGTGAATGGATGAGAGACAGCCAGGGAGACAGCAGCGGAGTGGATGGAGGATAGACATAGACTTTGTGAGAGATTCAGGCTCAGTCCTAGAAGGTCATGGACCCTGACCTTGATCGTGAGAAACCAAGCACTACTTTAGGAAATCCAAAATTGAGGGAACAAATGATGGTGCTAATGAGATACAGTGAAGATATTCATTATAATGATTATATTCCATCTATAAATGTATAATTTGGAGATAAATTCAAGTGAGTTTTACTTTCCCTGTTAATAGTAGAAATAGATATATTTGAGACAAACAAGGCAGTTCCATTTTCTATAAGAGTAATACATTTAGATATATTAGACACACAATATTTTGATACAGATGATAAAATGATTATAAAATTTATACCCCTTAAAATTCCATGTTGGAAGAAACAAGATAATCATGAGGAAAACTAACATTAGTGTATATCTTCTTGGGTACACTTAGTAATAAATTTTTATATTCACCCATTCAATTTGGCTATCTCATTCCTATAATAGATCAGATTTTATTGATATCTCAAAAATACGTTTATTTGAATTTGAATAGATTTGACTTCTTAACATATAAACAGAATTATATTTTCAACATAATTAAATGAAAATTCTTGAAAATTTTTAGATAAAGAAAAGAAATATTCTATGTATTTTTACATTACTTTAAAGCACTGTTTAAAGTCTTGTTTTGTAAAATGGAGGGAGATATAAAATCCTAACTATAAAGTATACCAACTGATTACATGGGAAATACAATATTTAGGGATATTTAGCATTCTGAGTGATATTTTCAACTTCTAAGTCTTTTTTTGACAAGATACATGGAAATAAAACTGACGTGAAAATATTTCCCTCTGTGACAAGACGTGCACAAATTTCTGCTCACCTAACTGACAACATATGAAGCATATTTCACCATCTAATTAAGCATAGCGTGCTGCACTGTAGCAATAATTTTTTTGTGTGGTAGCTGCAGACTTATGCAGTATATCCTCACCTTATTTGAGAAGGCTTATTTGAAATAATGCTACACTAAAATTAATTTATATCTTATATCCTCTTACATATGTTTAAAAACTTTTCAAGAAAGTAAAGATTGAAGCCTATCAGGTCGAATTTTCTCTGCCCTGAAAAGTGGAAGAAAGAGTCCTATATATGTTATTCAAGTATTACTATATGCTGGCTTGAGATTTCACCGTAACCTTAATTTCCTGTCATGTCCTATAGTTCTGCTTTTTAAAAGACTCAACATCTTCAGTGAGAGAATGTATCATATTTGTATGAGAGTTGAGTTACCTGAGATTATTTCAGTTATCTAAATGCAGTGATAGGAATGTGTCATTTAGTTTGAAGTACTCTTGGAAACTCAACTTCTGTTGTAATCAACTATAGCCCTCTGGCACAAGGCAGAAGTTTCATTTTCTCTGGTATCCCTTCTTTTTAGTTAACTAGTGAGGACCATTCAAACAGTGTGAAACTTTCTTTTCACCTGATTTTATTTTATTAAAATCAACTTTTTCCTGAAAAGCAAACTTACTGAAGATTGGAAGTATTCACTTTGTTAATTAATATTAATGTCACTAGCCTTTTGAGAGAAAAATCATAGGGCATTTAAACCTTATTTGAGCTATTTCTAAGTCCCTGAAACTTGCTTTCATAGGATTGCTTTGTAGCAAATGTTGAGTATCTAATAAATCCAATTTTCTAACAGTACTAAAATCAGCTAGGGGCTGGGGACTTAGCTCAGTGGCACAGCACCTGCCTGGCAAGCACAAGGTTGTGAGTTCGATTCCTGGTACCTGAAGAAAAACAAAAAACACAAACCAAAAACAACTAAATATCCAGCCCTACAAATACCTTATGAAGTTTTTTTTATAAAAAAAAAGTGCTAAAAAACAACAGCTCAAATCTGAAATTAGATAATATCTCTAACCAGGATGGTGTAAAATATTTGAGAAAAAATACCAGATTGTGCATGAAAGTCAGATACTTTGATGTTATTATTAAGTAGAGTTTTATTGGGTGATTACTATTGAAATTGTGTAATATTTAAAGATTTGATAAATTTTACAGATGTTGGAAATAAGACAATTTTGTGATTCCTGCCACTACTAAAGATCACATGGACATAAAAATTCTGGTTGTACTTCTGAAAATAAATTAATGATACATGGTTGGAAAGACAAAAAGACATTTTTAACACACTGTATCTGTAAGGTTAGACTGGTCCTTTCACAAAGCCACAGGTGAGCATGTCTCCTAATAATTTAGGAATAGTACCATTCACTATATTTTTGTTAGATGGTTTCCTTTGATTAAAATATTGGACACACAAAGGTAATGTAGAAGTAGCACATTAAAATATCTATAATCACAATTACCAAGGAAAGTCACTGTTACAACAATAATGCATAAATTTCTAATTCCTTGTAGTATGCACAAGCATACGTGGGTATACATCTTCACCAACAGATGATATACTCATACTCCGTGTAATTTGCTTTTTCACTTAAAAAACTACATACCAAATAATATGCTGTTTCTAATGTTTAAATTCATCTTAGGCTCTGAGTTTGAAACCTCATGTTATTATAAAAATAAAATTTTGTTCATTCTGTGAAGTATAAAAATATCCATAAAACTGATAACAGTTCAGTTTACTCTACAAATACAATTTTAGGTTCTATCTAGTGAATTTTTTGAGAGTATAAATTATCCCTAAGTAAAATGCAAAACTAAAGTTACTTTTCATTGTAAGTGTATTTAGGCAACATTTTATAGAAACTCTCATCATATCATATTTTAAAAGTCTAAAAAGTTGTGCTTGATTTGTTATTTTTTAATTTTTTATATTTATTTCAAATATACATTTTGTGTGCTCCTTCGGCCGCACATATACTACACCTGGGACGATACAGAGAAGATTAGCATGGCCCCTGTGCAAGGATGACGTGTAAATTTGTGAAGAGTTCCATATTTTTAAATCATGGAAGCAACCTAAATGCCCCTCAACTGAGGAACGGCTAAAAAATGTTGTGGTATTTTTATATAATGGAATATTACTTAGCTATAAACAAAGATAAAGTTGGGGCTTTTAGAGATAAATGGTCAGAACTACAGACCATACTTGTAAGTGCAACAAATCAGACCCGCACGTGTAAACACCATATTGTCTCACTAGTGTAAGAACCTGAAAAAGTGAATAAAATCTGAAAGGTACAATAGATATTATGAAATAAAAGAAATTGCTCAAAGGAAGGAACAACTGGGATGAGGGAAAAGAGCAAAGAAAGAAAGAAGGGAAAAATATGTATATAGGTATATACAGAATAACGAAGATACTTGTACTACTGATTTCTATGATGTTACTGAAAGGAAGCATTAATGATTAATTGTTTGATCAGTCTTACATACCTATATTTGTTTATCAGAGTAACCAATTTGAACATATCAATATGTAATATAATCACCATTGTTAATTTACTATCACCTTGTCTGAAATTCTGTATTGCTTGTATTTTTTTGTGTTATTTTATAAATGTCTGTGTGCCTGTTAATATGTTTTCATTTTATTATCTATTAAATAAAAATATGTAAAAAGACCCTCAAAAATCAATATATATTTTTAATATTGACACATTCAAAAGAATATGACATGAGTAAGAAGAAAATTAAATAAGGCCCGTCAGTTGGTCTGGAGCAGGGTGAACTTTTAAGAAACTTGGGTGTTTATTGCACCTCGTTCATTTTCTTTTTCTTTTTTCTTTTTAATTTTAAAGAGAGTAGCACATGAGAAACAGACAAACAAAAAAATAGAACAGTAGCATCTTACCAGTATCATGAACATAAACAAATCGAAGCAAGAACATTCAAAGTGATACAGGGCCTCAAGACAAATTAATACAAATCAACACTGGTTGTTACATTGCATATTGATATCCTCAACTACATTGCTCAGATTATCCAATGTAAGAATGACAGATTGCTCAAACCATTCCAGAGAATAAGAAAATAATTCTTCAATAAACATTAGAGATAAAACAGAGTTTCACTAGACAAGATGATAGGAGTTCACCATTGTAATTCTTTGCATATTGTT
>NW_004955409.1:21027049-21033191 GCF_000276665.1 Chinchilla lanigera | reverse complement strand
TTAATGCTCACAATGTTTTATGTTCTGATCGACTTTGCATGCTTGTGTCTGGTGGTCATTTTCTAAGTGATCCTGGGGCACCACTTTGAAATCCTTTAGCTATCTTAGAGCTGTTACACAGAAGTCCCAAGAAGCCTGAGCACTTAGCCAATCTGCACTCTGACCCTTACCAGTGGGTAGCTCAGGTGACTTTTAAATGGACGCACCACCCAAGAGCTTCACAGTGCGTGGAATTCCTCCTGGTCAGACTCCAGCCCATTTCGCGCTCCCCTATACTTGTTTGTAGACTGAATCTGCTGCCTCAGCTGTGCTTGCTTGTTCATTTCTTTTCATATGGAACCCAGTTACACTAGTTCAGATATTTATATTTGTTTACAGTGACCTAAATTAATCAGCAACTCTTATCTTGATGTATTTCTTTTATTAAGTTTGGCTTTCCATTCTCCAGATTGTGTAGAAGTGGGAAAGTGTAACCTCACCCTCCATTCTTACCTGTACTTTGATGTTTCTTTTAATGTCCTTTAAATCTTTTCCCAGAAATGGTAGAGCAATGCTGCGGACAAACTTGTGCAAAGTAAAATTAGTGGACCTACATTTCTGGGTATATACAAGTACACATATATGGCAACAAAAGATAATTGGAAGCATTGTTTTGCTTTCCAAAATTATTTTCTGTAAGTGTGTCATGGTGGTGTATCCCTCTAGACCAAATCACATTTTTGGTGGTTGTTATTAAGTTTAGAAATCATAGTAGGAGTCATGTGAGTTATTATTTGTTATTTAAAACTTTTCTCTCTTTGGTCTTCCTTTATGCGTTAATCTGGAGGCCATAATTTAAATGAGGCACCATGGCTTGGCGAAGAACACAAGGAATCAAAGGAACATTCCATCCAATCTCCGGTAGCAGTGAAAGCATGGGCTTCACTCGCACTTAGCACACAGGAGAGAAGAGACAGCAGGTCAGTACCTTCTCCCACACTTACCGGCTGAATTCATCACAAAGGACACAAAACCTGGGGGAGTAGCAGAGGCGGAGGTAGACAGTGCTCTCCTGGAGACCCTGACCAAGAGCAAAGTTTGGATCACGCTCAGATGAGTCCTTTTCCTTCCCTCTTATCTTAGGGTTTTAAAACTAACTTACATTTTTTTTCCTTTCTCATCCTTTTACAGAAAAGGCACTACAAAGAGATGGTACGCTTTGAATTTCTTCCAATATTACAAATTATGCTCTTCATAATTCCCTCAAAATCCCTCTTAATGAGGATTCACTTAAGTAAAATGAAAGCAAATGTTAAATACTCCCCCCACGCAAAAATATTCTATCCCTTGTCTTTCTGTTTTATACCTAAAATGAAATACTTTCATATTAAGAAAAATGACAAGAATTGTTAAGACCATAATTTATTCAAGCTTTTCCACATAAAATCCTTATTCAGCTAGATCTGTCTTGCATGGTGTGCTCTTTTCAGCCTTTATCTGTGTAACAGAAGATGGTGATTTATATCCCTTGAGGCCCTTTCATAAGCTAAAATACATTTTTCTGCACTTGGAATTTCTTTCCTGCAAGTATTTTAAAACTCTAATATATGATCACACAGTAGCCACATCTGTTCCGCCACAGGTGATACAGGCAGAGCTCCCACGGAATTGCTCAAACACTCAATAAAGCAGTTAGGCAGATGTCTCTGAGTTTCTATAGTGTACGGTTTTGTTGGATTTCGTGCTGATTATGCAACAGACAACTGTTAAAAGTGCGCAACGGTGAAATATTATTGACTGTATTTTGAAAAACTGAATTTAGATTTCACATCCTAACTGTCTAGCTGCAAACACAATGTTCCCACACTGAGAGGGAATCCAAGTTGAAAGACTGGTGGGTGAACTGCCGGCAAGCAAACGCTGGAAAGGTCTGGTACAGCACAAGCTAGTAGGTGTCAGCCCTCCTCAAATTGGCTTCACACTCAGTCAATGTTATCATTAAGGAACAGGAGGACTCCTTAAGGTTGGCCTACTTTTACCCGCTAAGATAAAAGTGAGATAAAGAAGCACATTAAAGCCTCTGTCTCTATTTCCCATGTTATCCTGATAATGGTTAATAGGACCCATGGTTCCCCTTAGACTTAAAAGGCACAAGTAATAGCTTAGAGTTAGAGGAACAGTTACATCCTCTTATCCTGAATAATTCCTCATAGAACTGCATAGATAAAGAGCTTACATGGATGCCAACTTCATTTAGGAATATCAGATATATTAGTATGTTCTTTGAGGTGTTTAAAGTGATCCGCATACTACTTTAAAGGTAAGGGGAAATGACCTTAGTAATTCAGATTTTAAACATTATTCCCATTCATATTTTCTCTCTGAGAAATGTGTTGCTATAACTTTAGAGAAACAATACAAAATTTCTTCCATCTCATTTTTCATACTGTAGGCAGATCTTGTGGGCTGTGAAAACTGTTTTATAAATTAGAATTGTCCTGTTGCTCCTTTACTTCTGATTTGGTAGGGATAAACGACATACAAGCCTACGGTTCACTTTTTTATGCATTCAAAATTCAAATTACTTTTCTCTTGGAAATTCTATACTTCATATAATAAAACCAAAAGCTTAACAGGGAAACAACTACCATGAAGTTATAAGGTCTTTCATTAAATAAGTATGTGTAAAGTTCTTAGGCTTTGCCATTTATGACTTTTAAGATCTGAGACTCTGTAGAAAAAGAAAAATGTCCTTTATAATAAAACTTAAATTTTAGTGGAATATTAAATTTATTTATTGCAAATGTACAAATAACATGTAGCAGAAGGCACTGGGAACAGGAGAAGGTACATCAGGGTTTGGGGTGGGGTGAGAAAATCTTGGAAAGTCTTAATGAACAGATTCCCAAACAAACATATACATAACTAGATGATATATGTTCTTGACAGAGATAAGGGTTTCACTCATTATATTTCCCCACTGTGTTACTAAAACTGACCTAAAATAAGACATCCAAGTATACGAGTCTTTTTTGGGAGGAGGAATCATAATACTGTGAAAAGTATGAGAAGAAAATGCTAGGTACAGTTTCTGTGGGAAGGTGATTTGTTGGCAAGCTCTCTGGGTACTGAATACTAAGGACACTGCACCTGATTTTTGACAAATAACCCAATCAAATTACAACTGCAATTTAGAAAAAATAAGTAGAAAAGTCTACCAAAGAGTCTTCTCATTAACTGAATGGATGTTTGTGATGATAACTAAGCAAAAATACAGGGTAAGATGCAAGTGTTTAAATGAAGTTGGAGTGTTTAAAAATGTTCTTGTGTTTTAATTAATAGAAAACCTTTTGTTTGATATTTTGACTACTTCCTGATTATTAATAAATATAAATTTAAGTATTTCTTGAATGGGGTGTATTTTCTAAATCAGTGGGGTTAAACATGAATGTTCAAACTCAAAATATACCTGTGAATCTGGCATTAAGCATATGTTAAGCTTTTTTCTAGAACCCATGGAAAGAAATGCACTAAAATTGTGAAAGGGGTGGGGAAGGCTGTATAAGTAGTATTATTTTTTAAATATTTCTGGAATTCAATTTTCACCAGGATCATTTACCTTTCCAAGGATGAAGAGGAGATTTAGTCCAATACAGTTGGACCCTCATGGAAAAAGGCAGGAAATAATGATCATGAGATTTTTCAATTCACATAAGAATTCATGGGAATATGTGTATGAGATAGGTATTAATCTGTCCAAACTTTATTAACCCTGTAACCTTTTGAAGAACTACCAACTACAGAGAGAACAAATCTATACCCAGGATTCTTTATTTTTCTTTTCATCAGTCAGTGAGTGAAAGTGGACAAAAATCAAGTCAGCATCAAATATCAATTTTGAATGATTGATAATGATTTAATTCATAATAATCATCTCTATATTTAGTTAGATAAGACAAATTTGATCAATCTTGCATGCCAGTATCTGACCATCTGAGTAACTACTTTGAAGCTGTCTTGTTTGTGCCTTTGCTTTTGTTACTTTTTTTGATATTTCCTCTTTAAAAGAAACAAAACACATATATGTATATACAAGGTTAACTGAGATAAGTATAGTGCTGATGTCTATTGGTTTATTGAAAGGAACAGATAATGCTTACATTTTTCTTTCTCTTTTCTCCTTTTGACCAACTTTGCATGCTGTCTTAGTTACTTTTCTCTCGTTGCTGAGACAAAATACCTAACGCCCAAAATTAAGGAAGGAAAGGTTTATTTAGCTTACAGTTTGTGGAGGTTTCAGTCCATACTTGGCTGGCTCTGAGGCAGAAGACAGCAAAGCAACAAGAGCAAAAGGTGGAATGGCAGTGAGTACAAGCCTCTTTCCCTTCCTTATATTGTAAGAAGGGTACCCCCACCCAGGGGATGGAACTCACATAGTTAACCTTCTAAACTTCTCACATTGATACAATGAAGAACATCTTAGAGCAGGAAGGGCATGTCCTTTGCACCCCAGGATGTAGAACTGCTGAGTCACTTAGCCAAACCTCTAGACTCTCAAAGTTGATACAATGTGTCAACCATAACACATGCTTATACCTGGTAATTGTTACAACTAATTTGAAGACAACAATATGCAATATAACAACCATTCCTAGTATCTTGTTTAATGAAGCTCTTTATTGTTTCTAATGTTTTTAAATTACTTGTTATTGTCTGTAATTGTTTGATCAATCTTGCATTCTTACATCTGGTAATATGAGCAACTTAGTTGAAGATAATAGCATGTAATAAAACAACTATTGTGAATTCCTATTATCTTGTTTTCAAATCCTGTGTTTTTTTCTTGTTTTGTTTGTGTCTTCACTGTTGTTATTTTGTTATTGTTTTTTCTTTTCTCTTTAAAATAAAAAAATTAATTAAATATTCATATTGTGATCTCATAATTAACCACCATTCAGTAAGCTCAAATTTCTTGTTCTTCTAAGGTTTCACTAAACTTGTGTTAACTCTATAGATAGCAAGCTGACCCCAGAAGAGTTTATTAGAAAAACGTGATCCACAGGTGACATTCTTTTTTTCTTATGTTACCTTGTTATGATAACTTACTATAATGGCCTGTTTGATATTTTTCAGGAGTGATTTTTCTCTAAAGGTATTTTTTTCCCATTAGGTTTGCTTAAGGGAGCCCACTGTCTCCAGTGTTCAACTCTGTTTCTTTCCTTTTCATGTTCTGCCTCCACTAATCCAGATTCTGTTTCCTCTTGTTGGCTGTTATTCCGTGACCTGAGCATTGTGCACAGATACTGTCTTGTTCTTTCTCCTCCTCTTCCTCTTTCTCTTCATCTTCATTCTTCTTTCCCACCCCTCTCATCCTTTCCAGGGGGAAAGGACACATACTTCTCATGAAAGAAGCTCAGTTATATTCAAAGGAAAGACTTACTTACTGGCAAATAAACTGGGATGATAACTTGTCAGGTTACAAACCCTACATCTTTAAATCTAGAATATGAAGTTCCTTGAGTATCCTGGAAAAAGTAGCTGGGTTAAATTCTCCTATTTGTTCTAATATATACACTGGGTGACAACTCAGTAATTTGAACTTGGACTAGTTTTATGTATTATGATGCCTCATTGGAAAGAAAGGAGAAATGGAACTGTACAATACTGTGAAAAATGAAAATTAAAAAATAACCCTTGAAATGTACGCCTGTTTACTGAAGCTCTGTATTGTTTAAAAAAATTTTTTTTTGTACTCTTTAATGTTTTGCTCAAACTGGCATTCTTATATCTGGTAATCTGAACAACTTTGTTGAAGGTAACAATATGTTATGTAACAACCACTGTTAATCCTATCATTTTGTTTTGAAACCTTGTATCATTTTCATTGTTTTTGTGTTATTTTGTTTTTGTCTATGTTGTTGCTATTTTGTTATTTTTTTATTCTCTTTAAAGTAAAAAAGAAATAAAAAGAGTGAGGCCTGTAAGAAAATTAATAATTTGAGGCATAGTTACTGGAAGCAAAGTGGTTTATTGAATAGTGTTAAAGCACACACAGAAGAGGCTTATAAATTTACTTAGTGCTGTTGAAACTGAGTTTGTATTTGAAATATGTGAAAGGACTTAGCAGATGAAACATGGTGTTTGGAGATTTAAAAAAAAAATA
>NW_004955409.1:21004805-21026338 GCF_000276665.1 Chinchilla lanigera | reverse complement strand
CTAACAGCTTCCACCAGCTTCCAACAGCCTTTCTCTGCTCCCAACTGCCTAACTTCTTCTTCTCCAGTTCTGTCTCTTATGCTGCTGGCAACAATCCTCGGGTGGGCCTCCCACACCCAGCACCACACTTATTCAGTTTAGCTGAGGGTTATAGGTTGACCACCAGTTGTCAATCCACTACATGTATAAACAGAAGTGATTCTATTCATTTCTAAAACTTACACTGCTAGGTACAATTGTACATAGTTTTGTCACGGAATTCTGGGAGGAGCAGGCCTCTCTATTGGTTTGAATGCATAAACAATTTCTGATGCCACCAGAAGGATCACTAACAACCTTGGAAGGATTCAATCTGCCTTTACTAAAAGTGCTCATTTTTTAAAAATTCACAATTATGTATTTAATTATACATAAATTTTTGGTCCCAGTGAAAGGGTTTTTTTTTTAACTTTTAAAAATAAAAGGAGGAAAACATTAACAGACAGACAACCTTTTACAAAATAGCAAAAGAACAGTACAGACAATGCAGAGTTACAAACAAAGTGGTAGGAAATTAACAACGCCTGTTGTATTGTATATTGATATCTTCAAAGTGGTTTCTCATGAAAACAGATAGAGACATGCAATGAAAGGGTATTTTTTATAATTCAATGAAAATACAGGAAAGTGATAGCCTTCACACTTAAAGTGTTCATCTCATTCAAAATTATATTTTTTTTATTTGCATAATGCATTCATTGCTCTGCTTTTTTCCTACTGCTGTTCCTCTGATTCACTGGCTGCACCATCCATTCATCAAGCAACAAATTTTCCTATAACTCACTTCACCCTATATTTATAGCAACCCACGATTCTGAATATTGAAGAAATCAATGGACATGTCTAAATGGAGAAGAAACAATTGTTACAATGATGGCAGCATTATTTTTTGTAAGGTACATATACATTTTTCAAGTTCTTTGGAGTATGTTGCTGATATTTTAATGGGGACTTCCTTAAATCTATGATAATGATAATTCCTATTGTGCCACATCCTCATCAGCATTGGTGTTGTGTGATAATTTGGGTATTAACTGTACTAAGAGGTCTGTAGAGGTCTATAATTGCTGTTTTACTTTGCATTTCTCTGATGACATTTAACTTTCAGTATGTTTTCGTATCATTATTTGTCATCCACATGTCTTGGTGGTGTATTCATTGAAGATATTTACCCATTCATTTGTTATTCTACATACAAATTATATGTTATAAACAAGCCCTTTCTACCTTCTTCATTTTTGCACCCAAAACTTGAAAGCCTGCAACGGATACCTACTGTTCTTAGAATAAAATCCCTGTACCTAACCTGGAGTTTATTTTAATTTCTACAGTTGAGCTGAAACCAGTGTCATGACTTTATACTCCAAGAAAGTTAAACTTTTATTAGTGATATCTCAATCTCTTCTAGGTCAAACAGTTCCAATCAGTTTAAAACACTGTTTTAGTAAAAGTGGAATAGTTTACATGTATATCCTTCTCCTACTCTCTCTAGCTTTGAGACTCAGAAGTACAAGGCTGCAGCTCTTGAGGTCCTCTAGGGCTGCTGAGTTGGTCTTTTGTCTTCTTGGATATATCCAGTCTTCTTGGCATTGGTGACAGACCTCTGCTTTCTTTGAGGTTGCATTTCTAAGGATTTGTAGTGTAGCAGGCCTCCCAGGTGGCCTGGTTCCCTCTGATTCATGACTGTGTTAATTCCTTTCTTTCTAAAGTTTCTGAGCTACCTGAACTTCCCTTGCTATCATGGTGGCAACCTTTCAATTGTCAGCTGTAATAACCAATTTCCTCTTGTTTCTTTCTACCAAGTACATACTCATTCCTGCATATTCTCCATGCAACCTAAGAGCAGAAGATGATTATGAAAAAAACATCTTTTACCAAACAATAGTGTATCAGGTGGTTCCCTGCAGTGGTTTTCCACAAGGTACATGGTTTCTTCGTGTGGCAAAGAACAAAGATGAAAATGGTTTATGATCATTAATTTTCTGGGTGACTTTGACAGAGCTAAAAAATGTCTCATTATTACTTTTTTAATTTTTAAGGATGTTTATTAGTATATGTTTCCAGTAATGGTACATTACTACATGGAAATTGTACATGTACATAACACATCTTAATTCTAGCAGTATTTCTGGGTGTGTCTACAAGGGTGTTTTCAGAAAGGATTTGCATATAAATCAGAAAGCTGAGTAAAGATGTTTCATACTAGGCAGTGTGAGAAGACATCCACTGATGGCCAGAAAATAACAGAACAAAGCTCTAGATGAAGGGCAGGCTATTTTTCTCTCTCTTTGTGAGCTGGGAGATCTGTCTTTTGTCCTCATCCATTGGAGATCACGGTTCATGAGCTCTCTGGCTCTGGGCCTTATACTTGTTGCATGTCTGATTCTTAGGCCTTTGGACCTAGGCTGAGTTAACATATTTTCCAGGTTCTTCAGTTTTCAGAAGGTAGAAAGTGGAACTTCTCAGCCTCCATAGTCATGCGAGTCATTTCCCATTATTTTTATGTATTGTACTCCTAAGACTATTTCCTTTCATATGTCTGTGTCTATACTTACATCAATATCTATATTCTATTTTATTTCTTTCACTGGGGCACTCTAATGCTCAAAGCCTTTTAATGCTTGAGTATTCCACAAAGGATCTCTCATTATCCCACTGAGATTTAAGCCGGGAGGCCACGACAGAGTTCCATTTGCCACCCACCCTCTCCTTCTTTACCTCCACCTACTATACGTGGAGATAGACTTCTTAAGAGTATTCTGCAACACAACTTGCTTTTTCCTGGAGGTGAAATGTCTACAGCTTAGCCTTATAGTAGAAGTATCCTGTCAACATAGAAGAGAAAATAATAACTAAACTATAGTATTCATGATCTCTTTATTGACATGTAAAGGAAAATTACAGTAGATACTCATTAAAAAGAGCAAGGCAGACTTCTATCATGAATACTGAAGTATAGAAGAGAGACTGAACTCAACTATATTAAAAGAGAATATGGGAATATTTTTACATACCGAGATGAGCCAATAGCAAAGCACAAGAGGATGTTGTGGGGCAGAAGGGGAAAATTGTCAATATGAGTAGGTCATCTATATTTGCTAGCTGTTGTTTATAAAAGTTCTGTTACCCTTGCACATGGACTAGGAGACAGGAAATTTATCTTTCTTAATGACTATATTTTACAATAAGAGTTTCTAGGTTTTAATGAATTTTTTTTTAGTACTGGGAATTGAACTCAGGACCCTGTGCTTGCTAGGCAGGTGCTTGTGCCATTGAGCTATATCCTCAGCCCAAAGAAAGAGTTTCTTGTTATTCTTTTCTTTTTGGTACCAGGAGTTGAACTCAGGACTTCATCCTTGCCAGGCAGGCACTTATGCCAGTGAACTATATCCTCAGGCATTTAAGTTTCTAAGAAACATGTTTCTGGTTTCAGGAAGATTTGATCTAAAAAAGGACACATCAGGCAACTAAATTAGGAAGATATTTTTCCAAAGTTTATTCAAGCTGAAGAAAACAGTAAAGCCACCTTAGACAAACAGCAGTTTTGGTATTTTGAAACCTTAACTCATCACAACGCTTGTTTTTTTCTTTTCTTTTTTTTTTAATATTTCCCTGGCTGACATTTGATAAAATGACTTTAAAACTGATCAAATATATTTTTTGTTTGATAGTGTCTGACCCTGATTTTCCATAGATAGCAAGGCATGGAATATGGTTTAAGGAAAATATACCAGTATTATATTGAAGAAACTCCCAAAATAGTGCTTCATTGCATAATGAACAGCTCAGCTTTATAGCTCAGCTTCTGAAGTTGAGTATCATATAAAAAAGTAGTTTTGGTGTCTTTTCCTAATAATCTCTCTATTATCTAGTTTGTCTCTAATTAGCATTGGGTGGGAAGGATTTCTGAGATAAGAGAGAAAAGACAGTGCATGCAAATGCCTTAGTAGAATTAACTTTTCAAGTCAGTACTCAATACATACTAGTAATTATTGTTAATTATTATTGTCAAATATACTTTTCTTTGTTTTCAGAAATGGGTTAGTGATGCTGTCTGTTCTAAAATTCCAACTAAATAAGAGTAAATGATATTCTCTTAGTGACTTAGCCTAGTGAGTGAATGAGAACAACTGTTTTGGAAAAGCTGAGTAAGAATTTTCCTCATAGTATCTTCCATTTTTTTCTTTGAAAACAACTTTGAAAAAATATGAAAATAAAGAATGCTAGAATCCTACAGTTTCCATGAGAAAATAGTCTAATTAGATTTGGTATCTAGGTAAGGTCCATTTTGATTGGGCATTTTGATGTGGGCAAATCAATGTTATTATCAAGAGTCATAATTGTTTAGTAAAGTGCTTGTATTTTTATTAGAGTCCCTATTCTGTCTTTTAAGGAGTGACAATAATCTCTCATGGAGTTGATGCAGGAGGAAAGTAAATTTAAATAACATATCTGTGTTAGCTTCACATTAATATAACAAAACATCTAAGAAAAATTAATGTATAGAAAGAAAATAATTGCTTTGGCTTAGAGTCTGGGGGTTTTCAGTTTAAGGCTGGATGGATTTAGGTTCTTCTGAGGTTCCAGATGACAATGAAGGAAACTACACGGTGAAGTAAATTGCTCACTTTGTCAACCAGGAAGCAAAGTAAAGGAGGATAAGGCCAGAGTCCCACAATCCCTTATGAGATATGACCCGAACAACTGAGCACCTCACACTGGACCTCATCTAGTACAGATTCTATCACCTCCTGATAGCATCACCTTGGTAACTAAGGGTTTGCCCAGAGCATATTTGGGAACATTTAACATACAAACTATAACAAAGCTAAAACCTATATTTTCATGTATTTGTAATCCAACTCATACATCAATCTTGGGCTCTATACTCCACCAGGAAAGCACCTAATATCATGAAATATGTAAACAATGTACACAAGGTGAGAAGACTTGCCCTGTTTCCTTTATCTTCAAGGCATATCTTGTTTTGTTGCATTAGCCCCTTCAATATGTATATTTTCTACAACAAGCAAAAAAGAAAGAGCATTCTTAAATTTTGTCAAGACAGCCTATTTGTTAATATGTAATTTCATAAAAGGCAACACAAATTAAATTGGCCTTATCTTTGGAACAGCTTGTATTGGAGAAAGTCAAATTAGTATTCTGGCTACTTCACATAATCTACATGTGTCTATACAAATGACATTATGAAGTTGGGTGTGCCTTAGAATGTCACATAATGAATTTCAGAGTAGCATACAAATGAGGATTTCAACATGGCTGAACAGAGCAGGAGCTACATTGGAGCTACTCAGAATGAGTCAACTAACACAGGCAATTGGAAGGAAGGAGGGACATCCTGATGCCAAAACCAATTTGAAGAGACTTGTAGATCAAATAAAATGTAGATATGGGACTCAACAGAACAGCAATGCAGCCCCCAGGGCTGCTGGCGAGACTCCCACCCGTTGGAAGTTTCCAAAAAAAAGTACTGAAAACAAGGGACTGAATATAACTGGCCTGAATAAGTGGACTGAAATAATGTGGCTAACTCAGGCCACACAAGATAGATTTGGGATTAAGGCCCCTTGCCTCACTTGTCTTCTTCCAAATAGGACACTGCAGCCTAGCAGCGAATTTTGCTGGCACACAGGAGCCAGTGACCACAAAACTGCTCCCTCCCTGATGGGTCACCAGGGATTTTTTGTTGTTGTTTGTCTTTTTTTGTCGGGGGCCAGAGCTGCTAACTGGAACCTCTAGGGACCACAAGGTTTGGAACTGAACTGCACTGTGGCTGTGAGGAGCGAGTGGAGTAGGATGACCCCTCCTGCCCTGTGACCAGTGGCTTGAGAGTGCAACAACAAGGCTTGGGACTTAAGCAGACTTGGACTGTGACCCAGCAACAAATGGATGTGGGAGGTTGGAACCCCTCTACTGTAGGAGAGAAGACTGAAGGGGGACTGAGCAGCCTTGGATTGTCTCTGATACAGAGGCAGAAACAGTCAGTCTGTAAGGGTAAGGACTACAGTGGTAGTAGGGAAAGTAGTGAGTGGAACAGCATGACCTCTCCTGCCACCCAACCTGGCTTGAGAGAGGGATGCTGACACACAGAATTTAAGGGGCCATGTACTACAGATTCAGAGATCTGGGAGATTTAAAAATTCACTGCAATTATATACAACCAATTGAATGAAGGTGAGGCAGAATATCAGATCTAGAAGACAGGATTGTTGTTCACAATCATAAAAAGAAATTTCTTAAAATTAGCAAGACACCATGAAAAATCAATCCAACAACTTCAAGATGATGCAAAGAAGAGCAATATAAAATTGTTCAGAGTCACTGATAAAGCAAGAAGCAGCATGAATCCCATAAAAAATATGTACCCAGAAATAATGGCAGAAGACTTCCTAAACATGGAAAAGAATTTCACATACAATAAGTGAGGCATATAGAACTCCAATGAACCATGGCCAAAACAAATCTACACCATGACATATAACAATCAAGATTCCAGAAATTCAGCATAAGAAAAGAATATTAAAAGCTGTTAGAGAAAATAAACAAATCACTTAGAAAGGAAAGCCAATCAGAATCATAGCAGACTTCTCAACACAAACCATAAGTCAAGGAGAGCTTGGTATGAAATATTTCAAGTCCTGAAATAAAAAGCAAAACAAAACAAAACAAAACAAAAAAAACGCCTTCACATCAGATTGATATACCCTGCAAAACTATCTTTCAAAAATCAATGGAGAAATAAGATACTTCCATGCCAGAATAAGTGAAGAAATTCATAACCAACAAACTTGAAATATTCTGATGAATATTTTAGAAAGTGATAATGAAGACAACAATCCCAAGAACACTCATAGAAAATATCCATCAGGCATGGCAAACAGTTAAATAGAGGAGAAAAAAAGGGAGCCAACAAGAGGAAAATAATATGACAAAGATAAGCCAATACATATCAATTATAGCTCTCAATGTAAATGGTTAAAATTCACCAATTAAAAGAAACAGACAGGCTAAATGGATCAAAAACAAGACTCAACAAAATGCTGCATAGAAGAAACACATTTAATGCAAAGAAAAATTCATAGACTGCAAATCAAGGGATGGAAAACAATGCTTCATGCAACAGGAACCCAGAAAAAAGCAGGGGTAGCTATTCAAATTGAAAAGTGAACTTCAAGCTAAGACAGACCAAAAGAGTTTTTAAAATGGTAACTACATACATGTTAAGGGAAAACTCCAATAGGAAGAGATAACAATCATAATTACATATGCTTCAAATACCAGTGTACTCAACTATATACAAGAAATATTGACAGGCATGAAGGATCAAATAAGTACTAACACAACTGTAATCAGAGAACTTAGTACCCTCTCGCAAATAGACAGGTCAACTAGATGTACGCATCAACAAAGAAATATCACAACTGAACCAAACCTGTGAACAAATGGATTTAGTCGATATTTACAGAGTGGTCCACACTATAATGTCACAATATGCATTTTTCTTAGCTGTACATGGTGTGTTTTCTAAAATAGACCACACACTGGGTCATAGAATATGTTTACTTAAGTGCAAAGAAATTTAAATGATCTCATGAATATTATCAGATAATGATGTAAAGAAATTGGAAATGGTGGTAGATTTTCTTGATAACCATGCTTTCTGGGATGGTGAACATTTTTTCATATATCTATTTGTTGTCTTTACTTCTTCATCTGTAAAGTGTATATTCATCTCAGATGCCCAGTTGTGGATTGGGTCTTTGAATTATGGGGGCCTGATTTTTTTTCAATTATTTATGTTCTACATATGTCTTTTCTCTGAGCAACAACTGGCTATAATTTTCCCAACTCTGTGGGTTGTCTTTTTATTTCATTGGTGATTTCTTTTTTTATGCAGAAGCTTTTTAATAAGGTGATATTCCAACTGCTAAATGCTAGTGGGGGTGTGGGGATAAAAGAACCCTTCCTCACTGTTGGTGGGAGTGTATAGTGGTGCAACCACTGCAGATATCAGTACAGAGATTCCTTATAAAACTAGGATTAAAGATCCCATTTGACTGATTTATTCCCCTTCTGAGTATCTTCGCAGAAGAATTAAAAACATCATGCCACATTGATGAATGTGCACCCATGTTTATACAGCACAATTTGTAGTAGCTAAATATTGGAAACAACCCAAATGCCCATCAACTGAGGAATGGATGAAAAAGATGTGTTTTTATGTACGTATAATGGAATACTACTCAACCATGAAGGAAGATAAACTTGAGACTTTTACAGGTAAATGGATGCAACTCAAGACCATACTCATAAGTGAAATAAATCAGACCCACAAGTGTAAACATTATATTGTCTCATTAGTGTGAAAATATAAAAGAATAAATATAATCCAAAATGAACAGTAGATATTGTGAGTAGGGATGAACCTGTTTAAAAGGAAAGAAAACCTGTGATGGGAGAATAGAGAAAGGAAGGGAAAAGAAAAAAATGTATATATACACAAGGTAGTTAAAATAGTTGTACAGCTCATTTCTCTTAGTTCCTTGGAAAGGAAGTTTTGTGCTAGTACTTTTTTGAACGATATTTTATTCTTATATCTTGTACTATGAACAACGACTATGAATATAACAATATGCAATGAATTAATTATTGTTACTCTCCTGTTAGCCTGTTTTGAAACTCTGTTTTATTGTGATTTTTACTTTTTTTGTTTAAAAATTAGAAAAAGAAAAATTAATTATCTGTTGATTATACTTACCTAATTACAATATATTAAATGAGAAACTTTCATCTATATTTAAAAAATGCCTTTCATACACAAAAAAATTGGAAATCAGAGGCAAAAGAAACCACAAAATATCAATAAATGCTTGGAAATTAAATAACACTCTCCTGAACAGCCAATGGATCACAAATGAAATTAAGTAATATCTACAATTAGATGATAATTCCAGCACAATATACTGGAAGTGATAAGAGGCAATGAAAGTAGGTCTAAGACAGAAATATATAGCTGTGAATTCTCACATAAGCAAAGCAGAATGAGCTCAAATGAATAATCATATCTTGATCCTCAAACTTCTGGAGAAAGAACAAGTCAAGGTCAAAGGTGATATGATGGAGGAAATGATAAAGATCAGAGCAGATTAATGTGATTGAGACTAAGAAAACAACACAAAGACTCAATGAATAGAAGAGCTGATTCTTTGGCAGCTTAAATAAAGTTGATAAACACTTAGCCAACCTTATCAAAAAAGGAAAGAAAAGATTCAAATTCATGTAGTTAGGAATGAAATAGGTGAAATAACAACAGACCCTGTGGGAATGCAGAAGATGATCAGTACTTACTTTGGGAACTTTTATTTTAAGATGGAAAGAGCAGAAGAAGTGCACATATTCCTAGATACATATGAAATACGAAAGCTGAGTTAAGAAGAAATAAAAATTCTACTTAAATCAATGTCAGTCAATGATATTTAATGTATAATTAAAAACTTACCAAAAAAGAAAAACCCGGTGCTGACAGGTTCATTGCTGAATTCCACAAGAAATTTAGAGAAGATCTAATGCCACTACTGCTGAAACTCTTTAGAAATTGAAAGTGAAACAATACTCCCAAAGGCATTCTGGGAGGCAGGTATTACCCTGATACCAAAGCAGTGAAGGAGTGAATGAAATCTCCCTAATAAACATAGATACAAAAATCCCCAATAGGATGCTGACAAATACAATGCAGCAAATAATCAAGAAGACTATACACCATGGCCAAGTAGGATTCATCCCAGGGATGCAGGGATGGTTCAACATATGCACATCAATAAATGTAGCACACCATATCAATAAAACACCCCCCAAAGAATCACACGATCATTTCAATAGATGCAGAAAATGCTTTTGACATGAACCACTGATGATAAAAACCCTGCAGAAAATTGGAATAGATGGTCTTTATCTCAATCTGATAAAAGCCATCTATGACAACCCAACAGACAAAAACACACTAAATGGTCAAAAACTGAAAGCTTTCACGCTAAAATTAGGAAGAAGACAAGGGTGACCCCTGTCATCATTCCTACTCAATATAGTTTGGAATCATTACAAAGAGTATTTAGAAATTATCGTTATTTGCAGATGACGTGATACTCTACACAGAAGATCCCAAAAATTCCAGAAAAAGACTCCTAATTTAATAAACAAATTCAGTAGCATAGAAAGATACAAAGTCAACACTCAAAAATCAGCAGCATTCCTGTATATGAACAACCAACTCACCACAACAGATATTAAGGAAGCCACACATTTCATAATAGCATTGAAAGAATGAAATACTTAGGAATCAACAAAGGAAGTTATAGTTCTTTACATTGAAAACTAAGGTACTCTGAAAAAGTAGATTGAATAGGATATCAGAAAATGGAAAGATATCCTTTGTTATTGGGTAGGAAGAACTAACAGTGAAAATGGCCAAATTGCAAAATTGTTATGCAGATTTAATGCAAACTCAATAAAAAACCAGTAGCATACCTTACAGAATTAGAGAAAACAATCTTAAAATTCATTTGGAACCAGAGGAGATCTAGAATAGCAAAACCATTTCTGGACAACAAATGCAAGTCAGAGAGCATCACAAACCCTAAATTTAAATCATACTACAAAGGTACTATGATAAAAGCAGCATGATACTGGAGAAAAGAAAAAGACATGAAAATCAACAGAACAGATTAGAAGATGCAGAAACAACTCTTGACATACTCAGACACTTTATCTTCTACAAAGGGCCAAACACCCTCACTGGAAGAAATACAGCCTCTTTTATAAATGGTACTGCAAAATTTGGCTCTCTGCATATTAAAGACAAAAATTAGATCCATTTCTCTCACCATGCCCTAAACTAAAATCAAAGTGAATCAAAGGTCTAAATATTAAAATGGTAACACTAAATCTGCAGGATGAGATAATAGGTAGAACTCTTGAAGACATAGGTGTGGGAACAGGCATGAATAAAACCAAGACTGCAAGGAAAATATTTCATATAATCAACAACTTGGATCTCATCTTGTATAAAAGCTTATGCACAGGTAATAAAATAACAAACAAAGTGAGGCAAAAACCCACAGAGTGGGACAGTATTTTTCCAGCTGTTCCTCAGACAAAAGAAAAATATCTAGAATATATACAGAACTAAAAAATATCATATCTCAAAATTGAAAGACACAATTCTGAAATGAGTAGACATTTTTCAGATGAAGAAATAGAAATGGCAAATAAATATATGAACAAATATGCAACATCACTGGTCATTTGAGAGATTCAAATTAAAACAATACTGAGATTCCATCTTACCCCAGAAAGAATGGCTACCATCAAGAAGTCAACCAATAACAAATGCTAGAGGGGCTGTGAGGAAAAAGGAACACTTTTCCACTATTGGTGGGAGTGTAGCCTGGTGCAACCATTGTAGAAATCAGTGTTGAGATTCCTCAGAAACTAAAACTAGAGGTTACATTTGACCCAGCTGTTCCCCTTCTTCCTATCTTCCTGAAAGAATTCAAAACATCATACCAACAATTATGTATGCACACCCATGTTTATAGCAGCACAATTTGCAATAGCTAAGTCTTTTAAACAGCCCAAGTGTCAATCAACCAATGAATGAATAAAAACGATGTGGGTTTTTTTATACAATGGATTTCTATTCTGCCATAAATAAGGACACTTCTAGTTAAATGAATGCACATTTGTTTTTTTATTTTTTTAATTTTAAAGATAATAGAATGAAAACATATTAACAGACACATACATTTACAACACTCTTAAGTGAAATAAAGTGGAAATTCATGTGTAAATATCACATTGTTTCTCTGGTGTGAGAAACTAAAATTGTCAATAAGGACCACAGGATATTGTGAAACAAGAAGAAAATGCTCATTTGGGAAGGTAAACAAGAGAGGGTGGAGGGGAAAAGAAAGGAAGGGAACAGAAAAAATGAGAAAAGAAAGAAAAATATGGAAACAAAGTTTTAGAAAGAAGGAGGGAAAAAAGGGTGGCAGAGAGGATAAGGAGATGGGAAAATAAAGGGGAATTGGGATAAGTCATGTATAGCTACAAAGCATAATAAAAGCGATCATTATGTATGTTTAAAATATACCAAGAAAGTTAGCAGAAAAAGTATAAATGTAATTTGTGGAGTATATTTTATTGGCATATTTACATCTTTGTTTCCCAATTCAACAATAGTAACTAAGAATCAACAATATAAAAATAAACTGTGATTGCAGAAATAACAATTTTCATGAAATTCCTGTTGAAATATTCCATGATATAGGATAGAATTGCCTACTTTGTCTTTGACACCACTTAAAAGCATAATTAGGTTTACTGGTTATTTTTGATGTAAGTTTAAAAACAAATTTTAGGTAGAATTAATAGACATATATATGTGGTAGTAAATCATAATCATATCTTGACTATTAATCTCACCTGTAAAATAACATTTGAAAATATCACAAGTAAATTGAGATACACATTTGTATTACAAAATAATTGCATAAACTATATTGACAAACAGGAGAAAGAATATTTCAAAAAGAATATGAATGACAGAATATAGGAAGATAAATTAAGCATATGAGTATGCAAATGTGTCTGAACAATGCCAAAGTGACTAATGACATGTAAATAAACAATTCAGTATTAAAAAGTGACAAGACAAAACTCTATGGAAGAATTTCCCTTCAAGCAGTTTATTTTGAGTAATGCTTTTATTTTAAGCATTTTTCTTTTTTCTGAACCAGGCAGGAATTTTAGAAATAACATGAGACATAAAGAAATACTTTTTAATTCTTTTGGAAACTAAGATATCACTTTTAGATATGAGCAAACAGGAGATAATAACACTGGAGACTACCATTACAGTGGATTGATTGTACTAACTTACATTTAACTTTCCAGTGATGATTTTCTCAAATATGAATAAATTGATTTGAAATAGTTTAAATGGTAAATCTTGTATAAATAAATAGCTTATTCTATACATACTTCCTTATAGTATTTAAGCTATTGCCTTATTTTATAAGATATTTAGATGAAGTTCTTATTTCACAGAGCAAATGTTAATGGGAAAAATCTTTTGTATTTTTTCTGTATAATTTTATCATATTTTTAATTTGATTAATTTTCCAATTTAGAAAATGAAATGTAAGCTATCTAAGCAAGTAAGCCTGCTTTCTTATATTGAATGCAATATGGATATTAAGTTCTGTATTTTGTTTTTGTCCATAATTTTATTTAAAAATATAGGATAATTTATATATTTTACTACCAACAGGATAAATGGATGGCTATGAAGTGGTGTGAGAAAAATAGTTAATCTTTAAAGTGTAACAAACTTAACTTCAATGAATTAACTGAAATACATTTTCTTAAATTATTTTAGAAAGAAATGATAATTAAATTATTAAACACAATGTTCTACAATGATTTCAAGAATATCACTTATAATTTTTCAGAACATATCATCTCTTTTCTCTCATTGCTGAGACAAAATACTCAATGCTCAAAGTTAAAGGAGTAAAGGCCTATTTATCTCACAGTTTGTAGAGGTTTCAGTCCATGGTTCACTGGCTGTAAGGCAGGGTGGCATAGCAGAGGGACATCACAGAGCAGAAATAATTCATAGCAGGCAGAAGGCAGAAGGCAACAAAGCAGTAAGACAGCAAGCAGCAAGCTACAAGTACTAAACTTCCTCTCCAGTTCTGCCTTTTATGCTGCTGGCAGCATCCTCAGACAGGCCTCCCACATCTAGCACCACACTGGTTCAGTTCAGCTGGGTATTACAAGTTGATCACCAGTTGTCAGTCCACTATGTATTCCGTAGAAGGCTCTATTATGCTGAAAGTTGGCAAAGTTAGTATTTGAGAAATTTCAAATAATCTGATAATTAATATTATATCCAATTTTAAAGTAAGTCTCCTTCTGGTGAAACATATTTTTCTGTGTATTACCTTTACATGAATTTTCTGTTCGGAAGAGTAACATCTTTGCTTTTGAGTCACACAAGATTAACCTTTAGTCACATTTTAACATTCCTAAAAGCTGCATGTATTTATATTTCAGTGTACTATTTTCATTAAGTGCAGTTGGACGACTTTAACCAACAGCTATTCTCTCATTTTAAATACAATGTAAAATGCAGTGCATATTACAATAGTTATTTGTCTTGTGTAAAGAAATATGTAGTGATATTAATTTGTGCACACACATAAACCTATGCAGATAAACCTACATTGGTAACCGCTAACATTTGATCACTTAAGGAAGTATTTGCTTTTTTTGTTTTTTTTTTGTGGATACTGGGAATTGAACTCAGGGCTTTCCAGGCTGGTGCTATGCTACTGAGCCATAACCCCATCCCAAGTATTTGCTCTTAGACTCTTAAATTGAGCTTTGTAACTGGACAAGTGGCTAATGTCTCCATTCAAAGACACACTGAGGGGCTGGGGATTTAGCTCAGCGGCAAAAGCGCCTGCCTGGCAAGCGCAAGGTCATGAGTTCGGTTCCTGGTACTGGAGAAAAACAAAACAAAACAAAACAAAAAAACAAACAAAGACACACTGAGAAAGTATCGTGCAAAAAAGAAGTAAGTAGAGAGATATATTACTGACTGAAATATTTGGATAATAATTTGAACTTTGTTATAAATTGCACATTAAATTGCACAGGAAAACTCCAGAGCAAAACTTTTGTCACAATTAAGGTATTTAATTTAATTTAATTAATTTATTTTTTGTTTTTCTCTGGTACTGGGAATCGAACTTACGACCTTGCGCTTGCCAGGCAGGCGCTGTGCCACTGAGCTAAATCCCCAGCCCCCTAGGTATTTTAGTTTATTTAATTCTTTGTTTTTGATTTCTACACAGAGGTCAGATATGCTAAGCTTTGTGTGAACCTAGAAATGCCAGAAAGACAGAATGTTGGGAAGACCCAGACAGTTTGACAAGGCCATAAAAAATTAGACCATTACTTTTGCATATACCTTTATTGTATCTTATATTATTTAATACAGTATCAGTAAATCTCTTTAATAAGAGAAAAAGTTTGTAATACCATTTGTTTCTAGTAAAGCTAGAAGCATATAAACAATTTCATGTGCTCTATAAGTGCCGTGCACTAACTGACTGTGCCATCTGGAGCAACCAACAATTTCATGTGATCTTGAGAGGATGTGGTAGTTCAAATTTTTATATATAATAATTAGGCAATATTAACAGATAAAATACCCAATAATAAGTAAATAGAGTGTACCTCCACATAATTCATCTCTGAAAAATATGTACACAGATATACACAAATACATGCACATATCCATACCATAAAGAACATTCTAAAAAATGCATAATGGGTAAATTCAACTCTGTAAAAAAATGTTACACAGCTATTTTTGCTTTACAAGGATAGGGGTGGTTTATATGAACTCCTGGATTATTAAAGCGTTTCAGAAGGCCAAAAACTGTAGTTTTAATACAAATATTAACTGATATACAGAAATAGTATAGTGATAAAAAGAAAATGCATTAAATATATCTTATTAAAGAAGATACATAATATCTCTGGAGTGCACATACAAAGGTTTTAAGTGGTTACAAATGTGTCAAGAAGAGATTTAAATTTCAGAAAAGTCACCTTTTTACTGCTTCAAAGAGATTGTCGTAATGGCTGTAAGTATGTCTTCCACAAAGTCTTGCTCTAAGGCAGAAGGTAAGATAGATAAACACTCAAAGGACTGTACATTATACCTTGCATCTGTGTCACAGGGGTCAGAAAATTTTAGGAAGAGGAATTAAAGGATAGCTGTGCATAGAAACAATTATATAGCAATTTCAGAGTGTAGAGAAACAGAACCAAGACAGAAGGGAATGGAAAGAAAGGGAGGAAATCCATCCATAGCACATAACTATATTCAAAGGAACATCAAGCGCTTGTAATAATAGCAGTATTGTTAGAAAAAGAACTTATAGAGACCTTAAAAGTACCTAATCTTCTAAAAAGTAAAAGTACAAGATCTTCTGATTTTGACATATTTCCAGTGAATCTGTCTCACAGCGGGAAATGGATGCAGTTCTGTGAGGAAAAGAGGAGGCAAAAATGAGTGTTAATTTTTTTGTTATTTTTTATGTCTGGTCAGTTGGAAGCAAAAATGTCTTATTCCTGATACACAGAAGTCTGTGGATGCAGTGAGCATGGGTTTGACAGTTGGCAGTTTCTTGCAGAAGTGATTGTGTCACATATATTGTTTTATATATTCCTTAGGGGAATCCTGGGAATGTTTATATTTCACAGCAAAGAAATTTGTTTGATACTCAAGCTCAGGCTTTGTGTGGGTGATGGCAAAACTGCTGATGGTTTAGTTAAATATTAGGACTAATATCATCAAGAAAGTCATGCTCCATGTATTATCTTATGTAACCATTTCTAATAAAATAAAAAATGGACCTCTTTCTTTTTGCTGTGAAAGTACTATTACGTTACACACTGCTGTAAAATGCCACCTGTACGTGTGTCATTATGGAAGAACAGACCAGTGACTCTACCGTTCCCTGTCTTTGGTTGATAAAACAAAACATATACTCAAAAGCCTTGCTCCTTAATTTGCCATCGTGGGAATATTATTATCCACTCCTGCTATCCTTGCAATATTCTTTGATTGATTAGTTAATAACTTAATTTCTCATTTTGTCATCTGCAGACATTTTCTTCTAATTGTGTCTAATGGACTGTGAGCTACTGAAATATTTAGAGCCATTGCTAGTAAATGCAAAATATGCTTACTTATAAAATATAAAAATAAGCAATAGATAAACCAATGAAGATGTGCATTATCTGGGATCATTGAGCTTATAAAAGTTTAATGAAGGTTAGAAGAAAATTATCATTGCCATTCTGTGTGAACAAAAATAGGTAAGCAGACTGATGTAGCAAACTAATATTTGAATATGCTGAAAATCATTTTGTTATTCACTGATAATTTTTAATTTTAATATAGTAAAGATTAGTATTTTCCTCTGATGACTGATTTTGCAACCAAAACTACTTGACTATATTAAGAGCTAGTTTTCTCTTCATTTACTTATCTTGTTCACTGATGCATCCATTTGGGGCATATGTCTTGACATTATTATAAAAGCCTAACACAGCTTAGGGGTTCTGTTCATCCCCATTTATTGTTTGTGCACTGTAAATGTATAAAGTGTGTTTTATTTTCATTGTTTTCTGTTTAGTTTTTTCTTATATTAAAACTTTGTAAATTATATAGTTCCTAAAGTGATATCACCCAAATTAAAAAAAGATTATATTTTTCTTTCTCTGTTTGCTCTGTCATTTTGATTGCAATAACACAAGGAAACCAGAAAAAGAGAAGATTGCTATATATCATATATAGATTTCATGTATAATATACATTATTCTTAAATTACATAAGGACAGTCTGATATTAGATAAAAGTAGAAAATGTTTTGATTACAAATAATTAGAAACATTTATTTGTTATGTGTAACAACTATAAGTAAAATTTTCCTTATTTTACACTAGATTTAAAGGAGAATGGAAACGAGCCAGAGTTCCACAACAGGAAGAGACTAAGGGGGAAATTTATTGAGTTCTGTCACCCTGAAATTGACAGTTCTTTGTAGTACACATCCTTGGCACATGAGGTGAAAGCAATTAGTACTTCAAAGACTCTCAGAAAGTGGAAGGAAGGCTAAGATGTGTGGAATTTATCCTTCAGGCAAAAATGAACCCTTGAACGTTTGGAAAAGGAGGTTATGAGATACTCAAGGTACCAGGCAGGTAACTTTGGCCATGGTGTGCAGTTAGAACTGGAGGTAGAGGAGGGAGAGGGAAGACAGTTACCTCTTTATTACAACTCTGCACTGAGAATTATGTTCAGTGCAGTCTTGGCAATATCAATAAGGAGGAAGAATAGATTTAAATATTCTTGAAAAGAAAAACAGGGTGAGTTGAAAGAAAGAAGGGAGTGCCCCTGAAATTTTAATTGTTATAAATCCTTTTAATTCTGTTCTTGATGGATAGCATCCACTTGAGTGATTTTGTGTAAAAGCATTATTCTGTCTACTTCAGGAAATTCCTGTGCAAATTTTACAGCCTGTGGGTTATAAAAAGTGTTTTATGAACAGTAAAGCCCTGACATGCATAATGAGGCTTTTATGCTATGACTTAAAAAAATAATTCAGTTATTCAAAATGATATTGGCACCAATCTAGTAACTCAAAGGGGTTATTATTCAGATGGCATTTTAGTAAATCGTTAAATTAAAACAACTGAAGAAAAGTATCCCCAGTGTTTTCTTTCTTTGCATACGGTAGCTATGAAAGGTAAATTCTTCAAATAGAATCTAAAAATATAATGAATGTAAGAGCAAAGCACAGGATTGTGATAGCGATCACGCTTCCCCATTTCATGCATATTTTGGCTAAGATAATTGCTTTTTGATGCACTATTTGATCTTAGTTAAAATACAGGGTTTTAGACATAGCTAGCCTATGGTCATAGACACTTCAGAGGTATTTTTATCTGTTGAAAACAGTTCTGGGATTTTGAAAGAATTGCAAACACTGGTATGTTTGAGGGGGGTTACAAAACAGCCCCCGATTTAGTTTAGCCTAATCTTGTTTTAAAGTTTTACACAGATCTGTTGGATAGATGAGAGATCTGAGTTGTATTCTATGCTTAAAGGTAAGAGAATAGAACCCCTGAGAGAAACTTTGGGATCTGGAGTATGGGCCACACTCAGTAGCAAGCTTGCAATAATGCAGAAAGCTCTGATCTCACATATGACTGAAAGGATATTTTATGTCACTGTCTTCTGGGCCCATCTTTGAAAGTTCTGTGAAACATGCAATAAAAATTGTCAAATAAAGGAAAGAATGGGGCATGGCACCAAAATGCCATTTATATAAAAGCCCACTGAAAGAGGTGCTCACCAGAAATAATGGGAAACAGACTTTTTCCCCCTTCACACTTCTGGAACTGGGAAGTCCAAGATCAATGGGACAGCAGGTTTGCTGTTTGAGTCTGGCTTCTGTTTTGCTGTTGTTGCCTAGTAGCTGCCTCTGTACATGTAAAGGGAACAAGGCAGCTCCCTGGAATCTTTTCTTCTAAGGCCATTTATCTCATTCATGAGGGCCCCTCTCTGGTGACCTGCTCACCTCCCAAAGACCCCACTTCTCAATACTGTCACATTGGTGATCAAATTTCAACTAAAGGATTTGGGGGGAACAGAAGTTTTCAGATCACAGCAGAATCAAGTGGGAACAAAAATGAGGGACAACAGGAGCAGCATTACAGAATCCACAGAGGGTTAAGCATATCAGGGGTCCTCTCTTACCTTGACCACCTTGAAGTACTTCAGAGGAGTAATGGGAGGAGAGAAGGCTAATTTGATCCTCTACTAAAATAGTGAATGAATAGTAATTCTACTAAGTTGAGAATACACATGTCCTATGTGACAAGGGCAGAAAGAAGGAGTCACAAAAGCTAAGATTCATGTAATAGTAATAGTAAAATCCTGCTTTCCAGCATGTGGTCTTTCATACCAACCACAAAATCTCGGGCAGTAAAGTCAAATTATTGATTTTGTATTTATGTGGCTTTGGAAGGATCCTCCAAAGTTCCCCGTGCTAAAGGCATGGTTGTTCCCTAAGGTGCTGTTCGGACGAAGTGGATGGGACCTAGTAAAAGGTCATTATGTGACTGGGGGCGGGGCTTGAAGGGGGTTGTGGCATCCAACCTTTCTTGTTTTATTCTCGCTTTTTGGTCGTGGTGTGAACAGTGTGCTTTCCTACACACTCGTACCAGGACATACGGCCTCACCAAACAATTTAAAAATAGCGCTGCCCAGTCAGAAACTAGAGCCTCTAAAGCTACCAGCCGTAATAAAATGTTGCTGTTCATAATTCAATCACCTTATGTTTTATAACAGTAACCCAAATGTGATGAACACATGCGTATTTTACAATAGTTGTTCTCTTTAGACAATGTCCATATACTTAGTAAAATTTCAGAGAAAGAAAATCAGTACATTGAAATGTCTCTTTCTTTTAAAAACTTCTGCCTTATAACTGGTTATGTCCTACTTTTTTTACAAGTATGTGTGCTCTTCAATGTATGACAGGAAACAAGAAATTTACTGGAGGGAAAAAAGGGGCAACAAAGAAAAAATAAAATAGCACAGAGAAGGTCTCACATTCACTGTGAAATTTAGGTATTGTTATTAGTTTCAATTTGACATACAAAATTATCCCAAGAGATTCTTGTAAACTAGAAACAATCGGCAAGTGGTCCATCAAAATAGGTGACATTAGTACTTTAAAACATTATTATTTCAATGTAAATAATTTAATCTTTGAGTTTAATATATAATGTGAATATCTAAGCAGTAATATAGCTTTGTTTACATTTAAATACAGAAATATAATTATTTTCAAGTTCTGTTTTAGTAGATTTTCTTTTATTTTTATTCTTTTGATGAAAAAATCTTGAAGTACTAAGTATTGATTGTGTGACTATAATTGATCTGGCAGTGGAAAGTGGAATTTTTCCAGTTGATGCAGTGATTAGAATTGATTTAGCAGTAGAACTCATAAAAAGGTCAATAAAATACAGAGACGCAGGCAGCAACTGCTCTTAGAAAAGACTGTAATTCAATTACAGCAGTCTGTTCCACCTACCTTAATTAATATAGTCAGCATGCAGCAAGGCGGCTGAAGTTGCTATTTTGCGTGACTATTTAGAAACATGTGGAAGTGTTAGACAATCATTCTCCATAGGATTTAAGAACAATGTCACATCTTTATTAGAGAAAATACATATATTTTAACTTCACTTTCTTGTTAGATCTCAGCTCTTAGAAACAATAACTTATATATTTGCTCTGAGATGTTAGTACTAATAAATTTTCAGCAAGCTATTCATTGTTCAGGATATGCTATTTTATGAGGTTCTTAGTAGTTATTGACAAAGTACTATCACATATCTTATGTCAAACCTGTGTTCCCAAGATCTGTCTGTCATATTCAACATTGTAAATCACATTTTCTGTCTTCCTGTTTATTATAAGCTAGCAATTATTTATATCTCCTTAATTTTAATAGTTTTTGTTTTTTGCTGCTGTTTCTTCATTTTCTTCATTACTTATCTGTCCTATTATTTTGTCTGAGTGATCTAATATTTTATTATAACTAACTATGTCTTCAAAGTTCTCACACAGATTTCATTCATTTTCTTTTCCTTTCTAGAATGTTCAACTCCTTAGAAGTTTATTTCACTTTTCTGTGTGAAATCATATGATCAGAAACCAAACCTTTAAGGAAACCTGTTCTTTCTGTCAACTCCTCAATTAAAAATAATTTAAATTTTAACAATAGTAAATATATATTATATATATAGTTGAGGATACA
>NW_004955409.1:21002384-21004579 GCF_000276665.1 Chinchilla lanigera | reverse complement strand
ATGACAAGTAAGCTATACTAAACTAATGGTACTGAAATGGCTAGTCTAAACGGGATAAAGATCCCAAGGAGAAAAGACAATCACGTTCTTCCAGGAGGATAAATTGTAGGAAAAATATTAGTGGAACAATTTCTTTCCCAAAGTAAAGAACAACTGGAATGAGGGAAAAGAGAAAAAACGAAGAAAGGAATGGAAGAAAAATATATACACAAGACAGCTAAGAAAGTTGTATTAGTAATTTCTATTGGTTTATTGAAAGGAACAATTAATGTGTTTGATCAATTTTACATGCCTATATCTGGTTATCAGAATAACCACTTTGATGATAACAATATGTAATAAAAGAACCATTTTTTATTTTCTATCACCTTGTTTTGAATTTCTTTATCATTTTTATTATGTTTATGTTGTTTTGTTTATGTCTTTTTTTATTCTTTTATCTTTAAAATGAAAAACAAAATAAATCAGTGGAACAAAACTGTGCATATCGATGTAGTTGATCTGTGTTCTGGTTCAAGCTACCATCTCTTTATCTGGTAATATATGAGTTCTGGTAGTCAGGTTGGAAATACCATGTAGAATACAATTTAATGTATTATAACTACCCCAAGGTAAGCTTTATTTACTTTTTATTTGTTTAGCATATTAAAGTTTTTAAAGCACCTCAAATAGTGTCAATTATTTTTTCCCCTCCTATAAAACAATAATCTGACAATTTAGAATTTTTCCAAGAACTTTTTTTCCAGCTATGGACTGAGACAGTTCCTGAATGTGACAAACTGTCACCTAGCATCTTTCTTGTTCCTTGTCCCTCTGCTGAATTCCGGTCAAATTAGAAAAAGAAAAGAATAAAACAAATTAGGGCTGTCTGAAAGTTTTTATATAATTTATAGCTCCAATATGAGAAATGATACAAAGAAGGAATATATAACATTACAAATTGTGAAGACTAATGCAGAAAATTTTAAATAGTGGGGAAAATTGAAAGCAAAGGACACCTCTCTGAAACAAACCATTAAAATAAAATTAGTGTCTGAAATAGTGCATTATGGAGATAGATTACAGACAGTTGCAAGGAGGTAGTCCATAACGCTGCTTGACTTTCAGTCATTAACTGTATTTTGAAGTCTTGCATTATAACAACTAACTTTTTTTCAAGACACAGTTACCCTTGGCAAACGTATCCATATTCATGTTCTAAACCACTGCTCTTTTTGGAATTGTTCAGTGACTTGATGTACACTGATGTGAGTGTTCCCAGTTACATTTTTTCATCTTCATACAACTTGTATAATCGTCAGCCCCTTTTTGACCTCCTATTCATGGTTCCTGGACGTTGAGGGTAGAGTTGCTAAAATTGTTCCTGTTTTACTTGTCTCTCTTTTCCATTTAAACATTGCTTGTAATTTCTTTCATAGAGTAAAAAAAAGATTCAGCCAGTTGTCTCAGTCAGTAGTGTTCTTTCATCTTTAACAGGTAGCCCATGAATCTGTTTACAGGATGTATTTGCATATTTGTTTTACATGCATTAAACATTCATTATGGTAATATTTGTATGATTATTTAAAAAGCATTAAACAATTGAAAGCACCAAAAAGTATAGTATCACTTTTATGCTGTCATTTGTCAGTATGAAATTTATTTTATTTTGTTTTTTTAATTTTAAAAAAATACTACAAGAAAAGAATAGCAAAATACAAACAACACAAAGCAAGGACATTAAAAATGATACAGGGTTTCAAACCAAATGATAGAGATTAACAGTGGTTTTTATATTACATATTGCTATCTTCAACGAAGTTGCTCAGATTACCAGATGTAAGAACAGAAGATTGATCAAATCATTAAAGGGAATAAGAAAATAATAATTTAACAAAACATTAGAGATAATACATAATGTCACTAGGCAGGATTGTAGGAATTCACCAATGGGTATTACACCGCAAATTGTTGTTGTCACATAAGTTGCTTAGATTACCACATACAAGCATACAAAATTGGTCAAAATATTAAAAGAAACAAACTTTTAATCATTAAGTGTTCCCCTCAACAAACCATCAGACACCAACAGTAAGTTGTAGAGTATTATCTTTTCAGAATCACTAGATACACGTAATATGTGAAAATTTTGCTTAATAAAAGTAGATAAATATACTGGAGATTTAAATGCAGGCATGTATATAACATTATGCATA
>NW_004955409.1:20982808-21001721 GCF_000276665.1 Chinchilla lanigera | reverse complement strand
ATTCTTTCCAATAATGAAATTAGTGCTTATACTCACACACTATCAATAATGAAGTTCATGAAATTCATCCTCCCTTCTGAATTCCCTGAATTTCACTTGCTCAATAGATTACAATGGAAGGATGTGTTTTTCCATCTATACTGACTTAGGTTTTATAGTAATATTGTAAGTGTTTTAAGGAAATAATGAACATGAAAGAGCATGTAAAATAGCAAACAAGATGAAAAAGTAAAATATTTACAGACATTTCTTGTATGTCTTTGAACAGTCTTGTTGGCTCAACTTCTCTTCAGCCTTTTTGATTCGTGTGCTTACCTGTTTTGTATCTCACAAAGTTTAATCTGGAGCTCCTCACGCTGATTGCTTACCCTGTATCTTCACATATTTTCTGCCTCTGAAACTGTTATTTCATAAGAAATATTAAGATCACTGAAAATATATTTGAGATAGCCAGATACATCTTCCTAATTCCCCTAAAAATAGAATTATTTGGTCTCCTCATTAAAGAAGCAACATGCATTCCCCTGTGGCATTAGGAACATCAATAGCTTGTTAAAAAGCGTCAGTAACTTCTGTAATGAGAATGTGAACATGAGATTGTGTTGAGTTTATTCAATTCCTCTGCTTCTACTGTAACATAAGCCTGTATCTACTCTTATCAAGGATAAATTAAATCTGCACGTCATTTATGTTTATTTTTTCTTTGTCTTCTTAAAATGATTATTTTACTAAAATATACTTAATCATACTAAAAGCATTATACCCTTGTAAAAAAAATCTAAACACATTTGTTTGTAACTCTAATCTGTACTTGTGCTTTCCTTAACTTTGTTTTACTATGTGATCCTAACCCTATTTGCCAGAACATTAAAAAGTTACAATCTGTAACACTACCTCCAGAAGTAAAGAGCTAAGTTTTCCTCTCAGAGTTCCACCTCTGATCAAGTTGTTTCTCAGTTTAAAGCTCGCTTCCTTTTTGTACACTCTCTGTAGCTTAAGACTGTGGAATTATCATTAAAACAATCTGTCTGATTCTTAGTTTTGTCTTTTATGTGTTTGAAATAAATTTCAAGCTACTCTTTCCTTTGTTATGTATGCAGTAAAAACTAATTTGAACTGGTGCATAAATGTTAGAAAGAGTGAGATAGTAGGCAGAGGATTCTGTTGGCTAAGTCTTTTGAAAAGATACTGTTTTAATTTACTCATGAAAAACAAAAGAGATTTTTAAAAGAAGAAACAAGAAAAAAGGTAGGTAAAGGTCACAATCTGATGTTTATTAATGACATGTCTTGAATGATGCTTTTGAGAGATGTCTGAAGCCCTGCAGAGAAAAAAATAATTGAAATAATGACACAGCCAGCTCTTCATTTCCTCTATGACATGCAGCAAAATACATTACACAGGAACAAAACACAAGTAAAACATTAACTTTCCTAAAAACCTGTTTTTCTCTGGCTTGCGTAAGACTTTTGGCAGGATGCTAAAGAAATAATACATTTTAAAAAGACTTTTGGCTTTAGTTTTAAGCATTTCAAGGACTTTACTTGGCATTTTGCTAAATGTTTTATTGAAATCTCTTGCATTACAATTACACTGTGGGTATGTTTTAAGAATCTGAACAATTTCTAACTTGGAACTCTTAGAATGAAAAAGAGGAAAAGAAACTTTAAGACCCCTTTTCAGAGAAATCACAAGATGATATGGATAGGAAAGAAAACCAAGTAAAAGAAAAATAAAAGAATAGAGTAATGGTCAAGGAATAGCACCGATATAGTCACTCGGCTCGTGTTCTTTATGCTGTTAGTGTTGGAAGCGCTAGCAAGGTGCCTGGTAACTCTAATGGCCACTGTGCTTCAGAGGCATGTGAGCGTGATTGGATAGAGTGCAACAAAATCCTGAATGTGACCCTACATAGTTTGGTTAAGGGGACGAATCTGGGAAGCTAGTAATGCCAGTAGGAACAGAAACCTAAAATGTGGACTGTTACAGAGCTCGAATATCATCCTACTGTTGGAAAAGACAATGGCAAGTAAGAACTAACACCAACTCTCCTCACACTCTTCGCGAAATTGAAAGAGAACTGCCAAACTCACTTCAGAAAGGCAGCACAGTCCTACCACCAAAGCCAGACAAAGACTCAACAGTAAAGAAAGCTGTAGGCCAAAATCTTTGATGAACTTAGATGCAAAAATCCTCAAGGAGATACTTGCAGACAGAATGCAACAAATTTTTAAGAAGATCACACATCATGACCAAGGTGGCTTCATCCCAGTGATGCAAAGATAGTAACACATATGTAACTTATAAATGTAATCTATCACATAAATAGAATCAAGGATAAAAGTTACATGATCATCTAAATAGCTGCAGAAAAGGACATTGAAAAAATCCATTATTTTATGATTCAAAACCCAGGCAAAATAAATGTAGAATGATCTTGTCTCAAACTGATAAAAGTCCCTTATGACAAATTGTGGTGGATTGACAACTGTCGGTCAACTTATAACACTCAGCTGAATTGAATCAGCATGGTCCTGGGTGTGGGAGGCCCACTTGAGGATTGTTGCCAGAGCATAAGAGGCAGAACTGGAGAGAAAGAAGTTTAGAAGCTATAAGGAGCTGTTGGTTCTCTTGGAGGAGCTTGTCATGCTGGCTTCCCTGATGAATTTGGCTGTTCTCATCATCCAAGGAGCTCAGGATCTAGTTTCTGAGAATGGCTTTAGGTCACTTTGGGGGAGCTCTGGTTCCTTACTTTGAGTATTGCTTCTTGGCTCTGGAGGGGAAGATGGTGCACTGCTCAGTCTCCTGGAGAAGCTGGCTGTGTTGGCTTTGCTGATGGGAACTCGGTTGTCCTGATCATTGGAGTTCTGGACCTCACTGTTGCTGAATATGGCTGTGGTACTTTTCAGGGGAGCTCTGGTTCTTATTTTGAGTGCTGCTTCCTAGTTCCAGTGTGAATCCCTCTGCCTGCAATCACAGATCCTTCAGCCCACTGGCAGAGACTTTCTAGAGTCAACCACTGACCTTTGGGCCTTCCCAGTGCTGATCCATGAAACAGGCCTGCATGAGATGTTGTCACGGGCTCTAGACCTGCAGCTGGACTCATGGGAGGCATTGTTATGGGCTCTAGGTCTTCAGCTGAACTGATGAAGGACATTACGGTGGGATCCAGGCCCTCAGCTGGATTCTTTGGTCTTTAGTGTGTGGACAGATTTCCTGCACTGTCTTGTATATGATCCTTTGGATGACTATTTTAAATGATCTTATAAAATATGTGTCTTGTATTATATTATTCCCTTTACAGTAATCCCAAATAACAACACAAACCCGTTGCTAACATATACTAAAAGTATAAAAACTGAAGTCATTCCCTCTAAAATCGGTAAAGCAACAGAAGGTTGGTCACTCTCACCACTCCTCTTCAATAGAGTACTCAAAACTTTAGCCAGAAAGATCAGGCAATAGAAAGAAATAAAGGGATATGAACAGGAAAGGAAGAAGGCAAACTATCTTTCCATTCAGATAAAATGACCCTCTGTATGGAAGAACACGGAACACTGGAAAGATCTTGCAACTAGTCAATAAATTCAGCAAAGTGGGAGGACATAAAATACAATAGCATTCCTGTACACCAGTAATGAATGCACTGAGAAAAAAATTCAGGAAAATTATCTCATTTAAGGTACTTTCAAAAAATTAGATACCTAGGAATCAATCTTGCCAAGGAGTTAAATCAGCTCTATAAAAAATATTATAGTGCTCTGAAAAAAGAAATTGAAGAGGATGTTAGAAAATGGAAATACATTCTCTGTTCAAGACAAGCAAAATTAGTATCATTAAAATGGCCATATTGCCATATGGGTTCTATTGATTTACTGAAATTTCTACTAAAGTATCAACAATACTCTTCACAGAGAAAGAAAGAAAAAGCAATCCTTAAATGTATGGAACTAGAAGAGACCCAGAATGGTTAAAACTATCTTGAGCAAAAAGAAGAAAGTGGGAGGCATCACAAGCTTAGATTTTAAGTTATACAACAAAGCTATGGGAAGAAAAATAGCATACTACTGACACAAAGTTACACCTAAGTCAAAGAAATAAAACAGAAGATGCAGAAAATACCCCATGTACTTTTAGCTTTCTGATCTTCAACAAAGGATGTAACAACACATGCTGGAGAAAAAATAATCTTTGTAACAAATAATGTTGAGAAAATTGGCCTTGCACATATAGAAAAATTAAACTAGATGCATTTCTCCCACCCTCTGCTAAAATCAAATCAAACTAGATCAAAGGCCTAAATATAAAATTAGAGACACTGAGACTATTGGAAGATAGAGTAGGGAAAATACTTGGAAATTTAGGTATATGTAAGAATTTCCTGGACAGAAATCCAATAGCACATGAAGTAACACCAAGAATCAAGAAAGGGAATTATTTTATATTAAAAAGTGTGAACCCTGGAAAGGAGAAAATCGATATACGAAAAGGCAACCATCAGAATAAGAAAATAATGAGGCAACTTCTCTACAATAGAGGACTATTATCTAGAATATGTAAAGAATTTGAAAAATTATACTCCCCAAAATGAATGGGCCAATAAAAAATGGTCAAATGAAATGAATAAACACTTCTCAAAAGAGGAAGTACAAATGGCCAGTAAGTACATCAAAATTTTCCACATCTTTAGCTTTTAAGGAACAACATATCTAAACAGCACTGAAAGTCCTTCTTTCCTAGTTAGAATAATTATAAAAAAAAAAAACAACAAAAAAAAACCACAAAATAAAAAACATGGGTGACGATGTATGGAATAAAGAACATCTCTATGTTGCTGGTGAAATGTAAACTAGTAGAACCATTACTGCAAATAGTATGGAGATTCTTCTAAAATTAGTAATTTCGTTTGACTTGGCTGTATCTCTCTTGAGTATATACTTAAAGACATAATCTAGTGATACATGATACCCATGTTTACAGCAATGCGATTCATAATACTCAAACTATGGAAGTAGTGTAGCTCTCCAAAAACAGATCAATAGAGGAAACCTGGTATATTTATGCAATGGAGTACTATCCAGTGATAAAGAACTATAAATTCTAGTTATTTAGAGGAAATTGGATGCAACTTGAGACCGTAAGATTAAATTAAATAAGGCAGATACAGAAAGTTAATAATCACGTGGTTTATCTTATATGAGAAACCTGAAGTATAAGTAATTAAGGTGCAAAAAAAAAAGAAGAGATGGTTAGAAACCGGAATATGGGCTGCTTGAACGTGGGGAAGGGGAGAGGAGAAAAGGACATCAGGAGAGGAGAGAAGGGAGGAAAGAATACTGAAAATGACCAGAATACGATATATACTTACCAATTTTCAAAACTGAGTGTCATTGTGTATCATAAATATATACTATCGAAATAAAATTTTTTTAAAAATAGAAGAAACTTGGTAGAAATGTATAGATTCGAGGTTTTATGAAGATAACACTACTAGATATAAAATAAGCCACATTGCAGGCTCTTTAATTATTTTGTTAAATAACTTCAGCACAACCAGAGGGCTTTCATCATCAGTAGGAGAGTAAAAAATGCTTTTCATATATGATATTACAAAATTTATACAAAATAGGGGTATAGAAATGAGCACTACATTATTATTTCTTTGCAAAGGCATTATCAGCTTAGATACAAGATTTCATTACAGTTTTCTTATGGAGGTTATTAAAGTGTAGAGATTCTTCTAAAATATTAGGAGGCTTTTGAGATTTCTTTTCTCAAAGTATGATTTCAGAAAGTTTTGAAATAATGGTCAATGCTTATGGATGTCCACATTTTCCATATTGCAAAGGTAAAAGCTGATATTTTTCCTGGATGATATCAAGACAGCATTTTATCAAGTTGGGTTACTTAAATGAGTTATTAATGCTTTGTGATACTTCCATCCAAGGCAAGAGAATACTTACCTTGTTTTTTATCCTTGTGATATATATAAAAAGAGTTGTATACTTCATTTCTTTGCTGTAATTTCAGTTATGTATAGAAGCAAAACTCATGTCTGCACAATTTAACAGTTGCAGAAGCGGAGAATGTTTAACAGAATTTAATCAAGTAAAAGTGAAGTAAGAAGTATTTATTATCAATTTTTTGTATAGAGTAAAGACTGGGTTTATTTTGAGAGAGACTGTCACATGGAGGGATGCTATTTAGTAATAACATTGTGTCATTACTTCTAGTAATCTTTATGTTTAACTCAATTAATTCTTCCAACAGTTATTTATGTTTTCCTACAAAAGGAGAAAATATGTGAGATGCCTTTGGGACATATCATGCGCCAAGAAATGGAATCCATAGATTAGGTCATTTAAAAAGATGCATCAACTAACCCTACAGCCAGCCCACGCTGCACAAATGTATGATAATCTAATCCGCAAAGAAATGGTGATTGTAGATGAGACAGGAATTTGAACACCCAGCAGTCCACAGTGACACATTAAAGAGATAAATGAAAAAAAAATATCTTATTGGGGAAAAGAATACTTTATTGCTTTATAAATTTTCTTAGGCCATACCTCCTAACCAAGTTTTGGATCAATGTAGAGAGCAGGATAGGTAAAGATAACTTTTTCTTTCAAGAGTAAATGTCATTTAATGACTCGTGTTAGGACTTCAAGTAAGAAAATCACATATTGTATTCAAATCTCAAGTGGATGCTATTTCTAATACCTTTCAAAGTTGGATAACCTAAGATTATAATCAATATTTAAGAATCTGGGAAATTCAAGGCCATATAAAAAAGTAAATGTACATTTAAGACTCTTGTTTCATGCCAGGTGTGGCGGTGCACACCTGTAGCCCCAGCACTTGAGAGTCTGTGGCAGGAGGATCACTGGGAGTTCAAGGCCAGCGGGGTGGCATAATAAATTTAAGGAAAGCCTGAATTACATAGCCAGACTCTGTCTTAATAAACCAAAGACAAGGACAACAAAGACCCCATTGCTTCATCTTTTTTATTGGCAGGAAAAGTTCCTTAAGATTTAAAATAAATGCAATCAAGTTATCCATTATATATTTCATATGGTACCAAAGTTTGTGGAAAATAAACAAATGGTGGTACATGTGAAATCTAGAGATACATTTTGTTTGAAACAGAAGATGCTGGAAGATTAAATAGGTAGTATTTTGTATACTTATAATTTACAATTTTGATTACAGTATTTACAGTCTTAAAAATCCTACTTGATTTTAATTGATTTACAGTTTTACATTTAAATCTATTAATTTTATTGAGATAATGTAAAATTGTTGTGTGTATCAGATAATGCTTATAGTTTTTAAGAAGTATATCATATTCTGGATATTTTTGTGCTGTTTTTTAAAAAAACTAAAATCTACCCAGTAACATTTTCTTTATAAAAGGAGTTTAAAGGCTTTAAAATATGTCAGCTTATAAATGAAAACAAGCATTTTCATGTAACATTTAAGGACCTTTAAAATATTTTATAATTATTCATGAGAATTGAAATGTCCACTGTGAATGTCATATTATAAGAAAGGTGTAGTGTCCGGTGTACTGTGGACATCCTCTAGTCTAACCTAGAGTTACAGCGATTAGCCTGTGATGGCCACAGCAGGAAGGATCAATAGTGAATTTTGCAGTCCTGCAATTCTTGGAGCACACGACTTAAGAGTGTGTGGAATAGTCCTTGAGAACATCTGGGTTCACACTGTGCGCGAGGGCTCTTACGTGTTTTGCCACTCATGACTGCGTTCCGATGAAGATGGACGGTCTCCAGCAGTTCTCTTCCTTCTTGCCGGTGGGCTGTCTCCCTCCGTGCTGACGCGGTGCAATTACCCTCTGCCCCCTAAAGGCAGTTTCCATCATTCGTGCCAGCATGTGGTCTTATGACTTTTGTAAAAATATAGCTATGATTTTTTTATGGTAGGAATTCTGCTGTATATCAGAAGTCACTATAAATGTGCAAAGCAAAGGGGTAACACTGACTTCACTCAGGCTTCCGGGCTCAGAAGGGCCGACAGATCCCGACAGCTGCTTCCATCTGTTGCAATTCATCCTCACCTCACGCAAGATCCTGGAGAGCAGAGAAATCATGGCTATTCTAGTTGGAAGACTAAGTTCCTTATTAACTTAATATAAAAGAAAGATCCTAAAAAGACAAGGAAGTTGTCTTTGCTCTTTTGTTTTATCCTTCCAGAATGTGAAATTATAGTAAATAGTATAAACTTAACTTGATTCTATCAGCTGTACTTCTATAACATTAACCAGCTAGTATGTAAAAACCAGAACTATAAAGACTTAAGCAATGGTCTTGAACAGACACTTCTCCTTAGAAGATATCTGCATGACAAATTGGTACAAGAAAGGATATTGCACATAGCTAATCATTAGAATAATGTAAATTAAAACCATAGTGCGAAGGCACTACACATAAACTAGGCTACTTAAAATGTTTGGCTACAGATACTGTTATAAAGGGTACAAAGTAACCGGAAATTCCTACACTGGTAATAGAAATGATTAATGATATGACTAATTGGCAAAATCAATTGGCAATATAAAAAAAAACTAAACATTCACCTATCACATTACTTAAATGTCTCACACTTAGATACTTAGAATTTTAACATAAACTTTCATAGCAAGTACATTTATAATAGTTTCAATTTAGGAATAACCAAAATAACCAACAACAGGTGAATGAGGAAATAAATTTTTTGAAAGTAAATATATGATTGAAAGTATAGCCGAGATGCATGTAACACAATGGTTGTATGTTAAAATAATTATCATGTGTGATAAGATACAATGTGTGGATAATCTGTGGCTCTATTTTCATAAAGCTGTAAAGATGTAAAATATTTCTATATACTATTTTATATAAATAATGTCATAAAATAAACCAGGCATAGAGAAAAAGAATGAGGATGAATAGATTACAGAAGAAGATAATTTTACATGACAAGATTAATTTCTAAATTGTGTGCTATATATCGCAGCTTTCATCTATTTAAACTATCTTTATTTTCCAAAAGTCAGAGAATATTGGAGAAAGCACAGCATTCTGAATTATTGTTCCTTTGTAATATGTCATCCATTGTTTCTGAAAAGAAGGTAGTCCCTCATTTTTTTGTCCTACTACATATAATTTGTTGGGTTTTTTTTTTGGTCCTTTTGAGACAGAGTTTCACATTTTCAGTTCAAGCTGGCCTTGAACTCACAGCGGTCCTCCTGCTTCAGCCTCCAGAGTTCTGGGATTACAGGTGTGTGCCACCATGCCTAGCAATTTGTCATTTTTATTCTTCCTCTGAATTTTAAATATTTTCCTTTTATTTTGGATTTTCACATACAAATGGTGATTCAAATGTATGGTAAATATTTAAAGTTATTATACTAAAAGATCTACTGGCATTAATTCCCTTCAAAATCCTCGTCTTCACTTTGAACACACTTATACCTTTGTCCTTGCCACTTCCTGTAGCTGTTCTGGAAGTTCTCTTTCCTGAGACACTTTAGAAGTGTGATAAAAAATTTAAAATAAAAATAATAATGTTACTGCTGACTACCATCCAACAGAAAACATACTTATTAAATCTTCACAGTGTATTTTCATTCACATTATTCACTGGCTTGGCACCAAGTGACTTTTAGCTCCTCCCCAAAGTCAGCATTTCCATGAAAGGTAAACATTTTGAATCAATTTAGGACACCGAGGAAGGCACTAAAAGATACTCTGGCAAAAGGATTTCCAGATGTGCTTCCAAAGAGGCAGGCTCAGTGGAAGCAGTGTTTGTAGTGAGAGAGAGCATTTTGAGGAGACTAATGATAATGTGTCTTTCACTGTACTATACTGAAAAGAAATTTACCACGTTTTTCAGTCACACCTCGTGTTTGACTTGTCACGCCTGCAGGTGTGTGTATGCACTTGTATATATGTGTACACGCATACTTATCATGCTGTTGCTGCTATACATCGGGAGTGTTTTCACTGAATATGGGAAATGTTCAGTGTTGATTTCTTCAAAAAACATCCCATGCTCCTTTCTCAGTCTTCCTTACTTTCAAGATTGATTATAAATTTGAGAAAGAAGTTGACACATACTCAGCGGTTACAGGTCTGTCGGATATTTCCCCTTTCCATTCTTTTTGCTATTGTTTTTTTCCAACTTGATAATTTCTATTTGCTTGTCTTAAAATTTATTAGCCTTTATTTGTGGTGTCAACTCTGCTATTAAGCTTTGAGGAGGACTAAAAATTTATAGGATATAATTTTGATTTGCATAATTTCCATTTTTTATGTATAACAGGATCATCTCTCCCAAGATTTTGCTCTTTACACATTGATTTGATAATCTGTCAAAAAATGTGTTTGAACAGAGTCTAATTCACAGCAAGTCAGTTCACACCAAATTTGTAGTTATTGAATATTTTTTCATTCCATAAGTAACAGCAATTTTATCTTTTTACAACTGGTACTATGAAAACTCTGCAGTGCATCTTGATTTTCCAAGCTCAATCACCAGGATTAAAAAATATCAGTGAAGTATTAGCATTTATCAATAGCTTTATATATATATATATTTTGTTTGTTTGTTTGTTTTTATCCAGTACAGGGAATCGAACTCATGACCTTGTGCTTGCCAGGCAGGTACTGTGCCCCTGAGCTAAATCCCCAGCCCCTCAATAGCTTTACATGAACACAAATTAACATTATGCAGCAACAGCATAATCACTTTTGCTCTAGGGGTTTTACAGTTAAATGTTAATGTTGCTAAGGATGAATATTGTTAATTTTTTCTAATTGACATAATTTATCCTACCACACACCTTGGAAGTGAATTACTACACAATGAAAGAGTGGCAGTAACTAGAAATATTTTGGTTGCTTGTTAACAGATTCCAACACAAAGCTTGAAGCATGAAATGTTTACTAGGGATCAAAACTTTAAAAGGAAGGGAAATGAAGCAAGGTTATTCACAGAGAAGAAAACTGTCCTTTAGTTCTCTCAAAGCCTCAGCCAACCTGGTGGGAATCTCTTCAATAAGTACAGATAGATTGCCCTACACTGGGTGAAATGTACAGGTCTTTGCATGACTATGTCACATAGTAACCAGATACAGGCTTCTTTCCCCAAGATTTACATTTCAGAGACTGATTCTGTGTTACTGAATGAGACTCAAAGGAAGTGATGGTTTAAAGGTAGTTCATATCAGCATGTAGTGTCAGTGTCTTATTTCAGCACACATCTTTCCTCTGGAAAGGTAAATATTGGTGGTATCTGGGGTTCCAGCAGCATGATATAAAACTTTCTTTGCATTTTATCAAAGCCTAACTCACAGGTTAGGAAAGATAAGGAACCAGAACTTTTATACAATTTTTTCCCTTGGGCATGATCTTGATTTATTAAGTGTATGTGATTCTCTTAGAGAATAGAATTGTTTAGTGTCGGACAAGTAACTGCCATTGCTGAAGATCCTTTAGAGATAGGTGGCTCTGTGTTCCATATTCTTTACATCTATGCCCCATATTAAGCCACAGATATTGCTCGTTTTTCTGCGGCAAGGCACCAGGACCAAATGCTAATATTCTTAATCTGTGTACCAAGCCACACTTAGGAACACATGCTTTTTAAATCTCTGTGTTGCAGGTGACTCTAATGGGACCAAATGTAAATTCATTTGTATCTTCTACATCATCTGCACACTTTGTACTATGTTTTCTTGGAAAAGTATTTCTCAATTTTGGGCAGTTTTGCCTCATAAGAGACATTTGCAAATGTCTAGAGGCATATTTGGTTGTCATGACTTGAGAAGTAGATGCCACGGATTCTGCTAAATTGTAAAACTCTGAAAAAGAGTTTTCTTTTTAATCTGCGTGCTGGACAGTTCTTGACAAAATTTTGTGATCAAAATTGAGCCATTGGCAGAAAAATGGATGCACCTAGAATGCATAATGTTAAGTGTAGTAAATCAGACCCACAAGTTTAAACGTCATATGGTTTCTTTTGTTTTGTTTTGTTTTTGTTTTTGTTTTTTTTTTTGCGGTACCAGGAATCGAACTCACAACATCATGCTTGCCAGGCAGGAGCTGTGCCACTGAGCTAAATCCCCAGCCCTAAATGTCATATGGTTTCTCATACATGAGAAACCCAAAGCATAAATAAATGAAAGAGCAAATAAAAGATAGACAACAGGAAATAGGGAAGTATCTCTTTTGCAAATGGGAAGGAAGCAAGTAATGGGGAAAGGGAGGAGAGAAAGAAGAGTTTGAGAAATGATGCTTTTAGTTTACCCCAGCTCTTCCAAACAAACATAGTTACAGTGTGCAGATGATGTAGAAGATACAAAGGAATTTGCATTTGGTTCCATTAGAGTCAATTGCAGCACAGAAATTAAAAAGCATGTATTGTAAAAAGAAATAGAGATAATTAAGATGTGTCATGTGTCATTAAGATGTCATGCATCAACTACCTACACAAATATTTTTATTATATGCTACAAATAGGTATGAATAAAAAAATTGCATTAGTACAGGGGTGAGAGAGTCCTGAATTAGAGTTTCAGGAGTTCACTAAAATTTTAATTGTGGAGAACAGTTCCATTTTTTTAATACAAACTATAGGACCTTATAAAAGTGTGACATTTTGGAACCTTCACTTTGTCCCTTGAAAACAACTTTTGTTCTTCCATATGGGGTAGAGAGATAAATGTCTTAATTTAACAGGATCCCTAAAACTTAACTTTGCTTGGGCCTAATCTTACTTTGGGGAACAGTAAACTCGCAATATAAACATACTTATACACTTTTCCATTGAAATATGTTAAGACACTGTGTTCTGTCTTTGGCTGACGTGAGAAGTCCCCATGTTTATATTCATATATCTTCTCTGATTTAGGGTTACTGACAAGCTCTTTAAACAAGTAAATTTCTTAATTAGTGATTGTTAACAATAGTATTTAAGAGTCTAAATATTTTTAAAAGTTGTTTCCAGAAATCATCAAAATAGTATTTATCATTTAGATATTGTCATAACCAATGTAATTCTGTGGTTTGAACTGTATAAACGCTTGATAGCATCTGAGCAATGATATTTTCTTCTAGTTCTAGAAATCATCTTTAAAAGTTAAATGCTTCTGTGGAAAAGGGCATTTATGATTTACCTAGAGAATTTACACTCATGAATCTTTCTGTGCAACACTAGCATAACATCTTTTCCATTTCAATTGCTTGCCCCAAAGTCTTGTAAGTTCCATACTTTGCTCATTCAGCTGCATGGTCTAATTGATTTCCTCTCAGAGCTGTGGAATTTGAGTGAAAAATAAAATGAGAACCAATATACCCTCTTCTTTCAGTGATCACCTTGAAAGTGGGTGGGAAAAATGCCTGACATTCATTTCTAAGTAGTTGCCATGGATGGTAGAATCCTTTCTTCTGTGAACCTTTGACACAAAATTGTAATCGAATTTTACAGTGTCGGGCTTCATGTCAGGCTTTTCAGAATGAGAATTAGAAGAAAAGGAAATAATGCTAAATCTTACTCTTGCATTAAGAGTTTGAAATGCAAATAATTACAATATATTAAACTTCTATATTTATTTCAATGCATAATCTAATGCATAAAGAAAGAAATTCTCATTTAAAAATATATCATAGGTTTTTATAAGGATAGAGCAGTGTCTCTTACTGATAACCAGAAAACAATTTCTTTTTATGAAAGGTAGAGCATAGCACAACAATTTTTAGAATAGTGATATTACTGTGTATTTTGATGGACTTTATATTTTAGAAGAGTTTTAGATTTACAGAAAAACTGAAGGTAGTAGAGAGGCATTCAATTTCCTGTATTGTTAATATCTTGATTTAGTATGGTATATTTGTTACAAATAATAAGCCAATATTTATATATTATTATTAATTGAAATTCATATTTTAATTCAGGTTTCCCAGTTTAGACTTAGTACCATTTTTATGATTCAGACTAAAACATGAGATACATTACATGTACATGCCATGTCTTCTTAGACCTTTTTGGTATTGACAAATCCTAAAAGTTCCCTTATTTTATTATGACTTGATAGTTTGAAAACTGAAGGCAAGTATCTTGTAAAACGTTCCTCAACTAGGATTAGTCACATGTTTTTTTCATGGTTTCACTGGGTTTATAGACGTTTGTGAAGGTATTAACTACATCGGATCAGTAGTACATGCTGTATCAACATGACTTATCATTACTGATACTGTTAATGATGACCACAGCTAGGTGGTTGTGGTAGCGTTTTTCAGAGTTCTCTTTTCCACACCTGTTATGATTTGCTTTTTGGAAGAAAGTTACTGTTCCCAATCTGCTTTTAAAACTGAGCAGTTATCATCTATCAATTTGAAGTTGAGTGTCTACGTAAGTTATTTAGGAATTCTCTGTATTGAAGAGGGGTTTGTCTATTTTTTCTCACTTATTTATTCAATCATTTCTTTATACAAGCACAAGATTATACGTTGTTACATACATTTGGATTATACATTGATATATACATTGTGTTACAACATAATGTTTCTTTATTTAGTTGCTCAAATGGGTCAAGTTTTAGTAAATTGGACCCATCAATTCCAGAATTCCTAACATTTCCTATAATGTACTTTTGGTGGTTTAAGGCTCTCTTTCTTTTTTTGAAAATCGTAGGTGATCCATATTCAGCTTTTATAAACTACAGACTTAGAATCTTCCATACGTCCATAGAGACTTAGTTCCTTTTACTGGAGAATGGCATTAGAAGGCAAGATCTGGGTGCTGCCTGTACTTATTGCTATTGGAGCATATTTCTTCTAGTCCATTGTAATTGCCAGAAGAGATAATATAGGTTCGTGTATTATAAACTGTATATATATAATTTGTAGTTATCTGTATGTATACTAAAGTAAGCATGATATTATACTGACATTTTAAACAATCTATTACTCATGAATAATTTTGGACTTCTACCCTCTTTGTCTCTAAGTTCCCACTCCAATAAATCTATCTTTTCTTTCTGCCATCTATTTATTAATTGTTCAGTGCCAGAACACAGGTGCCGTGGTTTCAGAATTATTAAACTTTGTTTCACAAAAGCAATTTTATCAACTAAAGTAAAATACTCATGTGAGCTCCTCTTGCCTTTAGTCTCATAGGTTCCAGTCAGTCTCCAACGTACTTAGGTAAGCATATTTTTTCTCCATCCATGTCAATGAGGTACTTCCCCAAATTTTAGTGAAGTTCGAGTACTTGTCATATTCTTCATTCCATCATGGGATGCCCTAACCATAAAAATTGTATTTTAATATTTGACTACATTAAGATTGAATATTTTGTCTACAATGTTTGAGAAGTGCATTTTAAAATTTATTATTAAAGAATAAATATCGAGTCCACCACTCTATAGCTGCTCCCTTGCCCTTACATATTCAATCCTGCCTTACAAACAAAAAACCCTGTGAGTCACCAGTCGGTTCACTCTGCATATTTCTGCCATTTCCGCACTGCCAAGTCCCTGGAGTTATAAAGCAGACTGGTTTCTTTCACTTAGCAATATACATTTATGGTACATTTCTTTGTATGACTGAATAACATTTTTCACTATTGAATAGTATGTTTTCTTTTTTTAATTAGTACACATTAGTGATATAGAATAATGTGTTTCATTTTGGCTTCTTTTTACCTGCATACAATATACTCTGACCATTTCCACCATCCTACCCGCCATTGTCCTTCACTTCCTCTCTGCTTGATTACTTCCTCCTCTATAGTTCATCTGTTCATTTACTGAAAGCAAATAAAATTGATTCTGGCTTTTAGTGATTATGTAAAAAGGTACTAGAAATAGAGTAAATATATGCATTAACAAAATTTTTAATCAATTAGGCAAATACCTACAAGTATGATAGCTAAATTGAATGGTAGTACTATACAGTAATTAGCATTTTTAACAATTTGTTTAGCTGGGTTTCACAGAAGCTTCAACACTTGATGTCCATTCATATATGAATATATATGTCTTAACTGCTTATTATTAAGATAATCAAATTCTATGTACATATTATTCCCTTAGCTATAGAATATAATAAATTATCTCCTCTTTGGATCAAGTTATATAATCTCAATAGTTATGCATTCCCTTATGGGCAAAATTCACCACCTAATATACAGTAAATTCTTAGCCTCTCTTTTATCAGGACCTGTCCTGCTTTTAGGAATCAAGCCACTATTGACCTTCCCTTCTTTTACACCCGTATTCTCTTAGATAGGAGAATTTCTTTTGAAGTCTAATTTGTTACATTAGCCTGTGTACTTTGATGCCATAGACTCTTGGTAAGCTTTAGTGGTGAAAGAAATTTCTCCCTCTCTGCTTCTGTCTCTGTCTCTGTCTCTTCTGTCTCTGTCTCAGTCCCTGTCTTAGTCTCTGTCTCTGTCTCTCTCTCTCACACACATACTTTTTCAGGGATGAAGCAGTGCAAATCAGCCCTCTGGTTCTACCTGGCTTATATCAGTAGATCTTGACAGAGAAATTGAACATCCATGCTAGAATAGAGGGAATGGAGAGTGAGATTTTAATCCAAGCTCCATTTCTACAGAAAACTGTCTGAGTGGCTCAATAAAGAGTTGAATGTGTACACCCTAGGATAATGATGCAGTGTGGTGCAATGTTTCCCTGTAGCTGGCTTGTGTGGGCAAGTTATAACTGAGAGATGAATATTCCCTCTCAATGTGGCATGAATGCTATGTGTGGCAGATTAATTATTGCTTAACTTGTAGCATTCTGCTGAACTTAAACAGGGTGGTGTGGGGTATGTATGGTCCACCTGAATACTGTTGCCAATGGCATAAAAAGAGAATTGGAAGGGAAGATGGTGCACTGTTGACTCTGCTGGAGAAGCTTGGCATGCTGGGTTTCCTAATATGAACTTGGCTGTTCTCGTGTTCTGAGGAGCTTGAGTCCCTGCTGTCACAGAGGATGGGTGCAATTCTTTTCTAGGGAGCTCTGATTATTACATTGAACATCACTTCCTGGCTCCAGCACAGATCCTTCACCCTGCTGGCACAAACCCTTTATCCCACTGGCAAAGACTTCTAGCTTTTACCACTAAACTTTGGATCTTCCCAGTGCAGATCCTTGATACAGACTTGCTTGGGACAGTGTCATGGGCTCTAGATTTCCCACTGGACGTGACATGGGATCCAGGCCCTTAGCTGGATTCTTTGGGTCTCTGGTATTCGGACAAATTTCTGGCACTCTTCTGCATTTGACCTTTTTGGGTGACTATTATAAAATAATCTTATAAATTATGTGTCTTGTATTAAACACTTTCTCTAATAAACTCTTACTATAATAATGTGCTTAAGAAAAATGAAGTGAAATGACAGCCTACTTAGAATTCCCATTAAGTAGCATTCATTCTCATGATATAGTACTAAATGTCCAGGAAACAAAATTCTATTATCATCAAAAATCAAAGAAAAGAACATTTTAAATGAAAATAAAATTTAAAAGTAATAGCATTAAAATGACTCAGCTATAGGAATTGTCTAAAACAATATGTAAGTGCTAATGTTAAAGGTGAAAATATTCTTGAAGCAAAAAATAAAATATTAGCAAAAATAATATGTGCAAAACCTAATTATATAAATAAAATTATGATAACAAAAATAATAGTTCCTTTGGGAATGTCAATTAGAAATGACTGAAGAAGGAATCAGTGATTGGAATACTATGGAATAGAAATTATCCAGTCTGACAATGGAAAGAAAATAGGCTGAATAAAAAATGATTATAATCCTCACACATGCCGAGGACAAAAACTTACAGCTATCATTCAAATCCTTGCAACCCTGGAGGATAAATACATGACTTAAATTTTCCCAAATTTGTCAAAGTACTTAAACCTACAGTTTTAAGAAGCTGGAAAAACCACAAATGGGATAAATTGAAAGAAACCTGTACCAAGTCACATAATCAAACCTCTGAAAACTGGAGACAAGGAAAAAATATTGAAAAAGACTAGTGAAAAAAAATGAACTGCCTAGTGTGGAACATCAATTTGTATGACAGTGGGTTTCTTATATGTAACCATGGAAACTAGACGTAAGTGGTTCAATGTTTTTCAAGTGCTTAAAGAAAAAAACCTCAAATTTAAATCTGTACCAATTGAATTCCTTCAGGAATTAATATTGAAGAAAAATATTATCCAAAAGGGACACTGAGTGAACTTGTTGGTACCAAGAGAAATAAAAAAATGAGATTAAATTAGGCTTTCATATTCAGAAAAAAAGGAAAAATAATACAAAGTGCAAACAGAGTGTTCAATGTATTTTTTTCATGAAATATAAAATCATATAGATGGTTAAAAATTATAACATCTGATATAAGGCTCAATATGTTTAGAGAAAATACTTAAATGACTACATTAAAATTTGGGGGCAGTAAATGGACCTAAGTGGAAATATGGTTTCTATACTTCACTTAGAGTAGTGATATATTCACAGTATAAACTATAATGTATTATGTAAGTGTATACTAATATAGAAATCACTAAGGTAATTTTGCACAGCAATACTCTAAAAACTGATTGTTTTATGGGAGCTGGGTGAACAGCACAGGAAGATCCAGAGACCAGCCCCTTCTATCCCTACTGCTGGGATCCAGGTGAACTGTATGAGAAGACCGAGAGACTGATAGGAATGTCAGCCACACAGTAAGGCCGCCAGCCAGGGTGCACAGGATGGAAAGGTGGGACTAGTGGCATGAAATTGACAGAAATAACAGAATTAGGTGATCCAGTGTTACACTTGGAACCAAGACACACAGAATAGAAGCAGATGAGTGGGGGCTTCCCCCTTGTTCTCTATTTTCTTTTATCCTTTTTTCTTT
>NW_004955409.1:20973394-20979025 GCF_000276665.1 Chinchilla lanigera | reverse complement strand
TTTGTGCCTGCACATCCCACCAAATCTTCAGGCAGTCATGGGGTGGGCTTCTAGACTTATGACTGATCCATAGTCCAGTATTGGAATTATGGATGTGAGTGGTACACCTGCACTGGGGCTGATAATTTGCATGCAGTGAATGTAAGGCAGGGAAAGAGGTTGCTTGTGGCTGTTCCTCCCTTTTGCTTTTGTTCCTTTTGCTGTTTTTCTGCCATCATGAACTGTTGTCTCTGCTGTGTGCCACGCTACCTTGGAGCCAGCCAAGTATGGATTGAAACCTACACAAACTGTAAGCTAAATAAACCTTTCTTTCCTTAATTTTGTGTGTCAGTTATTTTGTCTCAGCAATGAGAGAAAAGCAACTAAGATAGAATTTGGTACCAGAATTTGGTAATAGGGAAAGCTGCAAGGAGGGGGCAAGTTGGGTCATTGCTGTGACTATACCTAACTATGTGGTTCAAGAGCCTTTGGAAATAGCTTGTGGGAAGTATATGGAAAGGTTTGGAGATATCACCTGAAAGTAGAGCTTCTGATCAGAGCTCAGAAGACCAGAAGGCTGTTACAAATCCTGCTTTTAAAGGCCAGGTTCAGGAGATTTCTGCTGGGAAGAAGGACTGCATTGGGTACTGGTCTCCACATGATGTATTTACAGCTTGGCAGAAAGTTTGTCTGCATTTTGCTTGTGTCCAGAGACTTTCTCTGAGACTGAGATTTAGGGTGGTTAAGGACTGATTAATTTGGGAAAAGACATTTCAAGGCAGTCAAATGCTGAGGCAGTGGCATGGCTATTACTGGAGGCTTTTAGCCAGATTTATGTTGAGAATCAAGAGCAGAGTCCAACAGGATGATTGAAAATGTTGTGAGTTTGGTCAGAACAGAAGGTCTGGTAAAGCTGTGGACTGCAAAGATAAGGCTGAAGAGATCTCCATTGCTGAGAAAGACCAGGAGAATACAAAAGATGGCCTGATGGCATCACAAGAAGTAGCAAGTCTTCACCCCTTGCCACCTCAAAATTGCAAAGGTGAAAGACTTTGCTTTGAGGAGAAAGCTGCAGAACACTATGTTCCAGTATGGCAGTGGTGGAGGCCACACTAGCAGCAGCATGGAGAATTTGTTCCTCAGAATCAGGTTCAGAGTGCCCAGCAATCCAGGTACTCTACCCCTATGGCCAAGAGAAGGGAAAGCTTGGCTACTCTTCCAGGTGGCAGCAGACACTGGCATCATCCACATGGCACTGGTTTTAGATGCATATAGAGTGGAAGAGTTCTGAGGTTAAAAAGGTTTCCACCTCAAGTTCAAAAGGCCTGGGAGACCAGGCAGTATGCCCCTGAGAGGGCAGTGTATGAAGTTGTGATTTCAAAGCAAAAGGTACAATGAAGAACCCAGAAGTTTGAAAAAGTCAGGAACGTGGATTGTCTAGGGAAAGCTGCAAGGAGGGAGCAAAGCGGGCCTAAGAGAGAACCCATGGGAGCTGTAACCACCAGAAGTGGCATAGGGATAGAGTCATGCAAGCCCTATGGAGCTCACAATGTGCCAAAGATTGCTTCAGATGTTAGATGTGAAACTACAGGACTTAATGTTTGCATGCTGGGATATTGGATTTGCTTTGGTCCTAATGCTCTGTATTCCCCTATTTGCACCTTTTGAAATGGTAATGTTTATTTTGTGCCATTGAATGTTGGAAGTGTTTAACTTTTCATTTGTACAGGGGTTCACAGCTGAGAGTTTGCCTTACATCTCGGAGGAGACGGGACTTTGACATTTTAGCAATGCTGAAACTGTTAGGATTTTAGCAACTCTTAGAGCCGGACTAAAATTTCTTTTCCATGAAGGGATGTGAGTGAGTCTTTGGGGGGCCAGGGGTGGAATGCTATGGTTTGTGCCTGCATGGCTCCCCAAATGCTCATGCAGTCATGGGGCCAGGCTTCTAGATTTATGATTGATCCATAGTAAAATGCTGAAATTATGGATGTGAGTGCTACACCTACCCTGTAGCTGATAGTTTGCATACAATGTAAGGGAGGGAAAGAGGCTGCTTGTGGCTGTTCCTCCATTTTGCTTTCGTTGCTTTTGCTGTTTTTCTACCACCATGAACTGTTGCCTCTGCGATGTGCCACCCTACCTTGGAGCCAGCCATGTATGGACTGAAATCTCCAGAAACAGTAATTTAAATAAATCTTTCCTTCTATTTTTTTGGATGCCAGGTATTTTGTCTCAGCAATAAGAAAAAAGTAAATAACACACCTTCACAATAGAATAAAAAAAAAATCAAACATTTAGGAATTAATCTAACAAAGGAAGTAAAATATCTACATATTGAAAACTACATTACAGTATGAAGAGGATATCAGCAAATGAAAATATATCCTTGCTCATGGATAGGATGAGCCAACATTTTGAAACTGACCAGGCCCTCAAAATTTTTCTACAGATTTAATACAATTTCAATCAATATACCATTAGTATACCTCACAGATCTAGACAAAATATTTCTAAAATTCATCTGGAACTAGAAGAGACCCAGAATAACCAAAGCAATCTTAGAGAGCAAAGGAAAGATAAGAAACATCACAAGCCCTGACTTGAACTTATGCTACAAATCTACTATGATAAAATCCATATAATACCAAAAACAGACCTGAGGATCAGTGGAACAGATTAGAAGATACAGACCCAACTGAAAACACACTCAACTCCCTTATTTTTGACAAAGGGACCTAACATAGTCACTGAAAAAAGATAACCTCTTTGATAAATGGTGTTGGGAAAACTGGCTCTGCACATGACAAAGACTAAAACTGGAAACATATCTTTCAGCATGAAGTAAAGTAAAGTAAAAATGGATCAAGTATCTAAATATTAAAACAAAAACACTAAATGTACTAGAAGAGATATTAGGTAGAAATCCTGAAGGCATTGGTAATGGCAGATAGTTCAAAAGGAAAACCCAGACCCCAGGGGACATACTTCAAAGAAGTATGGGATCTCACCTCATTAAAAAGACTTTGCACAGCAAAAGAAATCATCAACAAAGTGAAAAGACAATCCAAGAGTGAGAAAAAGTCTAGCCAGCTGTCCCGTAGATAAAGGACTTCTATCTAGAACATACAAAAATTGAAAAGAAATCAGCTCCCCAAATTCAAAGACCCAATCCAAAAATGGGCATCTCAGATGAATGCACACTTCTTAGAGGAAGAAATACAAATGGCAAATAAATATGTGAAAAAAGTTCAACATCACTGGTCATTCCAGAAATGCAACTTGAACCAACATTGGGATTCAATCTTGCCCCAGAAAGAATGGCTATCATCAAGAACTCAACCAATAACAAATGCTGGAGGGGCTGTGAGGAAAAAGGAACCCTACTCCATTGATGGTAGGAGGGTAGATTGGTACAAACACTGTGGAAATCAGTGTGGAATTTCCTCAAAACCTAGAATTAGAGGCATTCAATCCAGGTATTCCATGAATATCTTCCCAGAAGAATTAAAAGCATCATAGCACAGTGAGGTACATGCACCCCTGTCTATACAGCATTGTCTGTTATAGCTAAACATTGGAAACAGCCCAAACTCCCATCAACTGAAGAACGGACTAAAAAGATGTGGTATTTTCTTACAGTGGAGTACCTCAGCCATAAAGAAATATAAACTTGGGATTTTTATAGCTAAATGGGTGCAACTTGAAACCATACTCATAAGTAAAATAAATCAGACTCAACATGTGTAAAAATCAATTATCTCCCTTGTGTGAATATTTGAAAGAGTACATACGTTCTAAAATGTACAATAGATATTGTGAAATGGCAAGAGATTGTTCAAAAGGAAAAAGGAGCTAGGATGAGTTAAAGGAGAAAAGACATTACAGAAAAGGGAAAAAATGCAAGTCAGTTATACTATTAGTCTCTTTCAGATTATTAAAAGGGAAGGTGTCTGCTAATATTGATTGGAGAAATTTTTATGCCCTTATCTTGTAACCTGGACAACTGCTTTATAGATAACATGCAATGAATTAACTATTGTTATTATCCTGTTACTTTGTTATAAAATTTTCTTTTTCTTCCATAAAATAAAATATACTCTAAAAACTACTATAAATTAAAAATTATAAATTCTTTTGTCATTGTAAAAATATTCAAGTAACACACAGGAAAGAAAGAAGAAAGAAACAACACTAAGTAAGCAAGGACAGAAAGAATCAAATGGAAGAAATAACTGATAGTATTTTAGTGATTATTGTGTTGTCAGTTGCATAACTACAACAACAATAAAAATAGAGGTATCAGCAGAATATGAGCCATCTACCAGTATGAACCATGCATGTGCCATATGAGGTTTGCTTTAAAATAACACAAAACTAGTTCAGAAGTAAAGTGATAGAATAGATACACCAAGCCCTTGTTAAAAACAATAGCAATAACACACAGGAATAACAAGATATTTGGTAGAATAAATTCTATCTTTTTTTTGTTTGGTCTTTTTGTGACAGGGTTTCACTATGCAGTTCAGGCAGGCTTTGAGTTCTTTTGTAGCCCAGGCTAACTTCCAGCTCACAGAGATCTTTTTGCCTCAGCCTCCAAAATGCTGGAATTACAGGAATGCACCACCATGCACAGCTAAATGATAGAATAAATTTTAGAAAAAATAAAATTGGTAGAGGCAACGAGGAACATTATGTATTGATTAAAAGATCAATCCAGCAGAAAACATAACAATCAGATGTGTATGTACCAAAATTCACAGCCTTAAAAGACACTCTGATATTGCTGAAAAGAGAAATAGACAAACTTGAAATTAGAATTGTGAAGTGTAATGCTCCTCTTAAAAAACTGATTGCAATGTTAAAACTGTCTGCCTGACAGTATTTCTGAAAAAAACAATAAACATTGAGCTTCATAGATTACAGTAATTTTTTTTCCAAATGCCTCAGGAGCATTCACAGTGGTAGACAATATAATGTGTTATGACACATATCTCACTAATTCTAAAAGAACAGAACTTATACCATATATATCATTTAACTATAGTGGAATCAGACTAAAAATTAATAGAATGATGAGACAAATCTCTAAACATATAGATATTAAACATACTTCAAAGTAATCTTTTAATATGGAAGCATGAAAGAAAATTTAATAATAATAGAACTAAAAATATAAAAATAACACTATATATTTGTTATGTCATGAAAGTACAAATTAAATGAAAATTTATTGTACTATAACCTAACATTAAAAAGGAGATATGTCAAATCATAACCAAAGTTTCAAATCTAAGAAAGTAAAAAAAATTATAAGAAAAAAGAAAGTAGGAAATATGCAATAATAGTAGAAATAAATAAAACTGAAAGAAGAAAGATATGAAAAATTTACAAGTATATGTGATTTTTAAAAGAATCAGTACATTTGACAAAACTGGAGAAACTGATACAAATGAAAAGGAAAATTTAAATCAACAAAAATTAATAAAAATTAATATGAAAGCATATAATACTATACATCATAAATTCATTACCCTGATTAGAAAATAATATCAACTATGCATTTTTAAATTCCACAATGTGGAGGAAATAGATCAATTTCTTTAAAATAAAAAATTACCCATGTTTAACCAAAATGAATTGATAATATTT
>NW_004955409.1:20970954-20973294 GCF_000276665.1 Chinchilla lanigera | reverse complement strand
TTCTGCCCTCTTCTCTAGTTTCCAAAAACTTGCATGATTATCTTTGGTCCTCCAGCCTGGCTTTTACTTTCTTTTCAGTTATCTTTGTTTTATCCACTATCTTCCCTAAATATCCTCATCACAGGGTAAAACCACTTTGCCAAGGGGAAACACTTTGAGTATAAGCTCCCAATTTATGATTGGTTCTGTAATATAATTGTAGATTTTGCTTCTATGGTTAAAGTTACAAAATTAATAGTTATAACAGTTTCTAAGACATACTTGATGCTTGGTGCTTGTTATTGCTAATTATACTACTTTACCTAGGATATTCTATCTATTTTAATGAGGTGTTCTCACTTCTGTGACAATACTGTGAAGTTCTGGGGTAATAACCCCACAATATCCCAGCACCAAAGAATTGGGGACTGAGTAAAACAGATACCAACATCTCATACTTATTTAATTGGAAAGGTAAGATCTTGGGACAGACACAAACCAAGGATCTCCTACACAAGAAGACATCCCTGAAGAATAAACATTACATAAAGAACCCTTAGTAGTAGCGATAAAGCTACCTACTACAAAAACAATGATTAACACCAAAAACAAGATAAAAACTTTAGAAATAGAAAATGACAAGATGCACAAGCAAAATACAGCCTCAGATTTCTAGCCCACTCAGAAAAAGACCAGGAGACAATAAGATAGAGGAAAACGGAAGACACAAACTTGATACTGCTGAAATAATGGCAACCAAAGCAAGGAAACAAATTCATGAGGCTAGAGAGGAAATCAGATCATGTATAATCTCTCAGGCAAAAAAATGTTAACATTATAAAGGAATTGCTCAGCAAATCTAGAATAGAGATAAATTAAAGAAAAGATGATTGCAAAGGATGGAAACAATGACTGACCAATATAGCAAAGAAATAGAATGCATGAAACAGATTTAAACAGATATCTAGGAAGTTAAAAATTCCATTGAAAGCTGGCAAAACCACTTGAATGAAACTGAAGATGGAGTTTCAGACCTTAAAGACAGGTTCTCAGCTAAAGATCATGAAGATCAGGAAATAACAATTCAACAATTCCAAGAACATTCAAGGAAAATAATATAAAAATATATGGAGTCAATGAAAAAGCAGAAGTTAACACAAATGATATAAAAACTATTTGCAGAAATAATAGTGAAAAATTCCCAGGCATGGGAAAAGAATTGGACATATAGTAAATGAGGCATACAATAGTCCAAATAGCCATAACCAGAATAAAACTACATCCAAACATACGATAAACAAGATTCCACAAATTCAGCACAAGAACAGAATATTAAAAGTTGATAGAGAAGAGAAATAGGTCTCCTATAAAGGAAAGCCCACCAAAATCTGGCTTACTTCTCAACACCATCCTTAAGTTGAAGAGAACTTGGAGTGAAGTATTCCAATTTCTGGAAGAAGACAACTTCCAACACAGATTGATGTACCCTGCAAAATTATTTTTCAAAATTAATGGAGAAATAAGATACTTTCATGACAAAGAATAACTGAAGATATTTATGACCACCAAATGAACTCTAAAAAGTTACTGAAAGTTATTCTACACAGCAATAAAAATGATCATAATTCCAAGAACAACAACAGGAAGAAACCACCAATCTAGGCAAGCAATTAAATAGAGGGGGAAAAGTAGGGAACCAACAATAGCAATATAATATGACAAAGATCAGCCAATACATATCAGTTATAACCATCAATATAAATGGCCTCAGTTCACCCATCAAAAGAAGCAGACTTGCAGAATGGATCAAGAAAAAAAATCCAACAGTATGCTGTATATAGGAAACACACTTATCTCAAAAAAATTCATAGACTATGACACAATTGTAATTGGGGACCTTAATACCCCACTATCAAAAATAGATAGATCAACAAGACAAAAAATCAGCAAAAGAATATAAGAACTGAGCCAAACCTACAAACAAATGAAGTTAGTTGATGATTAAAATCTTCCACCAAACAACAACAGAATTCATGTTCTCTTGAGCTGCACATGGTGTTCTTTAGAATAGACCATATACTAGCCCACAGAAAATGCTTACATAAATGCAAAGGATTTGAAAGTATCCCAAGAATATTATCCAACCATCATGCAATTAAATTTGAAATTAATGACAAAAGAAATCACAAAAACATGAAAATTAAATAACACCCTCCTGTACAACCAATGGGTAACAGATGAAATTAAACAAGAAATTAAACAATACCTACAATTAAACAGAAATACAGATACAGCTTACTGGGATCTGGGGGATGCAATGACAACAGTACTAAGAGGAAAATTTATAGTAGTGAATTCTCA
>NW_004955409.1:20886350-20963789 GCF_000276665.1 Chinchilla lanigera | reverse complement strand
AACTCACGACCTTGCGCTTGCCAGGCAGACGCTTTGCCGCTGAGCTAAATCCCCAGCCCCTTACTCTTACAATAATTAAGACAATTGATTTTGTAATTAAATATGTTCCCCCAAAGAACTCTTCATGTTCAGATGTTTTCATTAGCAAATTCTATCAATGTTTTGAAGAATTAATTCCAATTTTACACATTTTTGTTTCAAAAAAATAAAAAGGGAATGTTTCTGGGCTCATTTTATACCCCAGTGTTAAATTGCTATTCAAAGTAACCAAACAATAAGTAATGATAGATCAATATATTTCAGATAATAATGTGTAAAAATAGCTACACACCACATCTGAGCATAAATTTTACAGATTTTTTTTGCAATATTTGAGAATTAATCAATACAATTCATTATATCCACAAGTTAACAGGAAAAAACGTGACATATGCTTTTCTCCATTATACAGGCAGAGATAGCACTTAGGAAATCTTAACGCTTATGTATAGTAAACACCTAATTAATGGAATTAGCTCAAATTCTTTTGTCTTTTTTTTTTTTTTCTGGTACCAGGAATTGAACTCATGATGTCGCGCTTGCCAAGTAGGCGCTGTGAATCTGAGCTAAATCCCCAGCCCCAAGTTAGCTCAAATTTATAGAATATCTATATGAAAACCTGCGACAGTTGGCACACATATTACTGAATGATTGAATGCTTTCCACACTCAGAGTGAGAATAAGCTGACCACTCTCACCAGGCTCATTCAGTGTATTAGAGCGAGTGCTTGTGTCCGCAGAAGTAGAATGAAAGACATAAAAGACATGCATATCAGAAAGGTTATTTGAAAATGTTACAAGATGTAAAATAGCTAAATAATTCTAAAAACGGAGGAATCCCTTTTCCTGTTGGTAGCCTTTAATACTGTATCAGTATGGTAATAAATGCTATGTGGTGTAGTGTGGGGCAAATACACAGATCAGTGGAAGAGTGTGGAGAAGTGAGATAGGGGTTGTACAAATGGGCCCAAATGGTTTCAGACACATGAAAAACGAGTCAGAGGAAGAATAGGATTTCCAACACATGATGTTGAAATAATTACATAATTTAAAAAAATGTAGATAATATGAAATAGGGAGACAGATCCTTCTCAAAGGGGATCAATGCATGGTGATAAAATGATGAAGACCACTATGAAGCAGACTTGAGCAGGACTTAATCAACTGGCTTTTCATGGTCACTTGTGAACCCATCCAAGGCCTATGCTCCTTGTTTGGAAATGGTGAACTCATAGTATGTGAATCTCTGTGAGTCACTAATCCCTACTAAGGCATAAGATAGCAGATGAAGACAGAAAGCCTCAAAGAATAAAACATGATCACAGCCAAGGACACCTGGATCCGACCTCAACCAGATAAAGACTGTAGCCTCAGGCATCTCACTCCTGGATGGATTAACATTAAACCTTACTTGGAGAAGTCCGTGAGAAGTTCTGCCCTTCTTGAGTACTCCTCTCCCTTCTTCTGATAACCAAAGGGCCACCCAGAGAAGGTCTTGGTCTTAGCCCTGAGAGAATCTCGAATTCTGTGAGAGGGCTTTGATCCTCTTGGAGCCCTGAAAGCATTCCAGTTGCCTCCTTTTATTTATCCTTCATGTACACTGCTTTGGAAGATTGCAGACCTTAGTTATTGCAGTCTGCAATAACTAAGGGATATTATTAACCTGATCAGAAAAGAGGGGAGGGAAAGTCTATGCAAAAAGGAATTGTGATGTGCTATGTACGTGCAGCACCTGCCCCCAAGGAAGGTGGATAGTAAAATCTAGACTTGGAGAAGATATTTACAAAATGTACTTCTACCAAAGGCTTTGTATCTGGATTAAAGTAATTCCAAAACTTAATAGTAAGAAATCTGTCGAGGAATATTTAAGTTGTGTCCAATTTTGAGCTATTATGAATAAAATTGCTATGGCCATTCACATTCAGGCTGTTTTGTGTCAACAGAAGAAATCATTTCTCTCTGATAAATGCTCAAAACTGCAATTTCTGACTCATGGTAAAAGCAGGTTTACTGTTTAATAAATTCTCAAACTATTTCTAGAGTTACTGTGTCATTTTACATTTCCTTCAGCCATGTAGGAATAATCCACTTCATCTGCAGCTTCAGAAAGTGTAATAGTCCATGCAACAAAAATAAAAACAAAAGTAATATTACAATAACTTAAATATTGAAAGAGATCTGATGAATTTAAAAAGTTGATTCCTGAAGGTTGCATCGATATGGCCACTTATAGAATAACCTTTAAATAATAAATTATATTGATTACTTGCTGCTAGAGACTGTCAGTGAGGAGTAGGGAAAGTCATGACTATGAAGACATAGCATGAGAAAGTTCTGTGATAATCTTATTATATACTGATTATGACAATGCAAATTGAAATTGCACTGTGAAATTGTGAAACAATTGCATGAAAATGCTGATGCACACCCAAGTGAGTGTAAAACCAATGAAATCATAATAAATTCTATGGATATTTGCAACACTAATTTCTATTTCTGAAATTGTGCTACAGTTATGTACACTGGCACTAATTTGTCAAATATTGCAAGGGATACTATGGACCAATTTGCGAATTTTATTGTTCTATAATCTTTTTAATCTATAATTCTTTCAAAATAAAAATTAACAACAATAATAACTATCCTTCCTCTTACAATGTTGTTTGAAGATTACAGTGATTAAAAATGTTGAATTGTAAGAAGGTCAATAATAATGAATAGCATTTTGCTATTCAATAAAACTAAATTGAGTGTAGCACCTATTTATAAAAAGTGCCTTTGGAATTTTATTGACTTTTCTCATCAAATTTCCTTTTTATTTTCTGTCTCAGAGATTTCTTCACATTGAGGCCCCTCTCCATTTATCAATATTTCTTTTAATACTTTTGACAAAGTGTCTACAAAAACCAAAAATAAACATTTGAGGATGACAGATCATTGTGTTTTCTGTGGGAATACCTAATGCAAGAAAGAAAATGCTATTTTATATTGAATTCACCATTTACAGTGAGACAATTTAACTTACTCATTTTAATTAGTTTTGCTAAGGTACTGTCACGTATGTTGAAATCCATATTTCCTTGTAATTACATTGGACTTGAAACACTTCAAAAGATTTAAAAGCTAGTTTTGAATTGGCTTATTGATTGTAATCCCTTGAACATGACAATATGTTTATATATTTGAAAGATAGGATTTTAGAATTTATTCCTATTATATAAAGTGGCAGATTATATTTGGGCAGTTGTAACTGTTTCTGATTTAAAAATGGCCTGTCATAAAAACTAAAAAGACTTCTTAATATCATTACATCATTTCTTATATTTAAAATATTCTAACAGAAAAAAGGTAGCCAACCAAACAGATGTTTTATTTAAATAGCTGACCATGAAAATAATAAGCATCTGTTTGAACCATTCAAGCCTCAGTTTGATATTTTGAATCATGTAAATCAGTGTAAGAATTAATAATTCCATGTGGAAATAAAAAGTCTTCATTAGAGACAAATCACATTGAATTTTTGATTCTGAAACAATTGATACATTATTTTGTTTGTGATCTTTTCTTTATAAAGGAGAATTGTATGAGTATGTTGTTTCACTGTCATTGCTTAATTGTGTGTGCAGGTTTGTGTGTGTGTGTGTGTGTGTGTGTGTGTGCATATTTTTAAATGTGTGATATTCATAAGCAGAGCAGATAAAGTTAATGATAAGTATTCTTTTATCAGTCGTTTTTCCCAGAAAATATGTCTCTAGAAGAGATGATAAAAAACAAACATGCATGAAGAAATTTGATATAGGTTTTCTCTTTAAAATTTGTAATTGAGCCATGATTCTACACTGTCTTGGGCTACCAGGTGACAATGTAACACATGTATACAATGTGCAGTGATCAAATCAGTGTAAATAATACCATCACCTCAAATGTTTTTTATTTTTTGTATGTATTAGAAATTTTTTAAAGCCTCTCTTCTAGATATTTTGAAATATCCAATAAATTAGTGCCTATTATAATTACAATGTGGTATAAAATATTAAAATTTAATCCTCTGAGCTCACTGTATTTTTACACCTGTTAATCGACTGTCTCTATCTCCCTCTCTCCTCACCCTTTCTAGCCTCTGATAATCACTACTCTACATTCTACTTCTAGAAAAGCAGCCTTTTAAATTTCCACATATGAACGGGACCATATGGTATTCGCCTTTTTGCACCTGACTTATTCTATTTAACATAATAATGTCCTCCAGGTTAATTCATGTTACTGTAAGGACAGGATTTTATTCTTTTATTCACCACATATTATATATCCATTCACTTGCTGATTAATATTTTGGTTGACTCAACATCTTAGGTATTGTGAATAGCACTGAAACAAACACGAAAGTACAAGTGTCTCTTCAGCATATTGACTTTCTTTCCTTTACATTATTACATATTTTCAGTAGTGTTATTTTATTGTGCTAAGTTATAGGATAATATTGTAGTAGCAACAGATGATACATACAGATCTTGATAGGAGAAGTGTTACCATGGGAAGAGAGAATCAAAATTTGAGTGTCATAGGTAATAGATATTAGGGGTAATCTAGAAGAATTTTAAGAAAATTGGTATTAAAATTTTGATGATTGTTGGAACTGTACGGAAACTTTTGAGGAGTTTATGGGAGAGGGCTTAAAGAAAAACAAAAAAAAATATTTCTGGAAAAGAGAAGTCAAAGGTTAATTTTCTTGTACTAGCCCAGCATTTAGTAGTTTAGTAACTCTGCTGCCTATATTAGTAGATAAAGTAGCAATCAAGTTTCCCAGATAGAGTGCTGAATATACAGTCTGTTATCTTCATACTTGTATTGAAATCTCAAAGGCAATATATAAGATAATGAAAGGACTGTTAACAAAAATGAGCCTTGGTTTATAGTTTTGAAAATTCTCAGCCTTTCCAGATAGGAAATAACGCTAAAATCAAGAAAGTACTCAGACCAATATTACATCAAGACAAATTTCATAAAACCTAATATAAGATGAAAGCAGGATTTTATTGTAAAATCATTTAAAACCCTAAAAGTGATAAATTGTGGCACTTCAGAAGGGATGAAATCAGACAAAAGACAGTAAAGATTTTCACAGATTTCCTCAGGCTTTTTCTCAAGCAAACAAAAAAGATTCTAGTAACCTTATGATCATTTCTCTCAGCAGAGGTTATATCCATCTGAAATATATTTGTAGAATAATTTTATCTACTTGGATTAAATGTCAATAAAGTTCACCAAAAACTCACAAGATTGTTAAAGGTACTATATTTACAGAACAACAGAGTAAATTGCAAATCAAAGAGATAATAGAAAATAAAAAGTTGAACTCTCAAATTTCCACAAGAAAAAACAAATAGGCTGAGAAATGTATGAATTGCATACACATTCTAACTTTCATGCAAAAGGAATGATGACATAGGTCGGAAACAATAGCTAGAAGTCAGAACTATGGGTGTGAAGAATTTTTTTTAGATCCTCAGTTCTAGCCAGCCAACCTCCAACATGTGCTGGATTTCAGAGTTAATGTGAGCTCCTTTGTCTCCAGTTATTCTCTTTTCTGAAAAGAAATGTCGATAGCAATTATTTAAAGCCTATTCACTCCTGCATATTATTTATGAAGATGACCTGTTTCTTTCTTCAGTTTTGCAGTTTTACAAAAGTATAATCAAGGATGTATCTGCACTGGAAGAATCACATCTTCATAGGTGCATGATTTATATGACAAGAATCTCGAACTTGCAAAGGTACTATGATGGAATGAAATGAGGAATGGCTTGGAATTATTCAGTGTATTCCACAGTGGGAGGTTACAAATAATTATGGACAGAATGTTCTCTTTTTAAGATATGTCCACACACTGTTTGGTAGTTCTGACCTTCAAGGGATGAGAACTAATTTACCAATAATAAAAGAGAGATAAACCTAATAACTCATTTCTAATGAAAATATGGTGGAAGCAATACCATCACTTTGAAGGTTAGGATATAACAGCCACTATAATTTTCTTCTTGCAATATATCTTAGATCACTCACCTCTACTCTGTGTATGGCATGATTTTATATTTATTATAATTTTAATTTCATTTATATGAAGTCATTGCTACCCTGGAAAAAAGATGAACTTTTTTATATTATGAAAATAATAGGGAAATAATAGAGAGCAACAAGTCATGATGCTTATAATTTTTACTTATTCTTCTTAGGATTCTAGAAATGATTACTAGTAGAAGATACAGTCTGTTATCTATGTAATAATTAATTGAAAACTGAAATGTCAGAAATGCCTACAAAATTCATTTGGAAGTAACAGTTTCACTGTTGTGAATCAGGGACTGTTATTTGATATTCTGAAATGTCAGTATCCACAAAGGTACATACCAAATATTTTGGAAGATTGTTCATGTACATATTCTTTACTTGAGAAAAACTACTTAATCTTTAATCAAGAATTTTTTCTTGGCTGAGCGTGATGGTGTATGCCTATAATTCCAGTACATGGGAGTCTGAGGCAGGAGGATTCCTGTGAGTTCACCTGTAGCCTGGGCTACTAGGTGAGTTCAAGGGTGGCCTGAACTGCATAGTGAAACCCTGCCTCAAAAAGACAAAAAAATTTTTTTTCTTACATTTTAACATGAACATAGAAATGCATTTGTAATATGTTGTGTATATACGAACAATAATGATTTTTGTATACTTAAATATGATTTAGTTCAAAGTCATTTTGACAATCTTAAAATGTCTAAATTTAAATTATAATATATAATTGTATAATTATAATGTAAAGCTTGGGAATTCTTTGTGCAACTTTAGTTGAAAATCTTGAAAAATAAACAGAATATGTTTATAGTTCCTATTATCAATTAAAATAAACATATTTTCAATGATATTTTTACAAACTAATTTTTACAAGACTAAAAAATATTTTTCAATATGCTTAGCTTGTACATATTGTGCTTTTATAAAGGAAAGCTTATGTTAAATGATAAAATTTCCTCAATGCATAGTTTTTGCCAAGTTCTAATATCAGTAATTATGGTCTCTAATTTTTTCTTTGAAATGAAAGTTATCTTTTAAGATACAGTGTTAAGACATGATTCCAATTTTATCTAAATAACAGCACATTTAGAGCCACTGGATATCAGCAAACTGGTGCTGTTCTCTTCCTTTTTTCTAAACATAATAACTTACTGAAACCAAGAACTCTAATTAAGATTTATGAGCTTTGTGCATACCCAGTTTATAGTAAAACAGCTCATACCAGATAAATCTCAGAAGCATCTTATGTGTCTAGCAATAGGGAATGGGTAAAGGAAATGTATTTATACACAATAGAGTGCTACTCTGCCATAAGAAAATATAAACTTGGGTCATATGTAGAAAAATAGTTGTTCTTTGAGACTATAATATTAAGTGACATAAACCAGACACAAAATCTTAAATATCACTTGATTTTTATTACATGGGGAAAAAAGGAAGGGTAAGGGAATAAAGAAAAGATTTAAGATGTGTTATGAACTTGTACCAACTCTCCACAAGGAATGTGAATGCTATGTACTGCAAAAATGCAATAATAAAAATAAATTTAAAAAAGAAAACTTCAGACTCCCCAATGCTCCAAATAAAGGATGTCTCTGGCTGAGTCAAGTCCAGAAAGAAAGAAATAAAGGATCAGACAAACAAATAGATTTATGAGATTGTATAGGTGTCAAAATTTTGTTTCAATTTTAATATTTTTATTCATTTTAGAAAAAATAGAGATAAGTTACTTTTGAATTTTAAAGTTATGTTTCCCTTTTTTATGAAAATTGACATAGTTGAGTATTGTTAAATTACAAACCTGACCCATATTGCATGCACATAGAGGTATATAATGTCTCATAAAAATGGCTTTAAGTCAACAAATCATGACTAGAGGCTGACTGAATACATTAAACAATATAAACACAGAATAAGTGGTAGCAGCATGGAAATACAAAAAGAGAAAAACAGGAAAGCTGTCCTGATGTCTAGCTTAGCTCATCGTATCACATGAAAATGGCAAATGCTGACCTATACCCTAAACCAGTGGTGGCAAACCTATGGGATGGGTGGTGTTTGTTTTTCTTTTAAGATGGAATATGTGAATGCATGAGTTATTTTTCTAAGCTAAAACCTCAATATTCTAATTTAATTGCAGTATTGACACTTTGCGATAAATAAATGGATTTGGGGTTGCAGTTCGGGTGCTGAGTCTTTAAAAGTTTCACCATCATTCGCCTAACCTGTTTGATTTAGGTGACAAGTGTAACTCTTTTGCTTGCCACTGACTTGATTAATATTTCCTGAATTATTTTTGTGGACTTTGCCAGTACCACCTTCTGTTACCACACAACCCACCACACTCTCCACTAACTGATCGCAGTTTCCTCCTAGTATATGAATTTTGATGGAAAACTACAATGAATATTTAAATTGAAAAATATTATAGTAGAAGACATATTACTGTTACTACTGTTCCAAATAGGCCTCTCAATTCAAGCATACTAATTCTATGATACTTGCTGCTTCCCGAAGCATTTCTGGAAATCTTTTGGGGGTGTATATTGTAGTTGAGCTGTTCTGCCGACCTGGATGTCTTGAATGGATTGAAAATTTTTCATTGCATCATCATTTTGACTTTGAGGAAGAGGCAGAATTCACATGGTGGCAGATCTGGTGAGTAAGGTGGATGAGGACACATCGTAATGTTTTTACAAGCTGTCTTTCTGTTGAATGGCACTTAACTGCGACACTCGCTGGATGTTTGATTTTACCCAGTAAGGACACTCATGAACAAGGACTTCCCAAATTGCTTCAGAAAGTGACAGAAAATGATGGGATAAGTCTATTTGAGTGAGGGGGAACATTTTGGGTGATTAATGGTGATGCTATCTTTTAGTATAAAAATTTTTTAAAAAATTTAAACATACACCATGTATTTTGATCACACCTCTTGTGATTATAGAATGTTGGCATGTACTATAGTGTAAGACAATTTTAGCAACTTAGTAAAGTTCTACTTCTTGCCAGTGCCTCACACATTTTAGATTTTTGATGTAATTGAATGTAAGAATGAATATTCAACTTAAAAGTGCATTAAAACTTAAAGATCTGTCCCTTATCAGTCTTTGTATTTAATGTCATCTACTCTTAGCTACATTCTAACATAATTTCATTTCCACATATCTTGCATGTTTATGGAACGTCTTACCAAGAAAGTACAGACATTTTTCTGTTAGTTTCATATTTCCTACGAAGTGGATGTTTCCCCCACTTTAAAAAGCTGTCACATATAAAGTGTGGGAGAATGAGTCAGCATTCCAAACTTGATGGATCTGGGACACTGACTAAATGAATTGTGAGCAGGTAGATTTTTAAACTGTGTCAGATCACTCATCATAGCCAATTTTGGAAGCAAAATATTACTATGTGAAAGCTCATAACAGATAATTAGAATAACATAAGCTCTCATTAACAACCTCAGTTGGATTTTATTGTGAACATTTTTTAACAAAATAAAAAATATATTTTCCATTTTATACATTAAGAGAAAAATAAAAACAAACACTGCATATTTTGAGTTCATGGGCATTAAGCTAGTATGTAAAAATGCATCCTAGATAAAGCAAAGAAACTTGTGAAACTATCACCATCAATAATTAAAGGCTGTCTCCTTCAAATAACACAGGTGTTATTAATGATTTCTTTAGAAATGATTTTTATTGTTTTAAACGATTTATTGTTTTAATGATTTCTTTAAAAACAATTTTTGTTCATATGAAAACAATTCATCTCCAGGAAACCTATGTTTACCAATAATAATAAATATACAAGTTATGTGAGTTATTTCTAAATTATACATGTTAATAGATTATTATGATCTATATTAATATTTATATCTTGTTCTATTTGAGGAATCTAACTTCATTATTTACCATTGCTCAAATGTGTATTATAAACTCTCACAGAATCAATCAGTGATAACACAATGGCCTAAGGAAAATTACAAATGTGGCAATTACTCTTTCTCTTTTTTTTTGGCAATTACTTTTGTTTTGTTTTTTGTTTTTTGCTTTTTTTCCAGTACCAGGAATCGAACTCATGACCTTGCTTTTGCTAGGCGGGCGCTGTGCCGCTGAGCTAAATCCCCAGCTCCTGGCAATTACTTTTGAGGGATTATTTTATTGAAAAATTTTGGGGAAATATTATTAGCACTAAAAGAAATGAAACATATGATGATCTAGAAAGAACTATTTTCCTACGATTGATCAGGAAAGTACCAGGAAGAAGAGGGTCACTTCTGTTTACTGAAGCAAACTAAGGTTAATTCCCTTAGTCCAGTGATTAACATTATTTGATAGAAACTTCGGAGATACAATTCTTGGAGAAAACCATCCCACAGCCTGCCTGGAGGGACTCCTGACAAGCAAGCACGCTTCACGCAAACATTTGGGAAATGATCAGAAAGCTGCCATGGTCTCATGAATTCATGTTTCATTTCGAAGTTTGCTTTGGAATTCTGTGTTGTTGGTATCCTTAAAATAAGAGTTAGATTCTGCTGATTTTTTTCCTCTGTGGCTCCACTTGAGTCAAAAGTTCTTATTAAATAAAGCACAAAAATGTAGACATCTTTCAAATATATATATATATATACACACCTATATATTTTTTCTACAAAAGATAATGGTGCGTTTAGGTTCTTTATGTTAAATATATATTCAAATTTATACAAAACCTATAAGGAAAACTTCTGAGGGTTTGTTCTAGAGCAGCTCTGGCCTATCAATTTTTTCCGTGTTAACATGCTTCATATCTCCTCTGCCCAGAGCAGCAGCTCTTCATCACACATAGATTTTGAATACTTAATATACATCCTGTGTGCGAGACCCCTGGAATTAATCTGCACTGAAGTCTAATTAGCTTGTCTCCTCATTCTATACTGAACGGCGCTGCTCTCAAAGAGTGGAGACAGCACAAAGCAGACTGGTCTTAACTCTGCTCCTAACTTCCAAAGATCTCCACCTAATTTATATGGAGCCCAGGAAATTTAAAATTGTTCAGGGAACACAATTTGTCTTCATGTGACAGGATTCTTTCGAATTGGGAATATCACATTTTTAAAATAGCCAACTAATCACCCATAAGGAATAGTTATACACAGATCTGAAACAGAAATTCTTTTGTAAAATGTGATAGTTCTGTGAAATGAAGAAAATAACTGATTTTAAAACTATTACAAAGATTTTCTTCACAGGAGAAAAACTTAAATATTACATGTTCTGTCTTATATGTGGAACCCAAATTATAAAGATCAAAACAGAAGGTAGATAACAGGAAGTGGGGAGACGTGGCTTTTTCAAATGGGAAGGGCATCAAGAGATGCGGGGAGGGGAGATTTGAAAGGGGTGAAACAAGGAATTCAGATGTGCCAGGTAGCTGTGCAGACTGCTCAAGAAATGCAAACATTCTAGGGGCTGGGGATTTAGCTCAGCGGCAAAAAGCGCCTGCCTGGCAAGCGCAAAAAGAAATGCAAACATTCTGTATGACAAACACATAGTAATGAAAATAATAGAAATGTCTCAAAATTTAAAAACATCACTGTTTTCAGTTTATTTTCATAGGCCATGGATTTTGAAAAGAAAATTGTGTTCTCATAGAAAATTAAACACAAAGCAAACAAACAGGAAACGATAGAACTATTCTTGTACATTTGCAAAGCTGAAATAAGGTAGTGGTGATCGGTTCAAAGATGAAGAGGCCAGTAAGGTATGGGGCAAAGGGAGGAGGGTGCCAAAGTGCTGTAAAGAAAACTGACCTACAAACCATAAGAGTATTCTTTTTCTTTTGTTCTTTATTTTTGTATTTTAACTAATGGACAAAAATTATGTACACAATATGAGACACAATGTTTTGACATGCGTATGTATTTTGTGGAATGGCTACACAAAGTTAATGAGTGTATCCATCACCTTATATACCTCTATTTGCAAGGTGGACGAGAACATCCAAAGTACATTTTCGTAATAATTTTCAAGTTTAAGGTACTGGTAGTAGTTATACTCATGATGTTGTATGACAGCAATCATTTAGGATACCCTCTTTTACATTTTCCTTGAAAATATTTTAATTTCCTTAATTACATGTAAACCACGCTCAGTGAAATATTTACTAAATATATCATTTTTATAAAGCTGACCTTTATGAGGTTGTTACATCCAATATACATATGAAATTATGGGAAACAAGTGTTTGAAAGTCATGCATATGAACGTGTACAAAATGAAAAGTAAAAACCAGGGCGACTGTGATATATGAAGCATTCTGATAAATGATAAATAGAAAATGCAGAAACATACAAATTCTGTAGTGCATCAACACTGGAGTCAAATTTATGTGGGGTTAAATTCGTGTAAATGCACTGTGAGGTGATTTCATCATATGTGTGGTTTAATCACTTGAAATGGCCTCGTGAAATATGTAGAAAACACGTATTTGGGGGTACTGGTGATCTAGCATACTGCTTTATAGTAAACCATTTATAGTAAGCCATTTTTTTTTTTTTTTTACAAATAGGAGTACACTTAAAGATGAACCCACAGCATAGTAAAATATGTTAACTGGTAACATAGTTATTATCCTTATCAAATACTTCCATATGACTGGCAGTGCAGTAGACTTATTTATTGTATCACAACAAACGCAAGTAGTGTATTGCACGAGGATATTTTGTTGATTACATCTCTAGGCTGTGGCAATTTTTCAGCTCCATTATAAGCTTATGAGAACCAAAGTCACATGTGATCCTTTCTGGACTGACATGTTATGTTACATGTGATTGTGCTTAGATTTGAAAAAATTTTAGAAGGACTTTGGAAATTTACTAGAAGATATGTCTAAAGTGCAATAAATTCTAAATAAGTTGCTATCTTTAAGGGCAAGTAGGAGATAAAATTAACGTAATGGCCTCATTTGAATTTAACCATTGTCCAGAGGTCCCATTGAAAGTACACTACCATAGTCAGATTAAGTTCCTACTCTTTTAGTCTCTCAAAATAAGGATTAAATTCAATCATGAGTTTTGATGTAGACATTCAAACCTCAGCAGGTATGTGTAAGTGTAGATGTACACGCATATGTAGGTATGTGTAAGTGTAGATGTACACGCATATGTAGGTATGTGTAAGTGTAGATGTACATGCATATGTAGGTATGTGTAAGTGTAGATGTAGATGTGTATGTGTGGTTTCAACACAGAAACCAGTTCAAGATTGGTAGCCTTTCATTTTGATTTATTTATCTCCTATTTTAACAACAAATAAAATAGGATATTTCACCTTTTTCTAATTTACATTCTTTACTCCCTAAGTAAATATATATAGGTATGTAGTATTAATGAGTTATATACTATATGAGATTTGAGACAGAGAGAGAGAACCAAACATGTGTACACATTTCAGGAAAAGAAAAACTTGTATAATTTATTTCACTTATGAGTATGGTCTCTAAATCAGACCTGCATGTGCAACTACCACATTGTCTCACTAGAGTAAAACCTGAAAGAGTTAATTTAAACTCGGAGGTATGATAGTCATTGTGAAATGATAGGAAAACACTCAAGGGTAAAGGGCAACTGGGATGTGGGAAAAGAGAGGGGAAAGAAGGAGAAATTTTGTATGTATGTATACACAGGATAGTTAACATAGTTGTTCTACTGTCTTCTATTTCTTTGCTGAAAGAAATTGTCAATGAGTCCTTGATTGATCAGCATTGCATGTCCCTATCTGTTTTCATGAGAAACCACTTTGAAGATATCAGTATGTAAGGCAACAAGCATTGTTAATTTCCTACCACTTTGTTTGTAACTCTGTATTGTCTGTACTGTTCTTTTGCTATTTTGTAAAAGGCGGTCTGTCTGTTAATGCTTTCCTCCTTTTATTTTTAAAATTAAAAAAAAAGTTGAGGAAAATATATTTAAAAAAAGAAAAACTTGTATAATATTTTAATACAAAATTTATTGAGACTTCAGGAGACTAATACAAACTGCCTTTGGCCTCTACAATTACATGAGCTGCTCAAAGGGGTGGCATTAGCTTCCAGACATTTACTAATATGACAATTTGTTGCTTGGGTAACCTACGACATTGAGATTGCTGCACATGGATTTTCAGCTTCTCTAAGGACTACAGTATAGTGGGTTTCTGTGATATAGGACATCTTACATGGTTCCCCATGAGATTATACTATGTATATATGTAATGGGATATATGTCATATATACGTGAATACATATTATATGTATACTTGATCATTTTCTATTCTTCTTCTCCCTTCCATACCTTCTTTCCTTCCCTGCTCCTGATCCCCATCATCTCCAACGTCTGCTTTTTGTTTCCTATTCTCTCTCCTTCTTTTTTCACTTTTATACTTTAAGTTTCTCATATAAGAGCAAACATGTGATGTTGTGAGATTCTTAGACAGAAATATGATCATGAGATTCTTAGACATGTGATGTTGTGAGATTCTTAGACAGAAATATGATCATGCTATCACAGAGCACTTCCCATACAATAGAATATAAATAATTGGTTGATGAATGAATAATTCAAAATTCTCAATTCTTTCTTTACCATTTTAAATTCTAGATACTCTATTTAACTTTTTTCAAATTGCAGCAATTGGTTACCATAAATGTTATTACAAGATATACTTCATAACATTTTCTTTCATTGTATATTTTTATGTTTCTCTTAAAAATAATTAGAAATTACTTATATCTCTCATTAATACTATATATGTCTATGTGATTATATATATGATTTATATATATATACACATATATACATATATATGATTTATATATATATGTATATATACATATATATATCCAACCCTCACAAAATGAGTATAACTCTGAGGGAGAGAGAGAGGATAGAGGCTTGTTACAAACACACACTGTTACTATAGTTTTGATTATGATTTCTTTGGTAATGGGGTTTGAACTGAGCACCTCACACATCACAGAATGCTGTGACTACATGCTTGGGCTACTATGCTGGATAACTGATTATGATTTATTACAAAATATAGATATGTGTTGAAAAATGTGACCTACTTACAGGTAAAGTTTAAACATATTTTCTAGTCACTCCTGTGTGTTTTCTACCTGGGCTTGACCTGCATTACCAAGGAGAATGGAGTTGCAAAAGTGATCTCAAAACACCTCTACTTACCATGTTATATTGATTTAATATTGAATATCAGGAACTGAAATATAATTGAGAGTCACATAGACTGTGCATATTAATTACAAGGATTAAGATACAGTAGTGATATTTAAAACTTTTAAAACTTAAACAGTTGCCTATTAATAATACCATACTCTTCAAATCATTTATGCTTTGATGTATTCCCTTGTTGTCTCTTTCTTCAACAAGTTCTTATTTTTAAGCTTTCATAACTGTAGGCTTCTTGCATAATAAAAATAATAATAGGTTAGAAATCTGAGAAGCTGAATCTTAGTCCTGGCCCTACCTGTAAGTATAGTGTTTGGAGCAAGCTACTTAGCATTCTTGATACAATTATTGGCGTCAAGGGCACGAGTCACCGAGGTAAATTGCCTTTATCACGTTCTGGATACATTAATAGCTAGGGAAACGCTTGCTACCTTGCTGTAGAGTTTCCTTTTATCCTTTTCTTAGTTCCTTCATTTTTAAATTAGGGGTTATGCTAGTGTCTAAAATCTTGGGCTTTAAATGAGTTATTCATTTAAACTTCTTTGAAGAATGTCTGCTACAGAGCATTCTTTGCTGTTTGCTTTTAATGATCATGCTTGTTTCCTCTTGTGATGCTGTTTTTAAAGTGAATCGCTTTATGCTAATATGTGAAGGTCGTTTGACAAAACCAAAAGTGTCATATAAAAGCAAAATTTAGGAATCATTTTTCTTTCCAGAATATACATATTCCTGAGCAAGATTATTTATACATTCAACTCTACTCGGTATTAGAATAATTTTGAGAAATTTCAATACTTCACTACCTATATGTGATGCATTTTACATTATTTCATTTTTGCTAAGATGACTTTCTTACTAAATTTCAAATTTGAAGGTCTTTGGCACTTGGGTTACAGGCTAATGTGCTTGAGAAAGAAAGGAATATTGGTTCAATTCCTTATATCACTAACTTTGCGATATAGACTTATAATAAGTTCAGTGGAGGATAAGAAACAATTTCAGCCATCTGATCAAATTTGAAAGTCATAAATTTTGAGTCAAATTGAAAGATATATTTGAGTGACAAGGAATGAAATTTACATCTTAAGAGCCTGCTATGGAAACTCAGATATATCAAAACTTGGGTATCTTTAATCTGATTTTAATAAAAGCTTGACTATAGCAATTTCTAGGATATTCCAATATAAAAAGGAAACATGGTCTTCACTTAACTCATTGACCTGTAATATATAATTGGTCAATGTTGAGATCAAATAAAACCTCCTTTAAAATTTTATGAAAATATATAAATATCAATTTCTACTCAATAATAAATAAATGTCTTACACTTTCTTTGTGAAGGTATTTTAAACTTGAGGAAAGTAGCTACTTAATGAGCAATTTACTGTAGCTCATTCAGTAGGAAATAGATATTTGACCTTCAAAGACTAGAATTATGATGTTCAGTGGAAGTAAAATGGAAGTCAAACTCATATTTTTAATTTCTCTTCATAGAAATCTTTAAAAATCCAAAATAGTAATAAAGTTAATATTAATTCTATCCTGATAAAACCTATAATATGTAAACATTCATTTCAGTTATATCAAATTAAGAAACAGTGAAATATTTATATTTTTTGTGGCTGTTTATAAAGCTTTAAAATCCAATGTGTATTTTATATTTAAAATGTATCTTATTTTAGACTGGTCACATTTTAGGCAATCAATGCTACATGTGAACAGTTATGAGTTTTTTTTTTAAAAGAGAAGAGTAAACTACCAACAATAGCAAAATACCAACATAACAGACAAAAAACAAAACAAAGTGAAACTCTGTATCATCTCTAATGTTTTTTAATTATTATTATTTCATTCTCTTTAATGGGTTGATCAATCTTGCATTCTTACATCTGGTAATCTGAACAACTTTGTTGAAGATAACAATATATAACAACCATTGTTAATTCCTATCATTTTTTTTTAAACCCTATCAGTTCTGAGTGTTTTAATGCAGATCTAGACAGCAGGGAACCTTCAGGGTGTAATCAAAGAATAAAAATGATTAAATAAAAAATATACAGGAAAACATATATTTCCTTTCATTCCCTACAAACTCTTTCTCCTCATTTTAAGCACACTTTTCCCATCGTATTGCCTTTTTTTGAAGTAGTTCTAGAAGTCCTTTTTCTGGACTGTCTTTAGTTGCACTATCACAGCTGCCTAAATGTCCTAAAGTCATTCAAAACGTTTACTTTTCATGGTCATTTTGACTTTGGGGAAGAGCTAGAAGTCACATGGTTTTAGATTAGGTGAATAATGTGAATGAGGATGCATCGTAATGGTTTTATAATCCCACATTTTCATTGGATGTCACTTGAAAGCAGCATTCATCACATTTTTTATCACATCTTGTAAAGACATGAAAAATGACTTTCAAAACTGGGAAGAATGTTGCAGAAATGATAATGGGATAAATATGTTTGAAAGAGAAGGGAAGTATTTTGAGGGGGATTCGTGGCTATGTGTCTTTTTGTGTAATAATTTTTAAAAATTTAAGCATTCACTGCATTTTTCTTTTTTGGGTTAGGGAATATCAGAACCCGTTCAATTGAACTTTATGTCACCCTGTTTCGCAAAACAATATCAATGTGATTGTACAACAGTTCCTACCCAAAAGCCTTGCTTTCCATAGTCAAAACAATACAGGTCTCCACTTTCTTCTGGAAGAGTTAAGTGGGCATTTAAATGAGCGTTAGTCCAGAGGACTTGGGGAAGGCTGTCTGGGAGAACTGTTTTATTAGCATGTTTTAAGTGGCAAGTAGGCTACAGGTCCTGTGTGATAAAAATGAACAAGGACAGGTTGTGAATAGTTTTTATGCTACTTGGGTGGTTAGCTTGACTGACTGTAACTAGAATGGGTCTTAGCAGCCCATCCTGAGTTGATGATGTAATTTAAGAACAGTAACTTTCCAAACAGTTGATCTTGGTCTAGATTACTTGGTCATAGCCTGGTGTTTCTTTTTAATGCAACTTCCCCTCCTTATCTTATATTCCTTCTTCCTTGATGGTATCATTACATATGAAAATTTGCAGATGTTTTGTTTATATAACAAGCAAGATGAATTTAAGACCATAGCACATACAGACATTTCTACATTATTTTAAAAAACTGTTTAGTAGTACATGTTTACAGTATAAGTTTATTCCATTCACTGTATTTTTGAATGAATCTTCGTAAGTGAGGTCTAGGTAAATGGTGATTGATTGCTATGTTTTCACCTTTAATATGAAGAGTCCAGTTTCAACCACATGACTGTCAGCTGAGGTCATTTTTTAAACCCTAAATATCCCTGGCTAATTTAAGTCTTCAAGGAGGTCTTTTCTATTTCCTATTTCATGACATGTATACTTGTTAGGTCTCCTATTACTCCTTAAATTTCCAGCATGTTTTATGTATCAGCTAATGTTTAAATTAGCAAAGCAAATGTCAAAGCAAAGAGATTCATTTCCTACTAAGATTAAGAGGCTGGCCTTACACCGGAAAAACAGCTTGTACTTCCTGCCCACTGTTGGTATACCACCTCAGCCACTCACATATGTTAATGAACCTCTGTCACTTTTCATGAGACCATTTTCCATAATGGAGGAAACAGGCATAAAAAATTGTGCACTGGACACTAAAACCTTTGACATGAAACATGAAAAAATGTCCTTTTTTATGGAGTACACTGACCAAGGAAATCACACGTGTAGACATACCTCAAGGGATATGACAAGTAATTCTAACAGGTACAGAAGGAGATGTGTATTTGAGGGCTGTACTAGTAACTAGCAAAGGAAATAGTATAAACCATGTTAAATGATATGAGCAACCAACTTTAATTGTTCAGAGTCTAATATCTTCAAATTGAAAAGATCCACTAAAGTTATATAAGGTAATAAGTATTAATTTCCTGTGTAAATACACAGTGTTAATGCACAGCAATAATAAATATTAGAACTAACCATGGGTAAAAGAGAGATTATCTACAAATTAATAAAATTAGATGGGAAAAGACTTTCACTTAGAAAAAGAAACACAAGTATACTCCATTACATTCAAAGAAATTCAAAGAAATTCAAAGGGAGGGAGTTGCAATAAGCAATGTGCACAAGTTATGCACATGTTACTAATCTGGAAGTCAAATTAAGTATGTAGTTACAAGCCATGCTTACTTGTGTATGACTAATCTGGCTTTTATGCAGTATTTGTGTCAAGCTGCCTAAACGGAATTGTGATTCCCTGAATGCTCTTCCCTGCAATAATGCTAGTTAGCCTGGCTGATAAGAGATACTTTAGCCTGAAATTAGAGAACATTCAGAAGTAAAGCAATGAACTTTTTTTATGCTTGGAGTTTTGGAGAAAGTATCTTCTGTAGCTTGTATACATCTTTGCTTATCTGGTGCCTCCTTGCACCATGGGAACACGGGAACCATAACTTCAGCTTTCAGCTTTCTGACTCCTGTTTGATGCTGTGAGGACAGGAAGAAATTTCTCCTTTAGGAACTCAGGATACTCCATCACATTTGAAAAAAATGACACAATCTCCAGTCTTTCAGTGTGGTTTCCAATTTTCTCATATTCATGGATCCCAACTCATTCTTATGAGGTTAATCTTACTTTCCCTTCTTTATATCTTTATTTCCTGGCCTTTTCACTTCAACCCCCCAAAATTAGAAATAAAGACAGTAGCCTTAAAGATACTATTTCGCCAGATCACAACTCAGAGTTATGTGATACCGAATCTGTACTATACAGCTCTGACTTTACATATAGGAGCGGCGCTGCCTCCCTTGTTGAATTCTGACTCTAAAAATTTGCTATTGTGATTCTGGTAGAACATGATTTTAAGAATGTGTACTCTGAATTCACTTTGTTCTTTAAGGAAATGATCTGATTAGTTTAAAAGTCATTAATGACCCTCTGTTCAGTAATAAAAGAGACAATGCCAGCCCATGCATGCAGTGGCAAGATAGTTATGTGAGTAGTCATCTTAGATATATAATTTACCTACGGTGAATTTCATGCTGACAAAGTCTTTGTTGCTATAAGATATGTTGATAAATATAAAGATTATATCGGCATTATATTACAAGTGCACTGGAAGATTATGGAAAAAATGCCAACTTTTCAGCTCAATGTTCACCTGAATGTTTCAATGAGTACTTTATATTAAACACTTATCTCGTTTAGCTATGAAGCAGAAATTTCTAAAATCAAAATTTAAAAAGTCCTGCAGATAGCTGAGTTACAAAGTGGGGTGTATTTCCAAATGCACAGTATATTTTTTTCTTATAAATAGGAAATTTATTAGGAATGTGTGAGACCCTGAGAACTGGAATGTGGCCATATGGGTAGCTTTCACTGGAATTGAGACCTCAGGAGTTTAAATCACATAGAGCTTTCCTTGGGAGCAGGAGCAGCTCTTCCATCCATTCCATAGCGAGGGTGACCTTTGCTTTTCTCAAGACTCCCCTGTGATGTACCCAGTGGAAGGTGCATTAGATATTCCTCAGACTCTCTTTTTAACATATTGTTCTCTTCTACAATTATTAGTAAACTCAATTTCCAGCAGGACCCCAACATGGAGATATAAAACATGATCCTTTAAGAGATGTGTGATATAAAAAAAGAACTGCGTGAAATTTTTCCAGCTTAGATTGACAGAAACCTGGGGACCTGAAGGATGTGTCAGTAGAATGCAAGGAATGTGAGTTGAACTAGCAAAAGGTTACTGATACAGATCACAAGTGAAAATCGTGGGTTCAGTGGTAGGACTGAGGGGCTGGTAATGGCTCTAGCAATTTGCTTGGTTGGTCGAATGAACTGTCACCCTCAAAATGGACAGCAGTGGGTCAGAAGAAATTTAGGGAGGTACGCAAAGGCTGAGGTGGAGTGGAATGTTACAGTGGATTTATTATGCATGGTCTGTGGAATTTATTCTGTCCATATGTCCTCTGTGAGAATCAGACATCATTTCACTAAAGCTGGGACAAACCCATGAAGGAATCCCTTATGCTGCTGACTAGGTCTGTGATTTCTCTTTTGTATAGGCAGAAGTGACAGTGGGACCTGCTATTACACTGGAATCTAAAGATTTAATAAAGTTCATAATGTCCTAGAGTATCTGGGACAAAATGACGATGATCAAGCCATCAAAGATGAAGGGGGTTTAGTTAGTACAGTGGATAGCCAAGCATTAGATTGAATATATAAACTTGTAATAGCAGGATCACACATAAAAACAAAACTCTAACACATAACTTACACAACCAACTGAGGAAATCAAAGCCTTCTTTACCATAAGGAAACCAATCTGCTGTAAGCCAGACTGACAAGCATCCAGATTGTTATCCCTAGAAACAGCCCAGGAAGTTAAAGCATAATTCCGGCCCCCATGTATTCAAGACTTGGATTAATAACTGACAGCATTTCTAAGTTTTGTCCCTGCTTCCAACCAGAAAAAGCACATGTCGCACCAAGCCCACAGCCATGCCCTACTTATAGGCATCTAGTGAGCCCACATAGAGCTTCCCACTGCCAACAGCCTCCAGCAAGCTTATCTGGATCTCTCCCTTTTCCTGCCGTAAATCTTCTCCAATTCCTGCCTGTCTTTAGTCTTTGCCAAAACACAAATGATAGGGGGTGGCTCTTCTGCTCCAGTGAGCTCTGAATAAACACACTTGGCTTTCATCTTTTGTTTGATCTTTTTCTTTTCCCCCACAAAGTAAGACAGCATGGGTAGTAATTTGCCTCTAATAAATCTTTGACTTTTGGTTAGTTGGCAATGGTTTCTCTACACCTGAGATAGCTGGGGAGCCAGTAGAGTCCTCCAGGTCCATCTGTTTAAGCAGCAAGTCTCAAAGCCTTGTGAGCAGAATTCTGCCTTCGGTGATAGGAATGGAGAGTCACAATCCCATCATTTCTCAGATGTGAGGGGGTTCACAGATGCAGAATTCCTTCAGTGAAGTAGAGGAAGTGATCCCTCACATTAGGAACCTACAATATTGACAAATACTTATGTTATTAAACTTCCAGTCTGTCCTGAGACAATACCTGGTTCTTTGTTGGTTATTCTCTTTGCTGGATTAAATGAACCATGCATTGGTAATTTAGCAATTGCATGTCTGATTGTAATAATATACCTTTGCTCATTTGTGTGGAGAACATGACAGGTTGAAAAAACGATTCAATTTTTAATTGAATTTTGATCTTCATGAATTTTGGCTTTTGTACTTAATTATTTAAGGTATGTAAAATAAGATGCATATCAATACTGCTAAAATGTGATTTAGATTTTAGGTCAAAATGTAATATATGGTATTAATTTGAAGCCTAGGAATGAAAATATATGGTCTTTTTTCATTCCTGAAAGTGAGTGACCATTTCATATGATTTCTAAAGCAAATTAAGACATCTGTATTTTTTGCTTTGTGGGCATGAGAAAGAATTTAAGCATGATTGGTTTCAGAGCTGAAATACCTTGTGTAGATGAGAATATGGTATGTTTAAAAGTGTGTATGTTACTTTTCTATTATGTTTTAAGACTTTTCTATTATGATTTAAGACTTTATATGCTTTATCCCAAGTATAGCAGCTGAATTAACACCTATACTTTCATCTTTTTTGAGCATCATTAATGTAAGCACAACTAAATTGGGCCACCTGTCCAGTCTAATTAAACTGTAACCTGGGGAGCAGCAGTCTCTCTTCTCACTAGAGGTTAGACTGGACATTCTCCACCTCTGGATTCCCTTGAGTTTTTATAGAACACATGGTGATTTCCTTCTTCTAATCCAGCAGGGGCGAGGCCTTCAGATAGGGTCTTAGTTCCTTTTAAGAATATATCATCAAACCACGGCAGGCTTTTACTTACCTAAGACAATTTTCCATTTTTTTAAAAATTGTAAATATTAGCAGGCTTGAGATATTGATTAAATTTTCAAAATACTTTCACTTTTAGCATGTTCTATTGGCAGAAAATGAAAGTTTCTATCTTTACTCAGGAGATGATTTTATGTAAGTTTATAATTCACTGGGGTGAATGAAGCGTGTCTGACACAGGTGATAACACCAAAAACTCGAGGAAAGAGTGAATGCGATGAAAGGAGAGAGGAGAGAAGGAAGAGAAGAAAGTGAATGCACAGAAGGAAGCAAAGAGAGGAGAAGGAAGGAAGACAAGGATGTATGAATGAGATTCTAACTACAAATAGCTAGAAATCGCAGTTCATCTTGACTTTGAAGAACTCTCTTATCCCTTCCTCCACCCTCTTGGATTGAAAACTGCCCCTCCCTTTGTTGTGTTCTTACTTTTCTAAACTCTTAATGATTATAACTGGATACTACTCTTCCTTTCACTTACTTGTTTTCAAATTTATTACTCCTTAAAAGATGAGGTGTTCCTGAATGTTAGGGAGTCATGCTAATTCACATTAATTTTCTTATTCCCATGATTTGAGAACATTAGGTAAAGGAAATACTAGAGTCTATATATTATCTTAGGAAAACAAGGATAAATAAAGTAGATTACATTCTATTACAGTATGTTCCAGAGATAGCACCAGTACTCTCACATGCTACCTTAGCACTTACTAACCTTATCTTAACAGTTGTTAATAGGTAAAAGGAAATATAGTCATGTAAGAAAATAAATCTCTGATATGTGTAAAACAAGCAATATCTTGAATACATTGTGATGCCAAAATGAATAAATGTCAAACATTAACATTATTGGGGATTTAAAATGTATTGTGCAAAATTCACAAAAGGCAACTTATTACAAGCCCTAAAGCTTATATTTAGCAAAAAAAAAAAAAAAAAAAAGGGTTGGATGAACACAGAGAGGAGCTGGGTGACATTGGTTTTCTCTGTTCCTACTTGTGCATATAAAAGCGTGAATTACATTCCTGGCCATTTACCTATCAATTGACAATAATGATAATTGCTTTTTCTGTCAGGTCCAGGAGGATTAAATGAGTTGAAACACTTAAAAAAGTGATTGACCTCGGTAAAGTGAAAGTATATTAATTGAAGGATGAAAAAATTCTTTTTGTATTTTTTTATTTTAAAGAGAAAAAAAGACAAAACAATAAAGACATTGCAGAATTTCAAAACAAGATGATAGGAAATTAACAATGGTTAATATATTGCATATTGTTATCCTCAGAGTAGTTGCTCAGATTACCAGGTACAAGCATGCAAAATGGATCAGACAGTATAAGCACACATGGTTCCTTTCAATGAACTGATAGAAATTAGTAGTACAATTATCTTAGCTATCTTGTGTATGTATACATATCTTTTTCCTCCTTCCTTCTTTTCTCTTTTCCCCCATCCCAGTTATTCTTTCCTTTTGAGCAATTTCTTTCCCCTTCATGCTATCTATTGTACCTTTTGGGTTTTATTTAACCTTTCAGTCTGCATTTGTTGTGAGAGAGGGATTCATAAATTAGGAAAGTACAAAGTAAAGCAAGCTGATGTAGAGCAGATTTAGAAAAGAAAAAATGACAGCTGGCTAATTATAAAAATCTACACCTTCGATATTTTCTTTAGATATAGTGAACATTGAAAAAATAGATATTTCTAAATTGGTAGCAAAATGAATCTCATAATTATAAAATGATTTTGGAAATAATATTAAGTACTTCATGCATTGCCATTTTTAGTTTATCCACGTTTGCCAAATCCTTTTTTTTCTCTTGTCTTCCTGTTGTTTATTTCTAATCCTTAACTTGAAGAGATTGGTGTGGGATTTTTATTTTTAATTATAACAGCAATGCCAAAGCTCCCATGAAATACAGTACTATACGTGGCTCCCAGACAGAGATTCTTCTACATAATTCCAATCATCCTTTTCTTGAGTGCTTGGAGTAGAATCCCAGGAACACACAATATCACCAAAGGAGCAATCCGTATTAACCCAATCCAGGACAAAGAGACACAAAGATAATCAAAACGGAATCCAAGGTTTATTATTTCTCTTTAAGTTTCTAATTTTCTCTGAGCTTATCATAGACATGGACCAAGTGTAATTTCAGGACAGAAGAGCTCTGACTAGGATAGGTAAAGTTCTTTGTCCACCTCATGCTCCAGACTTTTAAAAACTATAAAGTTCAGAAAGAGTGTTTCATGATGGTAACTTTAGCTCTGCCTTTTTCTCCATTTTTGTCAAAGGAAGACAGAAAAAAACATTTTTCCTTTGGGTTAAATTATAGCTTCAGATAATCAGTGGTATGCCTCCACTGCTCAGATAAATAAGCATTTAATAACACTGACAATCAAGGCTAGTATGAACAGTCACACTTTATATTATTTTACTTTCTGGCATTTATAGTGGGAATATACTACACTTCTTTGTAAAAGAAAGCTGGTAATTTGCCAGGTGTTTGATATATGATTTCATTTAAGCCTCAAACTGTAAAAATGAGGTGTCATTGCCACTTGACAGGGGAGTAAACTGAAGCTCAAGTTAAATAACACAGGAAAATTTTAAACCAAGAATCAAACACCTAGTTCAAATATTACAAGTGTATAAATTGTACCTTTTATTATCTTACTACCTTAGCATTAGTGCTATTTATGCCAATTCTTTTTTTTTTCCAACTTTGTCTTCATATTACAATCATTCAAGTTGAAAGAAGAGGCATCTATCTATTATCACCGTTGCTTGTGCATTTTCTGCAGTTCAGCACATGTCCGATTTCATTCAAACCCATTCAAAGGCTTTTCTTTTCTTTCTTTCTAAGCCATTATTACTTAGATGGTCTCTCTTCGTTAAACTGAATAAGAGCACAGATTTTTCAATTCTCTGGAGAGATTCAAAGCTATCTATCACTGTTACCTTTTTTATTATTCCTTCAGGGTCTCATTTGGAACCATCTGGTACATTTCAAAGGCCAAAAGTGTTCACTTTAGACATGTTTCTGATTCAGAGATAAAAGTTATACCTGGAAAGAGAAAAAAGATGGAATCTGGAGAGGTTAGAAAAGTTCCAGTGAACTAATTCACTCAATCTCAAAATCAAAGTTTTGCATATTTTGGTGGTGGTGGGGTCTTGCCTTAGTAGAGCATATGTAATTTACAAACACAGTTCTAAATAGCTGTTCTTACTTTGGGAGAAGGTTAGTTTCTAATATTTTCTTATCTGTTTCAGTGACTCTATCCCCGTCTCATGAACTTTGGCTCCCCGTCAGTCCTTTTCTTTACATTTAGATGACCTCTATTCTAGCTTTCCCTGTTTTTTTTTTTGCCTTTCATTGTCCCTATCATCTCCTCTTTTTACTGTAGCTGTTGAAATTTTAAAAATCAGAAAGCTATTGATGTCGCTATCTTGGTGCTGTCACTTTCATCAGAAAAATGGAGTTCCAGTGAGCGGCATCAAGTTGCTTAGCAACAACATTTCCGACATCCCTACAGCAGGAAGAGTGTGAAGCTGGGTCTGCTAATGTGGCTGCAGAGAAAAAAAGAGTAGAGTTTGAGCGAAAATAGGAAAAATAAGCCCTGAAAAATTCACCAATCGCAGTATATAATGAATACAGAAAAGGATGAACACTTTCATCAGGAAATTTCTTTATGCCACATTATATTTCACTTGAAGAAAAGTTTGTCCTCTAGAGAATCACTTCAGAAATTATGCATCAAATTGCCGGCAAGACAGTGCTCTTTGGCAAGTTACTACCCTGGCCCACTGGTTTCTTTTTCTAAGCATACAGTTACAATCTCATGAACTGATAGCTTCATTGTAGATGTTTGTAGCATAAGAGAGAGCAAAACAATTCTTTTGTTTTTAAAGCTTTTCATCATTATTTGTTTTATTAAACAATAATTAATTGCCTAATATGCAATTCGTGAATGCATTTCCATCATTATGATGATTTTATTTTAATTCCACATTTTAATTTTCTCTCTAATAGAAATAAGTATTTTTTCATGTTCGGTTCCTTTGTGATGTTTTGTTTTTAAATAAAATATTTTGACTGCTTTGTGTGTATGTATGTTGGTTACTGTTATATGTCTAAAAATGATAGATAGAAAGATTACCAGTTGAGTTTTGTGGTTATTATTAAATATAAAAGTATCCTTCAGTGAAAAGGTAACAAACTATAAGTGCTTTACATTTTGCCTACTTATGTTAAAAATGTATTGGTTAGAAACTTAGACTTGTATACTACCATTTCATGTGACATTTTTGTATAGTTCTTCAGAAAAACTAATTGTATGTTTCTTTAAAAGGCATTTAAATTTCACACATTTTATCATACTATGGTGATGTATTGTTATCTATTGAGTGTACAGAAACTGTATCTGTGTTCTTATTTTGCTTTGTCATTTATCTAGTTTATAAGTTGGAACATGTTTTTAAATCTATCTAAAATTCAGTTTTTACATCTTTAATTGAGAGTAATATCACCTAATTTTGATTCTACAAAAATTATAATGATTACAAATGTAAAATATGAAGCAAGCAGGACATGAAAAATATTCAGTAATTGTACAGTTATTGTTGCTTAGCACTTTTCAGAAAATAGTTTCTACCTAGACAAGATGTTTTTTCCAGATATTTTCTGTTCAGTGTTACTAAAGACATGTTTTAACTGTTAAAATGTGCTGAATGCTGTAGTACTCATTATATTAAATGTTGAAGCATGTACAATTGATGGAACTACTTCACACGTGGATAATGGAAAACCTCAGTAACAGCCATGAGTATAGACTTGGAGGATATTAACATTTATTAATGTTTTTGCATGAAAGTATAAATAGTAGGTTATGAGTAAAATACCACAAAGATTTTTATTTTTATTTTTGTTCTGTTCATTGTAAATGGAAGGAAATCTTCCATTCTTCAAGTCCATAATGGTAGAACACTGTCCCCCTAAGTCATAAATAACATTCTGGAATTATTTTAAATCATGTAAGATTAGAGAAGGAAGTGAGGGCAGTGAAATCATTAGTAGAAGCTACTGTCCAGAAATATTCATAAGCTAGAGGTACGGCGGAGGAGTCTCCAGCCAAGTAAAAAACTTATTGCTGCTTACATGCCAGGAAGTAGACATGGCATATGTGCTCCAAGGAAAAATCTCAGAAACTTGAGAAATTAACAAATGAACATAGAATATGTAGTACAGATTTGAGATATATTACTAAAAATAATGAATCTATTAATTAGGAGTCAAATATAAAATATCTGGCATTCAAACCCTTTATTTTTGGAAGAACACTTGGTAGGTAGGCCAAAATAATAATCTGTTACAAAAACCTGAGCACTTCAGCTCTTTGATACTAAGTTTCTAATTTAGTGACCTTTATTTGAGTTTTTAAAGTTTCTACTACAGTGACCAATGCTGAAGATAGACGATCTTTAAAGAACTGTACAAAGACACACTGGCAAACACCTTTACTGATGTACTTTAATAATATGCAGAATCATATTGGACTTAGAGGAAGTCTGGAATATAATATGTAGTTCAAAGTAAATGACAAAAGTCTCTGAGGGGAGAAAAACAAACCAAAGAATTCCAAGATATTTTATAGGTATTAATAAAAAATGAATTATCCCCAAGTAAAGGATATTTTTAAAATAAACAATAACAGTAAGCATAATCATAAATGAAAAATCTGATAAAATATGCAGCTGATGTTTGGGAATCTTTCCAAGAGGAGGATAAAAATAAATAAGAAAATATATGCAATCAGAGAGAGGAAACATGATGTAATCTAAAAGGTCCAATTTTTGATGTGTAAGATTTCTAGGTAGAAATTAACAGAGATTCCAAAAGCATAACATTTTTTAAAAACTAGAGGCAATTTCTCTAGGGGAAGGATGATAGTATTAGAAAATAATGAACTCAGAATACACCTATCTCAATGAATTAAATAATGCTTACATACTGATGCATTAGTACTTTTAAAAGTATTAGTGGTAAACATAACAAAATTTCAAGAGAGTAAAAATAATCACCTGTAAGGAGTGATCTATGGAAGTTTACTTACAGTGGGGCTATGAATTTAATCTGCTGAGACAAATGAAATTTAAGTTTTGAGTAACATACACAACTGAGTTATTAAACAAGTATACAGAAATTAAATAAATAGATAAAAATTTCAGATATGCAAGGCCTCAAAAACTTCACTCCTTTTCTACTCTTACTATGTGGTTTCTTATTTTCTATTGGTTCTACTTTTTTGGAGACCTTGATTAATATAATCTTTAAGAAATTTCATATTTATGATCTATTGTAAGGAGTTGCTTTATGTGATGGTGAGGGATAATTCCCACGGTTTCCTGTCAGCTTGGAAACTCAGATATTGGATGTAGAGCGCCAGACTGCAGCGTAAGGCTTCAGAACCATGATCATGCATTGTGAAATCCTGACACAGGGAAGCGAGACTGATGATATTCCAGAATTCTTGCTTCTTCTGCCTCTTTTGCTCTAGTTAGGCCCTCATTGGACTGGATGACGGCAACTCACACTGGGAAGGAAAATTCACCTTAGTCAGTCTACCTCTTCAAATGCTAATCTCTTCCAGAAACACCCTTCCAGACTATTCAGAAATTTAGTTAGCCAGATATCTGATACCCTGTGTCTCTAGCTATAAGCCAGATAAAATTATGTGGTAGAGGATATTGTTTTGTGAAATATATGTGTGGACCAATAAAGATGGCATAGAATATGTGAAAAAATCCATAAGAGATGTAAAACAGCCACAAAGAATACTGCTTTGGATAGGAAAAGTATTTGAGGCACCATGATCAAAAAGTAAAAGGGAGTAGAAGGATTTTCATAGCATCCTTGATATGGGTTGATTTAAGATGATAAAGTTTCATGCTAGGTGTGGTGACATGCCTGTAGTCTAAGCACTCAGTAGGCTGAGGCAGGAGGCTCTCTGTGAGTTCAAGGCCAGCCTGGGTTACAAAGTCAGTTGAATTCCAACCTGAACTGAATAGTGAAACCCTTTCTCAAAAAAAAAAAAAAAGAAAAAGAAGATGATAATGTTTCAGATATAATTTTTAAAAAAATGGAAATTCCTAATCCAGGAAGCATGACATAAATCCAGGTATTCCTGGATTTATAGTGAGATAACACTTCATAACTTACTGTAAATTAAAATATTTATTTTTAATTTGAAAATGTACTGAATACATCTAACCTACTTTAGCTCAGTGATCATGTCGTTGAGTGAAAGATAACACTCACTTTTGTTGCTCTTTACTAGAGAGTACTGCCGATGGTTAGTCCAGGGCAAAAAAATCAAAATTTCAAAATCAAAGCACAGTTCCTATTGAACTTGTGTATCTTTTGGCCCACTGCAAAGTCAAAAAATTGTAAGACCAATTGTAGGAAGAATTAGGGAGAGAGGAGTTGGGATTCCATTAGCCAGTAAGGACGGCGGTCACAAAATGGAGAATGGAAGCCCAAAATGGAGACTGCTGAGTCCCGGCCTTCCAGGGATCAAAGGAAAACTTCTCCCGGGTGTCCGTCAGCTGCCTGGGCTGTCTCCAGCGTGTGAGCAGACAGGCACTGGCTCAAGGGCGCATAGGTCCTGCAAGGGCACTGACTGAACAGTACATAGATTGGACCCTGTAAAGTATCTAATCGCCTCCACAGTAGAAGTTGTATTGCACAATGACTAAGCTCTCCTCCAAGCCCCTGCAAAGCCACTAGACAAAGAGCCCTCACTGGCATCCTATTGAGAACTCCCTTCCTGCTAGTGGGAGTTTTACTTTGTTTCCTTTATATCTTTTAAATAAAGTTGCTTTCACATTACCTTCTCCAGCCACGATTTCATCTTTATCACCATGACATACAAGCCTCATGTTCTTGTAAGACAAGGGTCAAACATTGGTTTTCTTTTTTTTTTTTTTTTTTCCCCCTCCGGTAGCAGAACCCGAACTCGCAACTTTGCGCTTGCTAGGCAAGCACTGTGCCGCTGAGCTAAATCCCCAGCCCGGGTCATACCTTGATGAAAGTTTCAAATATAGTAAACAGGGGCTGGGGATTTAACTCATCCACACAGCGCCTACCTGGCAAGCACAAGGTCGTGAGTTTGATTCCTGGTACTGGAAGAAAAAAAAAAAAAAATCAAACGTAGTAAAGAAACAAAAGTGGCATTTTTAGAAGACATAAATCTGTGACAATTGATTTTTTTCTTCAAGGATATTAGCTAAAACAAATGGATAAACTTACATCATTTCAACAGATGGTGTTGGAATAACTAAGAAAATGTATGAAAAATAAAACTCCCCTTACTTATTTTACACCATACATAAAATTAGTTATTAAATTATTATAAATTTAAATGCAAGTGTTAAAGCTTCAAAGGTCTAGAATAAAACAAAATAATTGTGCTGTCCAATTAGGGATGAAAAACATCTTTTAGATAGGACTAAAGGAGCGACAGCTATAAAAGACAAAATTATGTAAATTTGGTTTTCTAAAATAAAAAAATACTTTGCTCAACAAATAACAAGATTTAAAAAATAAATATGGAAAACGTAAGTTGGAGGATACTATGTAATATATATTTATCATTATATATATGTGTGTGTATTTATTTATAAAAGTAAATTTGCTTTTAAAATATATAAAGAGCACCAAACACTGAACAGCCCAATTAAGTAAAGAAAAAAAACTATTTGAGTCCCTGAATTATTAGGACAACATGCAATGTGTAAAAAGTCTAGGCTTCCCAATATCATTAGTTTTCAAAGAGACCAATTTTAAACTCATTATTATTATAAATTTATTATTAAATGTCACCCTAAGAAATCACTGCCTAAACCAAGTATTGACAAGAACATAAAGCAACAAAAAAACTAAAAGACTGGTAATGAGACTGTGAAGTGGCACAAATACTTTGGAAAATGATTTTGTGGTTTCTAATAAAATTCAGCATACATTTATCATTTTACTCAATAATTCTACTGCTATTTATACCCACCCAAAAACTTCCACTTCAATGTTCAAAGTTGCCAGATTTAAAGAAAACAAACTGAAAAAAAAGAAGGAAAAACACATGCCAGTCAAAGGAAAAATACTGAATATCATCTCAGCATGTTCATAAAATAGATTTCATTTAACAACAAAAAGGAAATGTACTTCTAGAACATAATAACATAATAAGATGAAATCTCAAAAGTTTATGTTGACAGAGTAAATGTCTGAAAGGAGAGGATATTGTTTGATAGCATCTATAAACCTTAAAACAAGTGAAAATAATTCATGACTGAAATTGACAAGTGTTTGCTTCTGCTATGAGTGGTTCAGGAGTTAATAAACACAGGCCTAGAGTAAATTTTCTGGGGGTGATAGATTATTTCTTTTGTTTTGGGCGATGGATCCAGGAGTGCATATAATCATGAGAAATAATCAGCTGTAAATTTTAAGTATTTTAAAATAATATATGCCTCCATGAAAATATGGATATATATCTTTTCAATGGGTACAAATTCTCCAAGTTTTAAGATTAAAATTTTTACAGATATTTCAGAAATATCCTGAAAAAGTAAATATTTTGTTATTGTTATAGTCTACATTTTAAAATCTGTATATATCTTTTAAATTGATTTAAAAATATTCTTCAGATGCTTAAGTAAGCTAAACAAATTTTTTTTTGTTTTTTTTCTTTGGTTTTGTTTTGTTTTGTTTTGTTTTCCAGTACTGGGAATTGAACTCATGACCTGTGCTTTCCATGCAGGTGCTGTGCCACTGAGCTAAATCCCCAGCCCCAACACACTGTTCTAATGTGAAAATTAACTGATTTGAAATACTTACCGTAAAATTTAGAAATTTACTTATATCATAGAATGTTTTATTCAAATAACATGACAGTTAAATTTATTTTAATGATTAAAATACATAATTTCCTTCCTCACTTGCAGTGCAGTTTTAAAACAAGAAAATTCTTGATAATTTATTAGATATAAATTCAAATACAATGTAACAGACTGTTTTGTAAACATTTTTCTATCAGTATTTTCAGGTTTGTATTATATCAAAGTATACATTTCTTCCCTGTATTTATGTCGAGTAGCCAAGTCTAACTGCTTTAAAATGAAAAGTAAATTTAGAAAGGAAGTGCAATTTCTTACAGTTTTATTCTTCTCACAATTAATCATTAATTAATTAATTTTATATTATTTAGAGTGTGAACATACTACCCCTGACTGGTATGTGTAAGGCTTAATAATTAGGACAATATGTACGAGTAATTTTAAACAGTGTTGTTATTACCATTTTTCCTATTTTAATTTCTTGATATTTGTAAATCATTAGCCACACAAAATTTTTCTGATAATATGAGGAAAAGCAGCGAACTCAATATATGTGAATACACAGAGCCAAAAGTATACATTAATTTCCTCATTTGTTTAAAAATATGCACTTATTTGGTAGTGTAAATATAGCAAATATTTCTTCACCAATAACAGCATGTGAAGAATAATAAAAAGAACTCATTAATTCCTAACTTCTCACTTTGTACAATTAATCAGACAATTCCATTAGTGTAAATATATAAAAATGGTTAAAATAAATATAATAGTCTACCTTCCTGAAACCCTTTCTGAAATTATGTAAATCTCTCCATCTCCAATAATCTCAGAATTTAGATTATTAAGGGAACTACAGTCATTCTATCTCTTTATTAATTTTCTAAAGAAACCCAGTTGTTTCAACTTTTCAATTTAGGTTATTTCAGGTTTTCAATTTAGGTTATCAATATGACTAAGCACATTACTTAATATGTAATAGACACTGTAAACTTTAGTATATTGTTTATCATTATAAAATTGAATATCTTCAAATGACATCAAAAAAGATCAGCCATCTTTCATCTACAAAGCTGGAGAAGAACTAGGTAGGTTACCATTCAGTCAACCTAGAGACCATCAGTGCTGTAGAATATTTCCAAAAAAGACAGACAATATATATGACAGAGGAACTCTAATTTATTTTGCCTAATGATGCTATGGGCATCTTAGTCTTGTATGTACATTCTATGATGCTCACATAGGACAAAAATTATCACCCAATGATGTGTTCCTCCATCCATATTCCCATTGTTAAGCAATGCATTACTGTATAATATTTTGAAGGGAACTTTAATGTTTTAATCTCTAACATCATGGCAGAAAGAAAAAACAATTTTTTTATGGCTTGTATCTAGATGTCTCCTCAAGTGTCATGCACTCATGGGTGAGAGTTTTTGGAAGTGGCTGGATTTAGAGTTTGTGAATATGGATTAAAGGCATGTAATAACTAAATTAGTTGACTGATTTGTTTAACATAGGTCTGGGTGTGGTTAATGGGAATGCTTACTCTGGCGCGCATAGCACCAAACAATAGGTTTCTAGCCTGAATGAAATAAAAGGGAAAGAAGGGTGGATCACTACCGGCTGCTTTCTGATTGCCTTACCCTGGATTGTTTCTCCTCTGACACAATTTTCTTCCATTCTGTCTTGCCTTGGCGCCAGCTGACATGGACTAAAACTTCTATAATCTGTCAGTTAAGATAAACCTTTCCTCCTTTAAACTGCTAATGTTGTGTATTTTGTCCCACCGATGAGAATGTAACTAAGACAGATGCATTGTCAAAGAGTTTACTGAAAAATGTACAGAAAAAAACACATTACTATATTCCTTGCTCAAAAGCTAAAACTTTAGTAATGCTTTAAAAGTAATGAATTAATCAATAAAGTGAAGACTATAGCTAAGAAATGGTAGAACAAGGTATTTTTGGAATAAATTCTATGAAAATTCTATTTTATGAATTGTCCATCTTTCCTTGACAAAATATAATCTCAAAGGACCTGAGTTCTATATATAGTAGAAATAAATATTCTACTCTTTTTATAATCACTAGATTTTCTTTTGCAAATGATTTGAGAAGAAATATATTTTTCTAAGACTTGCACATTATTTTATGGATATTTGAGAGTTGTGCCGTAGCACCAGCTTGCATGTTTCTCTCATACTGATCACTTTCTATTTGTCTTTTTAAAGGTTTATGATAAATAGAGCACTATGTATGTATTATGCCCACTGCAAATATTTGAATAGTTAAGTCAGATTTTTTAGGAGATTAAATAATTTAAGTCTAACTAAGAAAGGAGGGAATTAAAAGTTATTAGCTGTGATATATACAATCTTTGGAATCAAATAAAATCATACCTTTATTTTTCTTTCCTAAGGATAAAAATATTATAAGGAAAAAAGGTATGAGGAAGTGAAGTCTGATTCACAATTTAAAAGAACTTTTCTTATGTTTGTTTGTAAACAAAATAAGCTTTCAGGTCCTCTTTGATTTAAAACTTATTTCAGTTTATGAGTTTATTGGTGGTAATGTCAAATAAACAAACATAATTGTCAATTGAATGATAATACTGCATAGTTTGTGATAATTATTTAATAAATTATTTCATGGTAACATAGTTTGTGTTCCAGTGAAAATCCTAAAGGTATGTGGTGGACTTTTGAAAAGAGTTTTCCTGAACATAGAAATTACTTTGTGTCAAAACTGAAGGACAATTTCCACATTTCATTTTAAAGGAACTATTATGATTGTAAGAATGTTCAAAGAAAGATAATGTAGAGGGCACCAGGATATATTCTTTTGTCTTTGAATATTAAGGACATTATATAAAAATGCATATTCTGTATTTATCACCCCGGCTCATAATAATTTCTATAAATCTTTGGATTTTCCTAGGTAATTAAGGATGTCTTTTGTTCATATGAGATAGCCTCAGAATGCTAGATTGTCACTAGAAAGACAAGGCATGATGACAGGACTGGAACTTCTGTCCCTGCTCTCTAATGGTCAGCAAATGAAGACAGGCTGGACAGTGAGTTAATCAGCAATGATCTGCATAACAAAATCTCTGTGAAATCACTGAACAATGGGGGTCAGACAGCTTATGTGTTGATGAACACATTAACATGATGGCACGTGATGTGACTTATAGATCTCTCCAGTTTGGTTCTTACTGAGTTGTACCCTTTATAATAAACTGGTATCTTCTGGAGTTCTTGATTCATTCCAGAAAATTATTGAGCTTGTGGAGGATGTTGTGAGAACCTCTATTTTATAATCAGCTGCCATGACGTGTGAAACAAGTGGAGTCTTGAAAGGGGAAAATGGGAGATTAAGAACAAGTTAGACACCTAATAAGAGGAGAGCTGGGACTGGCTGGGACCTGCCCTCTCTGATGGAGGAGCAGTAACAAGCCAGCATGGTCTGCATCTTTACTTATACAGAGTAAAAATGAGGGAAGCACGCAATGGGGCTGAAAGTGCAAGGTCTCAGTGTTTTGCTGAGAACACTGAAAGTGAAACATTTGTAGTTAACAGGAAGGACACCAAGGCCAGACACCTGTTGATATGTCACTGAGCTAGTGGTTAAGTTGTTTCTATAGTCTGCCTCTGTATTGCGGTCAGGGTTTGCAAAGAAAGCAACATAGGACATATAATTTATAGGTTTATTCTACAGTAGTCACTGAAAGAGTCATATGCAAAAGAGGGCAGGAGACCTGTCCACACTCTAAAGGCCCAAATAATCCAGCTGGGGGCCTGGTTCCCACAGCAATGTCTTACATAAGTCTAGCTGAAGACCTAGAGCCCATCACAATGACCACCATGAATCCAACCAGAAGTGTAGAGCCTATGATAATGTCTCATGCAAGTCCGTTTCATGGATCTGTGCTGGGAAGGCCCAAAGATCAGTAGCAGAAGCTAGAAAGTCTGTGCCAGTGGGATAAATGATCTGTGTTATCAGGCTGAGTGATCTACATTGGAGCCAGGAAGCGATGCTCGAAGTAAGAACCAGAGCTCCTCCAGAAAGTACCACAGCCATTCTCAATGACAGTGAGGTCCCAAGCACCTCTGATGATGAGAACAGCCAAGTTTATAGCAGGAAATCCAGCTTGACAAGCTTCTCCAGGAGATTGAACAGTACATTGTATCCTCTGGAGCCAGAAGGTGATGCTCAAAGTAAGGGCCAGAGCTCCTCTAAAGTGAACTGTAGCAATTCTCAGTGACAAAGAGGTCCCAAACTCTTCCAACAATGGGAACAACTAAGTCATTCAGAAAAGCCAGCATGGCAAGCTTCTCCAGGTGCACCAACAGCCCCAAAGGAACCAACAGCTTCTTAACAGCACCTCTTCTCCCATTCTTTTTTTTATGCTGTTGGTAATGATCCACAGGTGGGCCTTCTGCATGAATTGAATCAGCACCACTTGATTCAGTTCAACTGGGTGTTACATGTTTACCACCAGTTATCAATCTACCACACTCTGGCATTTTTCATGTCTCTAGGACTGGCTTTGCTCTAGACCCAAGAAGTTTGCCGACCTCCAGCTCAGCTGTGGCTCAGCTGCTCTCCACTGGCAGCTTGTTGAAACTATGGGAATTCTAGAATTGTGATTGATATCTGAAGTAGGCACAATGTTGGGCAATTAAACCCTTAATCTATGGGGTCTAGATAAACTCTGGGTAGTTAGTATTAGAATTAAACTGAATTCATGGACATGAACACTCGGTGTTTGGTGAGTTGTACAATTGGCTCAAGTGAAAAACTGTTATAACTAAGGGAGAAATTTGGTATTTATATGGTAATTTTCCATATTATTATATACTTTGTAATGAATCTGATGAATTCAGTGACCTCAGATACCATGAAGTAGAATGGTCTAAATCTTTAGGGAAATTTCAACGTTTTTTATGAATGAATTTCCCTACTAATTCCTGAAAGCTTTTAAATACTGAGTTTAATTATATTTTGTCTTTTATATATTTGGAAGTATTTACTAATTTGTATTTTGTATATATTTTAGCATAAATACATATTTTGGTATAAAATTTGTTCAAACACATTTATTTCCTCTTATTTTATTTTTAACTTATTTTTGTTCACATCTAACTCAAATTGTGTATGTTTTGACTAATACTTATATTTACATATAAAGTCATTTTAAAAATCTGTTTATGTGTATCTTTGTTCTTTATGGATTTTTACTAATTATGTATTTCAACAATTTAAGATTTATCATTGTATGATTTGAGGTAGGGAATTTTGGGCAGAAAATGAGTGTTATCACTCAATATATTTTATAGCTTCCTTGCTCAGTGTTATGATTTGTGTCTGGATGTCCCCCAAAACCTCATGCAGTCATGGGATGGCTTCTAGAATTTATGATTGATTCATGGTCCAGTGTTGGAATTATGGATGTGAGCGCTACACCTGCCCTCGGGCAGGTATCTTGCATACAGTGTAAGGGAGGGAAAGAAGCTGCTTGCTGTTGCTCCTCCTTTTTGCTCTGGTTGCTTTGCTGTTTTCTGCCACCATGAGCTGTCTCCCTCTGCCATGTACTACCCAGCCTTGGAGCCAGCTGAGTATGGACTGAAACCTGCACAAACTGTGAGCTAAATAAACCTTTCCTTTCTTAATTTTAGGCATCAGGTATTTTGTCCAAGTAAGGAGAGAAAAGTAACCATCAACAAGAAGACAGTGAATTGATTTGGTAATGTCAAAGCTTATGGCTAAAGAACTATGCAAACCTTCCTGGCAGCTGTATATTTATAAAAATAAATTTACCCGTAGGAGATGGTATGAACAGCATGAGTTTGGACTTCTATGGCATCTGCTTAAATGGATTTGGCTGGATTATGAAACACTCTGCTTTGACTTTAATTCATTACCACATTCTGATCATTCTGGCACTTTTCATTGCTTGTGGGTAATCTCCCCTTTCACAGTAAGAAACCCGATTTTCATCTTTGTTATCCTTCTCTAAATGTTAGAATTCAGTATACTTGCATAATAATTTCAGAATTGTTTACCCTTACAGTGTGGGGAAAAGCTATCAACTATAACATAATGCTTATATATCTGGTTCATTTTGTTTTTATTTATCATTTTACAGGTACATGTTTGCAGTACATGCAGTTTGCAATCATATTGAGGAGTAGATATATATATATATAATTCACCTTGTTTCTGTTTTTAATCCCTTCTCTCCCTTCTTCCCCTTGCCCTTCCTCCTCCTTTAAATCCCCTTTACCCATGTTTGTTCCTCCTGATATTATTAATCTTATTTTATGTTTGTAACACATAATGTTTACATTCATCATCATTATTAGGTTCCTGTAAATACCATTTCTTTATTCTACTTATTTCACCTTCCTCTGTGCCTCTCCTCCTATCTGCCTTCTCTTGCTCACCTTCCCACTTGTTTTTAGTGTTAGTCTTTACTTATTTCCGAATTTACTTATGTCAGCTTTTTGTTCCCATGTGATTCCCCCTTTATTGAGCTTATTTGATCTTTTTCTCACAGTTTTCATTTCATTCTATTTCAGACCTCTTACATGATTGCATTGGATTTGCATACAGTAAGATTCAGTGTTTGCATTTTAAATTTCTATTAGCTTTGACAAATTTTTATTTTTATGGACCTATTATTATGTATCATATGGAATAGTTTCATGACCCTAGCAATTTTTCCCTGCTTCAACTATTCAGTTGTATCTATGTATGATGTCACTCATATGTAGACTTTTAACTAAAATCAGATACCAATTGGGACAAGGATCAACTCAAGCACAAGAGGACTAACTATTCTTAATGCAGGTCGGTCAGATAACTAGTCTGGTAACTAGTTTTCCCCAGGCACCCATGACTACCAATACTTATGCCCACAGATGTTACTCATGCAAACCACTCTAACATACTAACAATGACCCAGAGTGTCATCTCTCGGTGACTCCAGGAAGACTTTCACTCTACCTGCTGTGTATATTGACCACCCAGAGAATCAAAGATGTTTGAAACATTCATGGTTGATGAGAAGCCTCACACAGCCTGCAGAGAGTACTGATAAGACAGCTATAGTACACTCTAATCCTTACCAAAAAGTAAATGTATAATTCTAGAAACATCTTTGTCTTGATGTACAGTAAGTGATGATTCAGCTTGCACTGCCTTTGATACACTGTCTACTTTGCTTACCTACTTGTGAAATAGGGCATTTTTAGTGCTATTTCTCATCAAATACAGTTGGAAAAAGAGAGGAGTACTGGGCAGTTCCACAAGCATAAGTACAATCCCCATCCTAATGCCCTAATGCCCAATTTTTTATGGCTGGTTGATTTAAGGACAATCATTTTGGGATTTGTACAGCACATTATGCTGACTGCTGTGACATTGTAATTGTCTCCTTTGGTATTGTGACACTATCTTCACTGAGTATCTTGCTGTCAAGTTTAATTGGAAGGGCAGATAGTTTGTGGAAAACAGCATTAATCCACGGTGGCTAATGGTGGCTAATGGTTTGGCTTGATGTTTAGTCTATTAGTAGGAATAATTTAGCAGCTGAAGGCAAAACAAAAGCCTACAAATTCCAGCAAATACAACACAACGCTATTTTTTCTTAGGAACAGCCCAAGGTGAGTCCTCCTATGCAGAGAGTGCTCCTGGACAGCTCTGCTCCAAGGAGCCCTCCTCTCCTTAGCTGCTTTCCTGCGCCGTGATGTTGAGTCCCTCACTGGAACTGATACCTCTCATTTTCTTGGTAAAGATCAGTGTAAGAGATTGGAAAGGGGAAGAAGGAAAGAGAAAGCAATAGAATGAATGAGGATTATGAAAGAGTTTGGGGTTAAGCCTGGTTGTGAAGGGCAATTCTTTTTCTATATTACTTCCTGGGGCAAAACTAAGCACACTAAAATAAAAAATGTGGTTTTCTTGTGCTTAGAAATTATAAGAACTATCCATATCACAGTGAGAGTTTAAGATGGAGGAAACCACTCTTCATATCAATATTGGGGAAAATAATATGAGAGTATACATTCTACAACTGTGGAATAAGTCCATAAGAGAAAATATTTCTGACCAATGAAAATGCTTATCACAAAGAATAGTAAATTCATAATGTTTCTTGCAAAAATGTAGGTAAGATAATTTACCCAGTGTATATGAATTTATTTACTTAAACACCCCAGTGGTTTCTTCAAGAGATTATGGAACAAAAGAAAGACTACTATGAATTCAACAAGTGGAGAATTTACCGAACCACTGCACTGATGATGTCACATTTATGTAGCAGTGACCACCTGTCCTCTCCAACATGGTAACAAATTCCAAGAGATCTAGCTAACCAGTTAATCACATGCCAGCTATACTGGACGATTTTCATTGTGGAATGATCAGATATTTGCCACTGGAGTAGACACTTAGCTTCCATTTACATTTTATTTTATCTACAAATGTGTTTATATCATCAGTATTAACATCCTTGGATTTTCTGAATACTTTTGTTCATTATTATTGTTTCACATATAATAGAACTTTTAATAAAAATGTTATTTTTCTGATTATATTTGAGGGTAGTCAGTTGAGACCCACAGTTCTTTTTTCTTCTAGCCCCAGAAACTTTTGGAAGTTTGAAAGACTACAGGACACAGTAGTGTCTTTCCTGCAGTAGCAGCACAAAAAGAATATCTTCAATATTTGGGGTACAAAATAATCTCTGAGAAAATGCTCATTGTGTATTCCTTTTTATCCTGTAGTCAGTCTAAATTCTGATTTCTAAGAAACAAGACCAAAAATAGAGAAGTATTTCTTTGTTCCCTTAATATTTTTAAGAACTGTCTCTATCACTCTGTGACCTGCTTTTAGGATTTTTTAAAATCTGAGTGCAATAATTGTACCAGGAGACACAGAAAAAATTAAAAGTTGAGACCACTGTCTAATTAGCTTTTTTACCACTGCATCACTAGGAAAAAAAATATGTTGGATTGGGTAATGTGATTGGCCTGTCAAGGTCAGACAGAATTGCCAGTGTCAACATCAAGTGAAACAATAACATATACATGAAACATAAATAACATATATACAGAAACATAAAGAAAAAAGTAGATCAACTTATCTACATTATAATTTAAAATATATTTCAGGCAAAAAAATCCATATATAATGGAAATGCAACAACTGGCTTTTCATAAAGCATGGTCTGATCAAGTTATATCTTCACAAATTATAAGAATCTTGATGGTAAGGATTATCTAATTGATCTAAAAGGTGCAAATTAAATTTTAGTATTATTAACAAAAAAATTTGTAAAGAACCGCATTACAAGCAAATCATATACCTTCTAATTTCTATTTTTATATTAAAATTATAGATTTAAATTACTCAATAATTAACAGAAATGACAACATAACCCTAGCTAATGAGATGATATTTTAAATTGAATTATATATCCTTGCACATTTATAGTGCAATTAAATGCCGTGACAGTATGGACAGTATATTTATTTATGTATCACATTGGAAATATTCTTAAAATATTTTATATTGTTACAATGTCCATAATTTTCAAGTTTCTTTTTAATAAATGCAAGTCAGAGTCACTAAAAGTATGATAATCTAAATATGACTATGTGGCAAGTACAACTACAGTTTAAAGATATAAACAATAACAAAAAAGTTCTAGTCATGTTTTAAGAAAATGTATGTGATTGTATCTTCCCTAGTCTCTAGAAGTCCATCTAGCACTACCTCAGCTGGATCCCCAGGAGAAACCCTGGGTATCTCCTATGGTTTTAAACGCTGGCAAAAGGACCACAAAATATTTAATCACCTTTTTCCTTGTACTTACTTATTTAGTGAAAACTTATTCAGCTTGTTGTTCATAGCTTTCAGAAACATACAAGAGATAGTCCTACAGCATTAGTTACCTTTGAAAGCAAAAATACATGAAATCAATTTACTCAAATTTGTATATTTTAAAAAGATGAGGGCTTACAACATAAAACTATATTTTATTTTATAGTACTGCATTTCAATCAAGATGATCATTTTTTCATAGCTGCTCTTTTCAGCTGCTTCCATTGTTCCACTGGGCATAATTCAGTTAAGATTAACTATATCAGGAAAATAGTTCCTTTCATATCACATTTTAATACACCCTAGCCTTTAGCTCATTATCAGCAATGTATAAGAGAGAATTACTATTTCAATAGTTCAGAGATACAAATTACTGATCTTAACAAATAACTGCATTTACTAGTATTACTGAAAGTGAAAATATTTTCAAATATACTTCTATCTTCTTTACCTACACATTGTATTAATCAGCTCTAGTTGCCATAGGAAATACTATAGATTGAGTTGTTTAAACAACAGAAATTACTTTTCTCTTCGTCCTGTTGACTGGGAACAGTAAAACCAATGTGTCTGTGGATTTGGTTCCTGGTGAGGGTTCTCACTGTCCTGCATGCCCCCACCTTCACCCTGTGCCTTCTGATTGTGTGTGTGTGTGTGTGTTAGGGGCATCTCTGGTGTCTCTCTTTTCTAAGTAGAGTACTAGTACTGCAGGATTAGGGCCTTACCTGATGACCTCATTTAACTTTAATGACTTATTAAAAGCTCTGTTTCCTGATATTCTCATATTGGGGATTAGGGCTTTCAAACATGAATTTTAAGGGGATGTGATTCATAAAAGATTAAATGGTTTCCAAATTATAGCAAAGTCAATTTTATATCTGACAATATTTGCATAAATGACATTCTAGTAATATGGTTGCTGTATTCATTGTTATCTACTGATTTCCACTACATAAATTAGGAAATCATGATTCTTGATAATAATAATTTAGTATAAGAAATGAGACAGAGTGAGCAGTATGTACTATATTAAAGAAAGAAGACTAAGTAGAAGTCACAGAAAAAAAACTAATAAAACTATAAAAAGAAACTACCTAAAATAAATATAATGGATAGCGTTTTTGAAGAATTTTTCTTCATTACCAACACAGAATGATCATAACAATTGAATCTGAATGGATCAAAGGAATAAGAAAAATTAGTGGGAAAAAGGCAAAGAAGAACTTACTTTTAGTATCAGATAAAATTAGAATGGAGATATAAAAATTAATATACTAATGATATGTCAATTAAATGCAAAATGTGAATTCAGAAAATGATCATGTAAAATTGAGCCAAACACATTATAATACAGTAAATTAAAATACATAATTGCCTCAATTATTTCAAAAAGCCTTATCTATTATTTTCATACTTTGTCATGGCTATAAATATTAAAGTACATAAAATGAAATGTAGCTATTATTTTTAAAAGGACATTTTAAATAAGAAACATATTTTAAAGGATTTGTGAAATACAAGTAAGAGTAATTCATCATAACCGAATACAACTGACTAAAAGCTGAAAATATACAGGTACTTTGAGAGTTGAACAAATACTCATTTACATCTAAGCAGGTAAAGGAATGCCATAAAATGTAAGCCAGTATTACAACAAAACAAAACAAAAACTTCAGTTATTCTGCAAGCTAGGATATTTATATGACTACTAAAAGTAAAAATCTACAATAAGAATAGTAAAATTGATGTATTTTAATAATGAAATATACTGCAGTGTTATAATGTAGTTGTATTTTGTACTACTTTGTACATTTGTATAGTATACACATATATTTGAATTGTAAGCATATTAAAGAATAGCTGAAAACTAAAACTGTTGAATATTGAAATGAATGTAACTGTTGTCTATCAATGCTTATCCATCATCTCATGTGAAAAATAATGTAACCATTCATTAAATTTATATTCTCACTTATAATAAGAAAATGAAAATCTGGTGGCTTCTTAGCATTTCTTTGGCGGTCTATTTCTTTTTATCTGAAAGCTAGATGAAATCATATGTAATTCAAAGTCATAATTAGAACTAGAATTTGGATAGAAAATGATCTTCACTATTTAGGGGAAAACATTCTATTATGAGAAACACAAATCAAGTAAGATATATAAAGGACTATTCCTGATATCATTTAAGAAAGTATGAATTTAAATGGCTCTATTATCAGTAACGAAATAGTATAATATAAATGAAGAGAGCAACTGTGAATGGGATTTCTCTTACTCTGTGAATGAGTCAGGGGCCCAGTAACAATAGAGGTGCACTCAACAAAGGAAAGTAAGAGGAAGACTTAATAAGAGAACTACTGTACCAAGGCACAGATGTACATGGGCAAACTGCATGGGATCGTTCAGTACTGCTGTGTTCATAATAGTGGAACTGTACCCACCTGATGCTAGAAGGAACTAAAGGCAGAGGTGGATTTGGGTAAACAAAACAAAGTCATATACAAAAGGACACCCTGAGAGATTCAGTGGCATTTACCCAAAGGCACAAGCAGTCTCTGGCTTCTGTACAGGACGGGAGCTAGAGAGATACACACTCTAACTTCACTTTCTTTTTTCCGTTCAAACTCCTGCCAAGTCCCCTCTTTAGCTGAGCCTGTTCCAAAGTCAGAGAGCAAGAAAGTTTTTTGCTTTTATTTGAATATCCTTATCACAATTCATGTTGGAATTTAATCCTCACTTTGAGGAACATATGTTTTTTGTCTTTGACTCTATTAATATGGTGTATTACATTTATTGACTTGCATATGCTGAAACATGACTGCATCTCTGGGATGAATTCTACTTGTTCGTGGTGTATAATCTTGATTATTTGCTGCATTCTGAGTGCCAGCATCTTACTGAGGATTCGTTAAGGAGATTGGCCAGTAGTTCTCTTTTTTGGAGTTGGATTTTTCCTCTGGTTTTGGTATCAGATTAATCCTTACTTCCAGGAATGAATCTGGGAGGATTTCTTCCCTTTCAAATTCATTAAGAATTTGAGGAGTAGGAGCATTAAGTTTTCCTTAAATTTCTTGTACAATTCAACAGTGAATCTATTGGGACCTGGGCTTTTCTTTGTTGGTAGGGTTTTAATTACATCTTCAATTTCATTGACTGATATCAGGCTATTCAGAATTTTTGTATCTTCTTGATTCAGCTTTGGTCATATGTATCAAGCAATCTGTCCATTTCCTCTGCATTTACTAACATTACAATATAGGTCCTTGAAGTAGGTGTAGATGATTTTTCAGACTTCTACAGGATCAATTGTGATTTCACCTTTTTCGTTCCTAATTCCATGGAATTTAGTCTTTTATTCCCTTTTTTAGTAAGGTTGATTAAAGTTTTGTCAATTTTTTTCAGCCTCTCAAAAACCAGAACTTTGATTCATTGATTATATGGTTTTCTTAATCTCCATTGCATTAATTTATTCTCTGGTTTTTATAATTTCCTCCTTCATAGGAGTTTTGGGCTTGACTTGCTCTTCTTTTTCCAAAAGATGGAGGTTGAACATTAAGTGTTTTACCTGAGCTTGGTCTGTTTTCCTGATCTGAGAATTCACTAGTATAGACTTCTCTCATAGAACTGCTTTCATTGCTTCCATTGTTATTACCATTTAATTGTAGAAACTAATTTCTTCTTTAATTTCATTTGTGAGCCAATGGGTGTTCAGGAGGATGTTATTTAATTTCCATGTATATATTAAATTCTTGTGGTTTCTTCTGCCATTGATTTCCAATTTCATTGCACTATGGTCCTATAATATTCATGGGATAAATTCAGTTCCTTTACATTTACTTAAACATGTTCTATGAGCTAGTATGTGGTCTACTTTGGAGAACATCTTGGTTCAGCTGAAAAGATTGTGTATTCTGATGTGGGGTGGAACACTCTGTAGACATCTCTTAAGTCCATTTCTTTGCAGTTCTTATATTTCATGTCTAATTTTTTGTCTGTTTGATCTGTGTATATGTGACAGTGATGTATTGAGGCACCTCTTCATAATTGTATTAGTGCTTATTTGATTTTACATGTCCCTTAATATTTGTTTTATACAATTGAGTGTACTAGTATTTGGTGCATATATATTTATGATTCCTATCACTTTTTCTTGGATTGTTCCCTTTACAAGGTTGCAGTGACTTTCTTTGACTCCCTCAGTGTTTCCTTGAAATCCACTTTTTCTGCAGATGGAATAGCTATCCCTGCTTTTTTCTGGGTTCCTGTCAAATGGAGTACTGTTTTACATCCTTTGACTCAATCCTTGAGTTTCTCTTTGAAATAAATGTTTATCATATATAAAGCATATTATTGGATCTTGCTTGTTAATCTAATCTGCTCGTCTGTTTCTTTTGGTTGGTGAATTGAGACCATTAACATTTATGGTTATAAATGATATGTGTTGACATATCCTTGTCATGCTATTTTCCTATTGTTGGCTTCCTTCCCCATTTAATTGCTTGCTTTGCCTGGTGAGGTCATTCTGATGGCCTTAATGGAGTTTTAATCCTGGTTATCTCTTTCTAGAATGTCCTTCAGAACATTTTAGAGTGATGGTTTTGATACAGGGGAAAAAACTCCAAACCTGAAAGATATCTGGGAGGAATTCATGTTCTCTAAAATCAAAGATTGAATTTTTGGAACAAGGCAGATTTAAGAGCAGAATATATTTATTGAGGGAAAGAAAGCTTCTGTCCCAGAGGGCAAGAAGGCATGGGTGAGCAGATTGCCCAGGAACATGTCTTTTTAAGGGACTTTTATAGAGCAAAACCACAAGGTAAAGGAGGTCCAAGGTAGAAAACTTGGGAAGTCACTAGGTGAGCATGGGGTGGGACAAAACTATGATCAGCCAATAAGATTATGAGTATAACTGCTTAGGCAAAATTGATTAAATTGGAATCAACTGGGGAAAGTGATTCACATAGCAAGTGGACCTGAATACAGAACAGGGGCCTTTCTTGTAGGGGTTGAGTTAGTTACTCTTCCTGTCTTTTCCAAGGTGATCGCCACCTATTTAGAATATCAATCCCTGAGGTCCATCCTTAGGGAAGTATGTGGGTGCATCTGTTTAATCTTTTGTCCACAATCAAAGGTATCTGTTTCCCCCACAGTTGTAAGTTATCTCATATTCCACACTGGCTCCTTCAAGGGCCTGGCCCTGTCTGACTGCCTATAATATTTTTAATATTTATATCTAACCCAGGTGCCTATAAGTTTGATGTCCATGAATTTCCTCAGGTGTTCTTTGTCATGGAAGTATTGTATTTCTCCATCAATTTTGAAAGAGTTTTGTGGGGTACATCAAGCTGGGTTGGAGGTTGTTTTTTTGTAGGGCTTGAAATATTACACATCAAGCTCTTCTTGACTTAAGCATTTGCACTGAGAAGTCTGCTGTGATTCTGATGGGCCTCACTTTTCAGGTGATTTTTTTCCAATTGCTCTAATAGCATTTGTTTTCTGCCCTGGTGTTGAATTCTGAGATGTTGATTACGATATGCCTCAGTGTAGGTTTTTTTTTGATTGTGGTTCATTGAAATTCTATATGCCTCATTATCTTTATGTCAAATTATTTTTCCCTTTTTTGGAATTTTTGTGCCATGACTTCTTTGAACAAGATTTTTATGTCATTTATGATATCTCCTGCTTTCTCACTGACTCCAGTTAATGTTACATTATTCTTCTTTGCAACATCTAGCAGCCCCTGGATTGATATCTCATTGTCCCTTGCTATTTTTAATAAATTTTTTTTTCATGATTGCCAACCAAAGCTTGTCTTCTATATCTGAGATCCTGTCTGCACATACCTTCAATGGAATTTTTAATCTCCTCAATATCTGTTTGAATCTGTTGCATGGATTCCATTTCTTTCCTATGTTGGGTATTCATGATTTCCATCATTTTTCTAAGTTCTTCTATTTTTTAATCTATATCTGCTCTAGTGTCACTAAGTATGCCTTTTAGGCTGGGGATATAGCTCAGCAGCATAAGTGCTTGTCTGGCAAGCCTGAGGTCATGAGTTCAATTCCCAGTACCAAAACAAAACAAAACTAACTATGTCTTTTATTATGGTCAGAAACTCTGTAGTTATCTGAGAAATTACTTCTGATTATACTTTTTCTAAAACCTCATTCATTTACATTTTTATTTCTACTGTTACCACTTCATAGATTTCATGTGGGTAGCTTTCAGATTACTCTACTTCACTTTCCCCTGGGGTTGCCTTTGGTGATATGGAAGTCTGGGGTTGCCTTTTGTTTAAAGAGTCTTCTCATTTTCTGTGTTTTGTTTTTGTTTTGTTTGTTTAATTGCTGGGTTGATTCTTTTTTTTTTTTTTTTCTTCTGGTACCAGGAATCGAACTCACGACCTTGTGCTTGCCAGGCAGGCACTGTGCCGCTGAGCTAAATCCCCTTGCTGGGTTGATTCTTATAAATTGCCTACATTGAGTAGCTCTACATCTACTATTTCAAACCCTTAAGAGTTGACTACTTCTCTGAGGTTTCTTCCAGGTATAGCTGGCTTTTGGGTTTTGAGTCTGTTGCAAAATCCTTCCTCTTCAATTTATATTAGAAGTTGCTGCCTACTTGGACCAACCCCTGGTTCTTCAGCACTGGTTTATAGTATTTTTTATGAGCTTTATGCAATCTCAGGCTTGATATATCAGAAAGATTAACTGGTTAGACAATTATGTTACTTTGGGGAAAGTGTTACAATCAGCAACGAAAATAGCATTAAACACAGGCTAGAAAATGACAAACTGAGGTAACTATTAATTTGCCACCTTTAACCATGTGAACTAGATTTGTGGTTATATAACAAAATCTGAAGTGAAAGGGAAAATTGTATGCACTAAATAAGCCCTCAGTGTAGCAATTTTACCCTTAGCAGAGAAAATTTAGGAGTTCAGCAAAAATGTTGACAAATAGAAGAAGAGGAGATAGGAAGTAAGGCTGGAGGACAGAGAAAAATCAACCAAATTTAGGGTGGCTGGTGAAGAATATAGGAGGAAAAAAGAAAAGTAAGAAATAAAAATAAGAACAGGCAGAACAACAAGAACAACAAATACTAGAAACTATGCTCACATTCATATTAAACCAAGGACAAGCATTGAAGGAAAACAGCATAAAAACAAGACAAAGAAAGAAAAAAGAAAAAAAAAAAAGAAAAAAAATTGTCCAGTTCAATGTGTGTCTCTGCTGTCACTCAGACAATGTGGGCAGACAGAGTCCAGATCCATGTTGATTAATCCCAGTGAGTAAACAGTAGCTTTATGATGGAGGAGTGGATAATTCCAGCAAGGCTTCACCATTATTTCCATTGAAGTTCAGGCGGGCTTCTGGCCATGAGGCTCATTTTCTTCCAAACACTTGTCGAAAATGTGGTGCTATTTATGTTATTAGACCACTATATAAAAATGACCCAAGCTGAATAGATGCATCTAAAATAGAGAAATAAAAATATTGAGTAGAAATCATTTGAGGGCTTTCCTGAGTCTGATGGTTTTCATAATTGGCAAGTGTTATTCAGTGGTCTGGAAACTGTCAATGGAATTGCCATAAGAATTGCTGGTTTCTAAGTATTATGAGTTTTTATTGTATTCTTACACTTTTCTGATAGTCATGTCATTGTTTCTGAACCAATCATATATGGAAACAAAGGATATCACTCTCACAGAGCTATGTAGACCAGTGCAAGAACTATTCTAATCGAAGAGAAATGTGTGATTGCCCAGCTTGCTGTACTATCTTTCCTATAATAATCCAGTGAATTGGATGCCAATGCTGACTTCACTAAGACATTAAGCTAATTACCAATGTTAAAGGAGCATAAGTTATGTCAGGAAGTAATACAAATGCATCATGCTTTTATTTTCATTATCTAAATTGAGTAGCTGTTCGGTGAATCAGTTAGGAATTACATTTTATTAGGACCAGAAACATATGAGCTTAACTATTTCAGAGGATCATTTTTCCTTACAAAATGAAAAAAAAGACATTTTCTAAGTCTAGCATCAAAACTTCTTTACAATATTATCAATTAGATAAAGCCTTCTGCTATGTTTTACTCTGCCATTTTGTGCATGTGTCTTTTCTCTCTAAACTTGCCCCCGGGTTGCACAGTTGTTTAAAACCACATGTGTTTTAGTGCAAGTTAAAGACCCATGAAGAGAAAAACTAGGTGAGTGGCAGCTTCCCCCCTTGTTTTAGGAAAGTATTATGGAAACTATGATCAACAAATTCTGCTGAATTTTAACAGGTTGAGTGAAATACTAAATATGTCGTGATACATATAATTTTTCTTTTTCTTTCTTTTTTTGACTTTTTCTAATACATGTTTGCATTATATAATGACTGCATTTACCATAGGGAATTGGTGCATGTATAGCAAATTTCAATTCATTTTATGTTACCTTCTGTAAAGTCCTGCTATTGTTCTTTATTAATCTTTTCTATACTTTTCTATACTAATTTGAAAGAAAGGAGACAATGCCACAAAAACTGATACTAACCCAATCTCTCTTCTAAATCTGTTTATATTTTTAGTAGTATTATAGCATTAACATACCATTAGTGTACTTTTAGCTTCCAAAAATTTACAATATCCTTCAGAGGCTTTGACCTCCATCTGTTTATTTTATTAATTCTATATGCTTATCTAAGTATACCATTAAAAATACCAAGTCCAAGGGGCTGGGGATTTAGCTCAGCGGACAGTGCCTGCCTGGCAAGTGAGAGGACGTGAGTTCGATTCCTGGTACTAGAAAAAAACTAAAAAAAAAAAAAACCAAATCAAACAAGCTTAAACAATTTGTGTATATATGGTACAGTAATTAAGAAGAAAGAACCTTAGTAAGAGGTGAAGAGTTTACAGACAGGGCAGCTCACATTGAAGTATGAACATTGATGTCAAAGTTGTGTATCTCATGAAGGTAGCTTTGTCTAGTTAAAAGAATATATGAAATAAAGGCTGAGTGGCTTAGAGGCTAAATTTCCAAATGCTTCTTTCTATATTTCTCTGTGATATTTCAAAACCCACATTAATATTTATACTACCCTAATACTATCACTAAATTACTTCTCTATTTTGTTAGGAAAATGGTTCATTTCATACCTTTGCAATTGCTCACTTTTGGATCATTGCCTTTGTAGATGTTTATCTATATTACACTTCAAAATCTTCCCAGTCATGTCCAATATGGATATTAGCAATTCTCCATTTGATTTGGCCTAAATTTGGCTATAAACCGACACAATTTCTAAAGCAACACAGTGTGTGCAGAATAATTGATGCTTGTTTTCTAATCTACAATTTAAGATACTAAAGCTTAGTAAACAAATGTGTTATTTAAATTTATCTTACTGTTAGTTTGGAATGAATTTAATGTTTGTGTTCTCTCAAATTTCACATATTAAAATGCTAACTCCCAATACGATGGTAATAGGAGAAGACATATGAGATTCAGTGCTTAATATCTTTTCTTTCTATTCTTTGATGGCTAAGTGGGTGTTTAATAGATTATTCTTAGTATACTGAAAAAGGGATTTATAGCTTCAAAGAATTTGAGGAAGGAAGAGACCATGTAGTAATGTAGGCTTTTCTTACATTTCATATGCAAATTTACCATACTATATTTCAAATTATTCTTAACTAACCGTGCTTTTGCTACTTAAATTTATGTAGATGGATGCATATTTAAACCATGTGGAGGACTATAGCTGCAATGGAAAGAATTCTCAGAATATACTTAATGCATATCAATTTGGAAAGATTAGACTTGACATACTGCTAATTGTATCTGACAGCATTTTCAATTTTTTATTTAGAAAATGGACAAAGATGAAGATTACCTATTTTGAGGGGTGCCATTAATTTATTTTGGGTAAAATGCCCTTGTTGAATACTAAGGGTTACTAATCATGGAGTATTACCTCTCATTTTAGGAGAACACTTGTGTTCTTTGTGCTTATTTTTGTTTTCTTTCTATGGAGTCATTTAGGTATTAATCAGTCACCCCTCTAAGCCTTTGTTTCCACTGGTGCTGTACTGCTTCATAAAGGAATTACCATTGAAGTCAAATCAAATTTCTTTATAAAAATTGTCAGTCACTCTACTTTTTGTACAAATACACACACAATTAGATGCACAGCTTACGGATATATGTTTACTAGTATGTTCTTGGTTAATAGTTTCTTTAGATTTGAAGCATAGTTTTCTTAACATTGGTTCTGGAAGTTGCTGCATTCTTGATGACTCAAATTTACTTACAAATGCACATGTACAACAGTGAATTTGATCACTTATTGGTATCAAAAGTAATCACATTTTAGTGAACTAAGAAGCTTTGATGTGCTAATTTTTCCCTGTTGACCAATTTAGGGAAAGAAAACAAGTGAATGCTTTGAAGTGGACATATGTTCACTGAAATTACTTGAAGGGTAGCATTGAAGAATGTGAACAGCACACTAACATAGGCACAGAACTGCTTAATCTAGAAGAATTCACATGGTTGAGAGATGATTAGATTATACTGTATGGCTTACATGGTTACTTTAACGTTAAGTTTTTTGCAAACATCTACAAACAATGAGGTAAATCTAAGATGGGTAGAGAAAGAAAGTAGTATTTATATATTACTTTCCTCTCAGTTTTGTATGTGATGTGACTGCAATCAGCAAGAAATATGCTTCAACATTCAGAGCCTTGAATTACTTCTACAAAGTCCTACGTGGTTATGAGACAGCTGTTTTGGTACACGGTTTTCAGGTAGTGAGAGATACAAGATTATCAGGTGAGGTTGTAAGATTAATGTTATTGACCAGCTGCCACTTTGAATGCAAAGTACACAATGAGGGGGGAATAAGAAATTATTTTAGTGGTTAACTGCATAATTAAATAATAGCTTTTATGGACTTTACATTTCATGGACTTTAAAATGGGTCAAAAAACCCAGCCACCAAAATATTTTAATATTATACAAGAGGTAGTTTAATAAAAGGGTAAGTTTGGAATTATAGAATACTTTCCTGCCCCTGAATAGATTTGTCACGGCAGAAGCTTTTCATTATCATTTCCTGTTTTTAGTTACTAAAGTGATTTGAAATGGAGTGCTCAAAAAGTGTACAAAAACATGGTTCAGCTTTGAATACATCTGACTTACATCAAGATACAAAGAAATGTGCGTTTTGCAGAACACAGGGAAGGCTAGGCTGCCAATAAAATGCAGAAGGCAGATTGAAACACTCTTAATCAGCGTTCTCTTGAACTCAGAAATGCTGCCTGATTGTACTTAAGAAGCAATGAGAGGAAGAAGCCCATATGCTGCAGCTCATCCCTCAGGCTCCAATGGTCTTTTGGATTTAGTTTAGTGCTTGCGGCTGCCACGCAAGCCACGGGGAGGCCTTCCCTTAATCTTGCCTAAGGACTCTGAAACAGCTTTCTCCTGGTGAATAAAAGACAAAATAAAATTTTAGAAAATCTGTGACTCCCACTGCTGCCGAAGGAAGAGTCAAAGCTTCTTTCGCTGTGCCCGTCGCCCTCCGTAGGAGAGCTCCCCATTAGTGATGGGAGAGGGAGCCTGTGGCACAAGTAGCTACGTGATGTGACTCATTAGTCTCTCCACAGGCTAAGAGCACAGGCCAGCAACCAGAGAACACGGGCTCCGTCTCAGCAGGAACCTGTGTCTCCCCATAGAAACGGGCACCCGCGTTGCTTGCTTGCAGATGCTGGCTGCGCGTGGTAGGGAACATACGCTGATGTATGATGAACTGTGTGTGTTCAGGGCTATTATTCAGATTTTTATCATAAACTTGCCCTATATCTCGCCCATCTATGATCTGAGTGTAAGAAATAAAGGAAAGTAAGTTTTGAAAAATTACATCAGAATGATCTTATTACACGTTCAGTCTTTGAAGTTTTGGAAGCAAATCAGTCATATGATCTTCTGCCTAAAATCTAAATACACCCGGAGAATTGGGCAAAAGAGATTAAAGAAGTTAACGTTTTTATCTGCTACAAGTTATATAGTTTATGGCTTATATAAACTCATGTTTTCTAAATGCAGTTTATTATATTATATCTGTTTTGAAATTGATCCTAAGATTTATTTTCCCTATAAGTTTTATATTTTCTGTCAATTTAAACCAGTTTTATATATAAATTGTCAAGATTATATTTGCAAGTATGATTTTCCAAAAGCCTAAAAGAATTCAGGAGCCAAATTATCCCCTCAGAAGGATAATATTTGTATTATTATTCATCCAGCGTGTCCATTTTCCAGATAAAGAAAGGAGGTGTATGAATGTAATGAATCTCAAGATCAGATCAGAAAATTGAACTTTTATCAAAGTGACATAAAATGTTACCTGACAGAGAAGTTCATTTCTTTTTTTTTTCCTTTGGTACTGACAATCGAACTCATGACCTTGCGCTTGCTAGTCAGGTACTTGAGCTGCTGAGCTATATCCCCAGCCCTCTTTTATTTTTTTATTTTTTTTCTGAAAAAGGAAGGATTACTTTTGATCACATAGAGAGATCTAATTGAACATCCTTTAGGATAACTTTGAAGTAAGACAGTTGTATAACAATGATAAAAGTGTAGGACTCTTAGTGCTGGGGATTTAGCTCAGCTGCAAAAGCTCCTGCCTGGCAAACACAAGGTCGTGAGATCGGTTCCCGGTACCGGAGAAAAACCAAAAAAAAAAGTGTAAGAATTTTGAAGATTATCTTCATTGGTAGTTTATCATATTTTCATTGATTTAAATGGACACACTTGTACTTGACTGTCCATAAATTTACCCTATTGCTAATATTGCTAATCATGTAAGAGATCTAAGGCTTCCTCTTTCATGCATAGTTACTGAATATGTCTAAAATGGATGCGTCTACAAATGGCTATGTTATCTCCAAACCCTCACCAGGAAATTGAAAGAATATCATTTTTTAAAAAAATTTAAATCTCAAATGTAGGCACAGTGGAGCTTTGCAAGAGACATTATGATCAAGTTGCTGCCACTGCTGTTCATGCCCTGAAACACCTCAGTTAATTTTCATTGCTGCTGAGCAAAGAGACAAACACATGATATTGCCTATTTATAGGATCTGACCACTTCCTTCTTTATCTACTGTATTTCCCATATATCCAATCCCCCAGGACCTTTACAAATGCTATTTTTTTTTGTGTGGAATATTTTCTTCTGTTACTTCACAAATTTCTACTCTTTAGATTTTGGACTGTAATTCTTCTCTCTTTCTATGATGTGGGTAATATGTCCCAGGTTATGATTTCATATCACCAAATAGCATATAATAACAGCTCCAATTTCACTTTTCATTAATACAATTTTAGTCTGTCTAACTAAGCAAAATTTCCCCCTTATTGCTTTAAGGTACTGTGATAAATACAATTTTTTTTTTTTTTTTTGTGAATAGAATGGCATAGTTATTTTCCTTTTTTCTTTGATTGTACAATGAAATAAATTATACCAGCATTGGGATCCTCTCATAACTTGCACAAGAATAAATTCTCCTAAAGCTACTGTAGTTTTTTGCAGAGGATTTATTAAATTGTGGTTTCTCTTTTAATAAATTTTCCTTAAATACTGTCTTATTTTGTTTTCCACAAAGTAAATTTTAATTACTACAATTGGCTTTTTTGGGAAGTAGAAGTAAACATCTTGTCTTTTAAAACTAGGAATATTTTTGTTGAAAATGTAGATGTTTACTTGAACAGCTGCCTGGAAGTTTATACTTCTGGAGCTGACAATTTCATTCTTTTAGAAATCTCTTTAAAAACATTTTATTGTGCTCTTTGATATTATTTGACTATAATAAAATTTCTTTAGAGTTTTTAGTCAACTCCCAGTGTCTAAGAAATAGAAATACTTTGCTGAGTATAAATCCTTGTGCTTTCTCTGACAGGAGTGGATGAAATCATTTATAATAATTATTTTAACCGGAAAATGCTACTTTCCTCTTGTTATAAAAGTATTTTTCTCAAATTTCAGCTGTAATTTTGCTAGTTTGACATGAATAGAAATCCTGAAAAATAGCAAATGACAACTTTAGGTTATAAAGCTACTATTTGCTTTAAAACAGAAGTAAATGTAATACTTGTGGCTACAATAAACTAACTTGTACCAGACTTGCTTTCTTGCCCATAAAGCTGTTAAAATGGACAAAATATATGAGCAACTGCTTTTAGGCACTGGACAATAAGTAGAGTGGGGTTGTGATCCTTCGGAGAGAGGACCCTTGCTCACTCTTCTTACTAAGATTTCCTGTGTGGGTTAAGTTGGCAGAACCGAGCACTATAGTGACGCTCAAGTACATCTTTGGTGAAAAAAAACAACAACAACACTGCAATTTGGGACAATTTGTAATATAAAATTGAAGCAGCATTGAATAATCTCCATAAAATAAGATGAATAATAATGAATTAATATTTCATATAATGAGTTCTTCCCATTAGATGAAAAAGTGTAATTAATAAGTATAAAAAGTTGAAGAGAAACACAAAGTCACTATGAATCAAACCATAAAGAAATACTCAGTGCAGCTTGACTTAAAAGGGATGATAACATCAGTGGATAAAATATGGAGGAGAAAGGTTATATTAATAGTTTCAGAGTATTTTCTTTAGGTAGTTGCAGACTATAAAAGAAAAAATATTAATATTGTTATTAAACCCAAAAGAAACCACCTTAACCCAGTAATTAATGTAAATATCACCAACAAAAGAGGGGACCATCAGGTAATCCCTGATATGAGACTCTGAGAAGAAAACCAACAAAACTCATGTGATTTTCTTCTCCAAGATGCATAAGATCAGTGTAATCATGAAAAGGGACTGAGTAAACCTATACAAGAGACAATAAATAAAATAACATACAAGAATTTTTTTAGTAGTGGTAAAAGTCATGAAAGAAAAGAAAAGAAGGAGACCTATCACCGAATAGAGGACAACAAAAATAGATGATTTTAGATTAGATTCCCAAACAGCAGTGTGACCTTAAAGAAAATTTTAGTGAAAATTCTGATAATGCCTCCACTATTGTTAATAGTGCTATATTAGTCTTTGTATGTGGGTTCAACTATTGATTTATAGTGTTGTAACTATTGCCATTAAGGATAGCTGCATAAAAGAGTTACAGAAATTCCCCATACCTTTTTGGCAAATTGGCAAAATGTAAGTCTAATATTACTTCAACATAGAAAGCTTTAAAAACTAAATGTTGTGCTAACTTTCCATCACTGTGAGAGGAGAAAAAAAAAAAAAGCAACAGCTAATTTAAAGGAGAAAAAGCTTATTTTGAGGTGAAGTTTCAGAAGTGTCAATCCATGGTCTCTTGGTTGCCCCCATGGTCATGGGAGGCAGGCCATCATAGTGGGGAATGTGCGGTGGAGCATAGCTGCTCAGGTCACGATGGCCACAAAGCAGAGAGGCCAAGGTGCTACTCTTCCCAGCAAGACCACACCCCCAGGGACCCAACATTTTCCCCTGGGGCCCCTCTCCTAAAAGTTCCACAACCTCCCACCTGGAGCGCAGCCTGAGGCCAGGCCTTGGACACACACATGGCTTTGGAGGACATTGAAGATTCAAACAATGACAAATGGGAGCTCCACATGACAGTATCAAGCAACTGAATATTAACTGGTGGGAGGTTAGTACATCAAGTGCATGGAAGAAATTAAACCATATTCTTATTGACCCTAAAGGAACTTCCTGAATAATGATAATAATTCTTTTTTTAATGTGATTCACACATCTCTTTGAGTTTACAACTCTGTTCTCTTCTAATTGTCTCACACCATTTATAATATATAATTAATACTAATCTATTTTGGCGTAAATATTCATTACTTTCTGAGATTTCATGAAATATTTCTTAAATCAGAAATCTGTCCTTATAAAGTGGAGATTTGGTAAGTTGACTCTGCATTTGCACAGGCTTACTCCACATTTAATACAAATAGAACATTCATGACAGGGTATGACTCAGCATTTTATGTCAAGTGATGACGAACTGAAATACTACCTCAGTCTTTTTCTGAGTTTTCCTTGAGTTGTAAATCAGTCTAACAATTTATCATATTTAAATGGAAAGGTTTAAGCTATATTTAGGTCTACTGATGCAATCTGAAAGACAGCAGCATCAGAACTATCTGCCATGAGTAATTTGGGGACTGTCATTTCCATACTGCTCTATAGAAAGTATGCCAAAGTCCCAGTCATTAACTGTATTTCCTGCTGAGATGTGGTGGCTAACTTCAAGTAAAATGCAAATATAAGCTAAAACCATAAATTCAGACTTGAAAAGACGAAAATGCACAGCCATATGACTCTGAAATTCTGCCATAAGCAATCTCATATAGATATCTCTGATCTTTGGATAGATGGACATGTTGAAATTCAAATGAGGGCATGAGAGCTTCCAAGCTCAACTAACAAAGTTGGAACTGTTTAGCAGAGATCTCAGGCCTGTAACACCAGATTCTTTGGGGCTACTGCTTGTCCACAGCCAACTTAATTCTAAATTAACTCTGTGAATTCTGTGAGTTATTAATCACATGCAAATGTTATTAAAATGATCAAAACAAAACAATACTGAGTTATTGATAACAGAAAAACACTTTCCTCAAAAAGTCACTAGGGCAAAAATTTTACAATAGAAATACGTACAAATTAATTTATTTTACATCATGACAAACTATCACATTCTTGTTTTGTATTCGTTAAATATTCCAGCAATCACTAATATTCATTAAAGGCAAAAGGTAAACAAATCTATTACCTCAGTTAAGAATCATAATGAAATGACGACATAATTTTTTGTCTAAACCAGGACACTTTTGAGTCTAGTAAAGATTACTTTGGAGTAACTCAAAAGCAACTGAAGATATATGGCCACCAGTTCTGGGTTCTCTTTTTGAAAGTAAAGAATATTGTCTGCAGGCATAACCCGCTGAACACAGCCAATCTTGTCTGAAAGTAACAAATGTTATCCTCCCTGGTGACTAACAAGATAAACAACCTTTTAAGAATGTTTAAGCAAATCACAGCAGATATCTGTTATTTGTAATGATTCAGCCTTTTAATGTTGTTTCATATACCTTAAATATTTATTTTCAGTGGCTTTTAAAGGGCATTTGACAGTTATTTATTGATTTCTAAAGTTAGTTGTCTATGTATATGAGGACAAAGCTCCTATTTAATGAAAGCTTAATTTGAATGCAATCATTTTATTTTTCTGGAATTAAGAAGGATATAATTGTATTCATAAGTATGGTATCATTCCTTTAAAATATTTCTAATGTTTAGTAACCACCATCACTAAGGTGATTATTAGCATAGTTAGTATTCCACTGTGTTCTACTGGAGTTTTTTTTTAACGTTGCATATGTACTTAGTTGCAGTCTTTTACATTTGCTAACAATATAGTTTAAAATTTACATTTCATTGGAGAAATCAAACAGGCTGCTGTAGACCTGAGAAAGTCGTATCACACCTATATATACAAATGTGCAGAGCAGACATTTAGCATTGGGTATCTTCCTACAGCCCTTGCCCATATTGTGTCCAAGGCTTTTCATATTCAAACTAAAATAAAATTTTATTCCAGAGCTTCCTAATACAAAAACATACAAAATTAATGAAGATGTTTGACTTTTATATTCAGATTTACCAAAATTTGATTTCAAATTCTAGGTGAGAAAATGTTTTTGTTCCAAGATTAGAAGAAAATCATAATCGATGGATTATTAATACTATCATTACTGCATCTAATAGATGTATGGTATCCCTGAGTCTTTCATACTTAAACATCCCATTATTTAACAGGATTTGGGTTGCTAACAACTCATCCTCTAGTCCATTGTGAATGTATTGGTCTACTTTCAAAGTTGAGGCTATTCTGAGTCTAATTATAAAATTATGGAACTGCTCTCTTTCAACTTATACATTGGTTCCAGGGATATAATTCATAAGAAGGAGTTCTTGGTTCTTATTTTAATAGCATGGGAAGTTTTACTTCCCTAGTCAATGCCCTTTTCTATTAAGGCAATATTTTTATTTTTTCAAATGTAAATAATTTTTATGACTATGTAATTTTTGCCCACAAGGTGTCTTTAAACCTTTTTCTATGCCTAAATCTTTTCCTTAAACTCTGACATTTTTCTCAACACATTTTCTCCCCCTAGATCAATCTAATATTGAAGAAGAAATACCAATTTACTTCCAAAATAATTTCAAGTAGAAAAGTCTTATTTTAATTATGTGATGTATATGTTTTATTCTCAATTCTTTTACTGTTCTGTGATTTATATCACTACGTTCTGAAGTGAAAAAGGCTGAGGAGATAGCATTTTTCAACTTACTTTGTACAGTGTCAAAAATGGCACTAAGTGAATCTTCAATATTTAAGTATACTACTTGTTCATGAAAATAATCTGTTCCCTCAGGTCTTATCCCTATGAAGGCTTAAAACATCATTACAGTTGTTTTTAAAGTTGCTTTATGTAATAGTTACTTAATAGCTCATTATTTTCAACAAAGCAAAGTATATGCAGGTATTGCTTTTAATTGTCACAGGACAATTTGGTTTATAAAGTGACTGTGCAATGTTTTCCTAGACATTTAAAATGAAGTTTATTCTTTGGATAAAAGTGCTTAACAATTTAAAGCAAGATTAAATTTTGTATTTCCCTAAAGGCATAATACAACTGTAAATTCAGGTAGTGGGTTTCGCAGCAGAAGGTATTTCTTTTAAGCTATTTGTACTCCAGTCTAAAAATTATTAACTGGTGTTTTTGGTCATCTGAAAGAATTCAATGAGAGCAATGCTTGCCTAATATACCCATGGAATGATGTTAAAATATTTTATTTCTCTGTAAAAGAGAGTTTCAGTTCTACAAATCTTTTTATGCCTGTACTGACCTCCATTGAAAATTAAAAGTAGTTATGCTGTACATCAGCAGTGTACGGTAGTTTGTGGACTTGCCAGATGGATAATACTCAGGCACCTCTTCAAAATGCTGTCTGTAGAGAGCTCTCTGCCTATGTGTGATTTTTCACATCTTGGCTCACAGTTCTAAATGCAAATCCAATGTGAAGGGACATTGTGAATCTATGACACACTGGAGATCTGAAAATTCTGTAGGCAAGGATTAAGCTTCTTTATGTATTCATCTTTGCATTTAGGAAAAATGATATAAGATAAAAACAAAGGTGTATTTAATTTGCATGTGGCCTAATTGAATCTTTTCATGAACTTCTAATGGCTTTTAATTTCAATTTACACTTGAAATGGTATCTGGAAATAAAATTTGTTCACTGAATGAAAATGGTTCAATTCCTTCTTTTGCCAGTTGTTGAATATTAATGGAGGGGTGGCTACACGTGAGGTACTAATGATGCCAGACCAATTATATAATTACCTTATTAAAATACAGTAATTAAAATGAAGCGTTTCCCTGTGTTCACTTTGTCCTACATAGTTTGAAATATGGAAATTTTAGTTTGATAATTAACTAGAATTCCACTGGTCAGCGTAGAATGAAGTGGAAATACCAGTGGATTAGAATGATTATAACAACTCTAATGGTAAAGTTTAATTTTCAGTTGTAGTATTATCTTCTTAAAGAAAATCTTTCCAGGCAATAAATGGTGAAGCAGTGCTTTCTTGTATATTCTCAATTTACACCATTGCTATGGTCTTTAAAATGTTTTTATCGTCCCCCACCAAATTTGTATGTTGAAATCCTAAATTGCAAAGTTATGTATTAGGAGGTCAGGCTTTGGGACGTGAGTGGATCCTTAGAACAGAGCAGTTACGGAAGACGCTGGGAGAGAGAAGCCTTTCACCCCTCTTACCAGCTAGGACTAAAGTGAGAAAATGGCTATGTAGAAGGAAAAAGGCCTTCATGAAACATGGGTACCTTGATCTTGAACTTCTCTGCTTCCTAAACAAAAGGATATCTGTTCAGATTGCTTATAAGCTATCCAATGTATATATTTTCTTATATATGCAGAACACAGAAAGACAGGAGGTATGTGAAGAAGAGAGAAAACAGGGCTGATCTGCTCTGGTAGCCCATAGTCTTCCATGATAGATCTGCCTGCCTGACCCAGGAACCTCAGACTAGGGCAACCCCCAAATCTGCAGCAAGGGCAATGAAATTTCAATATAGGTTTCAGGGGGTGAACTGAATCCAAATCATGGTTTCTCCTTTACATGTTTTAATGCTGCTTTCTTGAGTGGGTCAAGTATTCACATGTAAGTTTGAGGAAGCAAAAATGACTGTCCTATCGTGATTCACAGGACTTGTTCTAGTACAGTACATAGAAGCAGGGTGATATAAAAAGCACCACAGAGGTGGATCAAAGACAATGACTAATGTGAAGACAAGAGTTTAGAGGGCACACAGCACACCTCAGCCGGAGCTGCTCAAGGAGACAATGTCTAAACGGGGTCAGGAAGAAGTCATCGGCTCCGCTGAGAGATTTATAAATGTGTGCAGTAAGAGATTAGGAGGATGTGAGAATATTTCTCGTCAATGAATTTATACTCCAAGGTATCAAAGAACAAGGTGATCAATCATAGGACATATATTGGATGAATACAAGCTTTAACTAGATTTGCTAAACACAGCAACTCTATGAAAGATAAAAAATGCCTAAGGAATAGATTTGAAGCTTGCCTGTATAGGTCATGACCTTGAATCCAAAGCAGAGAAAGGTGAATTTAATTTAGCAGGGATTGGGGGAGTTTCTGAATAAATCTGAGCAGTCAGAGATACTATAGGATTATTTTATGGCAGCGTAAGAAACACATAAGCAAAAGGCCAGCCAGGAGGGCACTGCAGTCACCAGCGCAGGAGCTGTTATTGTGTGAGGATCCTAGGCAGCTCTAGGACTAAAGGAGAAATGAATACAGGAGAGGGCAAAAAAGTAATAATAACCTTTATATTGCTGGCTTTACGCAATTCAAAACAGTCATTGTGTTCCGTTTTTCATGTCCAGCTCTCAGATCACACCGCAGGGCGTGACTGATCAGCCTTATTAGTTCATTCTGATTCAACACGGAACTCTATATTGTACATTTTTAGCATATTATCAGACATATTTTGATTATTTAAATTTAATGCTACTCTTTCGATAAATAGTATGCAAATATCAAATTCTGTAGTCTATTTTTTTCACAGTTTGTTACTGGTTTTTTACCCTGATTCTAAAGATGAGTTTCACAATATGACAAAAATTGATAATGTAATGCATAATATACTGAAGTGTGCTCTGCAATTAAGCATTTATGCTGCTTGCATTTGTTACATTCCTTCTATTATACTCTAAGATCTCTATTATTAAAATTCTTATACACATTTTTAATTAATTTTTAAATGTAACATTAAATTAGAAAGTGTATCTCAATTTCCTTTCCTATCAGGTCTACAGAGCATCCATACTCAACATATTTTAGGTAGATATAATTTGAACATTCCTACCATTTTTTAAGATCTTCACTAAAATGGTATTATGGTGTGTTTGTTTGCATTTCTTCTATCATTGGATTGACATTTCCAGATGTTTATTGTGACTAATATACCCTGGTTGAAATCTCTAAATAATGATCTTTTTCTCAGTTTCTAATTTAGGTATATAAGTTATTTATATAAATAATATGGGTGAAGCCAGTCATGATGGTGAAAACCTATAATCCCAGCACTTGGGAGGTGGAGGCAGGAAGATCACTGCGAGTTTGAGACCTGCATGGGCTACAAAGTGAGCTCAAGGCCAGCTTGAGACCCTGTCTCAAAAAGGTATGAATAAAAAAAATATGAATCAAGGTTCAATGATATTTTGCCTAACATTTTTAACTTTGTCTCTAACTAATTTCATTTTTGTGTGTGTTTTCAAACTTTTTTAAAGAGAATAAAAAATAATAAAAAAATTGGAAACAATACAGTATTTCACTAAACAAGATGATAAGATTCAACAATATTTGCTGTATTGCTTATTGTTGTCTTCAAATTAGTTGTTAAGATTTCCAAATATAAACATGCAAAATTGGTCAAAAAAATAAAAGCAAGAAAAAATGTAAGCATTAACTGTTCATTTCAATACACCAGTCGAAATTAGCAGTGCATTTTTTCCAGCCATCCTGTGTATATACATACATATTTTTCCTTTCCTTCTTTCTTTTCTCCTTTCTCTCATTCCAGTTGTTTCTTCCCTTTGAACAATTTATGAATAATTTCTTGTATAAACATTTTTCAATTAAATTCTTATTTCATGACAATATTTTTCAGCTTCTTTTTTGTATTTACAGTTTTCTTTTCTAAGACAAACTTTTTATAGGTTACTGTTTCCTCTTTTTTTGATAAAATGCAAACAATAAAACGACGCTAAAATTACTGGATCATTGCAATTTTTTGATCAGTTTTGTATAAAAGCTACTATTGTTATTTTACATTCTTTCTCTATCTAAAATATAACTCAACAAATATATGCCCCCAAAGTATGTACATGATGTACTGGTAGTTGGGTACAGATTATTTTTTGCTTGTAGAAACTTTGTCAGTACAAGTTTTCTTTTTCTAAATGTTCCTGAACAGGCTACAATCAGTGAACTATTTAATTTGGAGCCAAAATGACAAAACTGCAATTGTAACTTCTAATCTCTTAACTTACATTACTATTATTGAGTACTTTATCTAATTTATGGACCATTTTGATTTTCTAATTTTTAAATTCCTCATAAAATTTTACATTAACTGATGGACTTATTTGTCTAATATTTGACTTATGGAAGATCCACATAGTTTGGCAAACTGTTCTGTGACAGTTGCTTGACTTAAAAATAAGTCCAGCAGGACAGGTAGAGACAGTGAGGACTGGGTCTGGTATAGGCAGCTGTATTTTTAGTGGTATCAAATCAAGTGGAATAGAATCTATAGTAATGCAACAATCAGCAATAGATAGCAAAATACAGTCCACAGAACAAAATCATTCTCCTTTGTCTCTCTAGCTATCACTTCAATCATAATAAAGTAGATATATATAAAGATTCCAGTGATAGCATGAAAATCAACAGTTAAAACAAAGTCCCTAGATCATGTGGATCAATAGGTAATGACTTCAAGCTTCAAGGCTAACAAATAAAAGTATAGTGCAATGGGCCCTTTCAGGTAGTATGGTGTCATTTATGTACACTTGAAAACAGAGAAAGCTATTCTAAAATTTGAATAGTATGTATAAAATGTAAAGTATGGAAAACAAGTATATAGACCAATTCATGAGAATGACCACATTGGAGATGAGTAAGAGGGTAAACAGGGCTGGGGTATGTCTCAAGTAGAATTTAATCTCAAAATATAGCAAAAAGATATGAAAACATATTTTAAAGTGTTAAATTGCAGTGGTAGATACATAAATGTATGAGAATTTCTAGGACTTTCATTATAAAAATCAATATATAAAAATTAAGCTCATTTTTATCTAGGAAAGGTAGGCTTTACAAGGGCAATTATTTAACCAATTAAAATGAAACAATTTATGCTTACTTGAACAAAGTTGGTTCCTCATACTTGTAAATGCTATAAGATAACACTTTAGAAATAATTCCAAGATCTAATTTCATGCTTGTGAATTTTACCAAGTTAAAACACATTGATTTATAAGACAGTATTCTTATTGTTTCAATTCCTGGATTTAAAGATGCATGGATTTGAAAGAAAATGCCATATTATTATAAATTCAACAACCTCTTTACACACCTATCATGTCAAGTTATCAATAATGTTTATTTAATTTAAAAGTAATCATATAAACCCTGCTAAAATACTAATCTAAAGATATAATTTCAAGCACTATATTGTGTCCTAATCATCACATGTATCCTTCCATGTTCTGTAGATGGAACTACCTCAGTTATACAAGTATTAGATTAAGATAATCTCTGGAAATGGGGAGAATTTAATTATAGTATATTTAAAGTTTTATAAGATTTTATGTGTGATACAAAGCTTAATTACAAACAAGGAACAGATTTATTAGGTAGAATGCAAGATATTTTATTTCATCCTTTATATATTTTAAGTACATATTGCAAGAAATAAAAATGGATTCAGTCATAAAACACAAAAGCTTTTAAGTATTCCTCTACATATGGATCAATAAACATATCCATTAACATATAAAAGATATACTCATCAATATTTAATGAAGGGCAATACAAGGGACCTACATTCTTTAAAGTTAATTTCTCCATCATATCACACAATGTGATATATATTCCACAGTGATATATAACTCTAAAAGAAATGAAATCTGTAGGTTATAGAGATAACTGTGCTCTCTTTTATTACAGTACTATTATTCATGATACTCATGATATTGAATTAACCCAAGCATCCACAGGTGGATGAGTAGGAAGAGGAAATGTGGTGTGTATACACTATGGCATGTTAGTTAACCTTAAGAAGGGGGAAGTTCTGTCACGTGGGACAACATGGATGAGGCTGAAGGTCACTGTGTCAAGTGAAACAAATTGGGAACAGAAAACAAACATCTCAGGATCTCACATATGCATGGAATCTAAAAGCTACCTTAAAGGACAGTAGAATGAGAGGGTTACCAGGATCTGAAGGTGGGTTGGAAAGACAATGGTGTAAGGATAGATGATTTTAGTGAATAGGAGGAATAAAACAATAGCTTAACAATCATTATTAGAATGGGTGCCAAGACTCTAGTTTCAGCATCTAAATATGTCAACATGCATATATGTACCCACCTTATTTCAATACTGAAGAAAGATTTTGCAGCCAGTGACCATCTCACTGACCTATGTATAGTATTTAAAAGTGATACAATTTGTTGTCAGGAAAATGAAAATGGTCACCTTCTTTTTTTTTAACTGAATAAGTTTTCCAGATGTTTGAGAGATTCTAACATATGAGGTGGTGTGACTGAAAACATGGTGAACATTTAAATTTTTGAAATTTTATTATGGGAATGGACACATCGTTATTAATCACCCTCAAGTACTACCCAAGGATTCAAACATACTTATCCCCCGTGTTTGTCCCTTTCCAAAGCAGTTCTGGCAATCCTCTTTTGTAAGTGTCTTTAGGGGAACTGTTGTGGCTGACTTCATGACCTGAACCAATCAAAGCATCTACCTTTTGTGGTCATTTGGACTTGGGAAGCACTAGAAGTCCCACGGTGCCCAATGATGTTAATAGTTTGGGTGAGGACACATTAATGTGTTTCCATGAGCTTACCTTTCCAATGCATGGCACTCTCCTGAAATATTCACATTTATATTGCTCTTTGTAAGAAAATACTCACAAAAGAAGAATTGCAGAACTGCTTCGAAAAGTAGCAAGACCGATGGGATAAATATGTTCAAAGTGAGGGGGAGGATTTTCTTGCGGGCGGGGGGAGCTACTGGCAGAATTTATCAGCCCTAGTAATCATTGGTGAGAAAAGTCTCTGGTTCAGTGTTTCAAATAGAGAACACAAGAAGCTGACAGTGGCTAACAGTAAAACTTCAGATTTTGTGGATGAAGAACCTAAAATTTTCTTGCCCTTTAATATTTGTTTTGCAAATATACCTTAACATACCTGTAGTATGATTAAGGCTAGATCTCTCCTCTGCAAGAAGAGGTTAAACATTCTTCTATTTTTCCTTTTTTTTGGTAAGAAACAACTGCCACATAAGATAACATAAATAATGATGGCAGACCTTGATAGGAGGAAAATATGTATTGAAGTAATCATTTAGGGAAAACAGTGGTATAGCCATCTTTTCTTTCCAACTGCACAATGCTACTTAGGCTCAGGATTGAATGATTTTGCAAGATTTGTTTCTTGAAATTGCTATTGTCTGATACAGAAGTATTTGTTCCCAGGGTAAAGTCAAACCACTTTATAGCCATTAATGAATATTCTTGTTGATGTTCATATCTCCTTTTCACTGAACGTCTCCTTCATAAACTGTTCCTCAGTCAGCCAACATAAGTAACATCATCTGCTCCTGAAAGTCAGGCTCATGCTAATTCTGCCTCATATTTTACTTACTACATTTTTCAGAAGTTCTCTGAAGTAGAGATACGCATGTTTGAACCCATGCAGTGCTAAACTCAATAGCTTGTACTTCAATTATTCCTACTTTTCAAAAAAGCTCATTTTTTTTATTAGCTATGTAACTACTACATTAGCACTGCAACTGAAATAAGTGACAGAAATTCGATAAATGCACGGAGGAAAGTCACAAAAGCAAATAACATTTTATTTCAGACTTTAAGCGAAGGAAACTGTAATTTCATAAAATAAAAAATGCATAATTTACTAAGGTGTTTTAAATGTCAATAATGTTTATCGAGTTTAGCAAATAGTGGAATGAAAATTTGGTACAAAATATCATAATCTCTCAAATCAGAATGAATTTCTATTTTACAATATTATTGAGTTAAATTTGCAAACAAATTTAGATTTCTATTATATTAATATCAGAATTTACAAACTTTCTTCTGAAATACATTTAAATGTACTAGATTTCTAAAACAAGATAAGGATAAAAACTGGCAATATGCTTGTTGAAAGGCAGACTCCATTCAATCCTCAATTCTCGTTGTTACATAAACTCAAATCTGTGGTTTTAGAGATTTGGAAATGTGTAAACCCCTCTCTAAAAGTATCTCTAAAGGCAATTTGGAAAGTTGTGCTTCATCAGGATGTAAAAACAGAACCAATAAGATGCTAAGGAAAATGTCTAGAGTATTTCAATCCCAGAAATGATGCAATTTAAAATGGAAACAAATTAATCATTTCACTATTACATGCATATACATTTGTGATAATCTAGTGACAAGGTATCAAAAATAAAGCATAAAACATAGGAATATGAAATTGGAAAAAAATTAGGAAAAGTGTTTAAAGTGAAGGAATTATGTATATTTAATTTATTTACAATGGGTATAAATGTTTATGAATTACTTTTGTTCAGTGCTCCCAAGTTAATTTTTTGTCCCTTTTTTACTGTTCTCATCATGTCAAGCCTACATGCTAGCAACAGGGATTATTACTTTTTAAAACCCTGTGATAATTGAAACATAAAATTTACCAACTTCATGATTTTAACTACAGTGCTGTGTCATCAAAAACATTGACATTTTGTGCAGCTATCTCCAGAATTTTTCATATTCCTCAGCTGAAACTTAGCACTCATTAAACTCTCAGACCACATTCTACCAATTATTGTATAAAATACTTTTTTCTGAGAATCACACTTTGTATATCTGCCTTAAAGATAAATAGATGGACCTATTCAATACAATCTCTTTAACTTATATGGTTGCTATAAATCTGGTAAAGTTATTCTAAATAATTAATATTTGTTGTAGAGTATACTGTATCCTAATAACTATGGTATAAAGCATTGTATATCAAGTATAGATACATGCATTCACAAAAATGTTAGTTAATTAAATACAATTGTAACATATAAACATGCATACCCTAAGATAATATGGTGCCTACATTAATATTAACACTATTAAAAAAATAATAGAATTTTTATTGGAAATTTGTTTACTTGAGTAGTACTATCTTTACTGAATTGTACTGAAATAATATCTTTTTAGATTTTAAAATATGTCCAAAGTTATTTTCTACATTTTTAAAATAAATTTCCTACTTTAAAGAAAAGCAAAATTAACTTTATTACATATTGGAATAGAATTTCCTTTGAGTATCCTGTTTCTTAAGACAATATTTATCTTTTTGTCAGTTTTTTTCAAAACTACCTAGCTGTTTGTAGTGTAAAGGCATAGCATATAAGCAGTTTTCTTCTGCATTTTGCTTCATTCTGAATACCAAAATGCTGAGAACATATGCATTGTAAATGATAGGTTTTATATTCTGTCTTTTAGTTAACAGATAATATTAAAATACTTTGTTTCTTTTCTGCCTTATTTTCAAAATTATATACGGCTGAAATGGAGATTCTGCTATACTCTCCTTCACCTAATCCCCACGATCTCTCAGGACCCCCATTCTAGTCTCTAGCTCTATATCAAAACATTGTCTTGGAATCCTCATGTGAATGTGATCACCTGACATTTGTCTTTCTGTGCCTGTCTTATCTTACTTTATATGCCCTCCAGGTTCATTTGTCAAATGCTTTTCCCATATTAAATCATATTATCTGATTAACTTTTCTTCTCTGTCACATTACAATGGTGGATTACATTGACTGATCTTCAAATACTCAAGCAGTTTATTTCTCAAACTTTGTAATTTGGGATGACATTTTAAACCCATGATGGTAGTGACTGCTGCCTCTGATGCTACTCAAACAAGTCTGTCAGATCTGATAATTTGTTGACTGAGTAGTACTATCCTCACTGAACTGTACTGAAATAATCTTTTTAGATTTTAAAATATGTCCAAAGTTATTTTCTACACTTTTAAAATAAATTTCCTACCTTAAAGAAAGGTATCTGGGAGATAAAAATGACTACAGTGTGACTAGAAGGCTTGGGTCACCTGAGACTCCACCAGAACTCCCTTGATCTACAGTACAGGTATTTCAGAAAGCATATGTAAACCCAGGTAGACCAGAAGAATCAACTACTGTCTGCTTTCTCTTAAACATTGTTCCAAGTGACAAAGCTGTGACATAAATTTGTTAAGCAGCAGCATCTAGTGGATATAAACTCAACCCCATTACAAAAATAGACTCAAATATGAGGTATGGTAAAAATATGGTGAATTTTAAAAATTTGTTACCTTAAAAGATATATTGCCAGTAACCTTCTCCAAAATGCTTCCCTTGGTTCAAAACACACTCTCCCCATCATTCTTGCCACTTTCTGAAGAAATTCTGGAAGCCCTCTTTTGTGTCTTTTTAGGGTTGCTTTGATGTCCTGAATCAATTCAAAATGTTTACAGCCATTTCTGCCAAATAAAAAACACGGTGCATCTTTGTTCTCAGCGTTCACTAAATCTGGTATTGTGCAACTTCTGACTCTTCCCCAAATTCAAAATGAGTGTAAAAAAATAAAAAAAAAAATTTGAGTCAATGTAGGACATAGACTCCAGGACATGATGTCACAACTAAAATTACTAACAAGGGCTCCCACAACTGCTTTAGAAAATGGCAAGCACAATGGGATAAGTGTGTCGGAGCTGAAGAGTACTAGAGTAGGATTAATGGCAGTGTGTCTTTTACGGTAATCATTTTGTTATTTAAACATTCACAGTATTGTTTGAGAACATCTTGTAGCTCATTCTCCAAAATAACCTGAGAATATTTTTCCAGGTATTGTAAGAAGAGTTAGTAGGAGCTGGGGATTTAGCTCAGTGGCAAAAGCGCCTGCCTGGCAAGCGCAAGGTCATGAGTTCGGTTCCCAGTACCAGAGAAAAAAACAAAAAACAAAAACAAAAACAAGAAAAACATTTTAAGAAGAGTTAGTAAACAAAGATAATACTGCTGAATTGAAATGATGTAATGTTAATAATTGTAAGATTGACACGAAAATTTCCACTGTTTGATCTTCCTTTTTAGAGTCAAGATGGAAAAACATATAAATACAAAATATCGAAAACATCAAAGTAAAATGAAACCCTTTTTTTGAGAAATAAAACACAAATGTGAATGTTTCAACAAAGCAATGTCTATCTTTAAGTGCCTTACATCTTCAAATACTTAAAATAACACAAACACCATTATACAGCTATCATGGTCAATGTAGATAAGCCAGGACAACAATTCAATTTAAGGTTAAACAAATGATATTGTGAAAATTGTATAAAGAGATTGTGAAGTATATAGATAGACATTTGATCTTAAAAATGTAACAAAAATTAAGACTGTGTTCTAAAGAAAATCTTTAAAACACATTTATTTGCACGTCTATCTTTATATTCTAAAACATATCCACAAATATTTATGGAGGGTCACAAGCACTTGTTAAAATATATTTTATCTTCATTTGTAGATGAGGATGCTGAAAATTTAAAAGATTTTGAATTGCTCAAAGTGTCATCATATTGGGAACAGAACAAGAGTTAGATAGAATTTGAGTATCTCACCTCCATACTAGATGTCATTTGTGCTGGACCACATTTGCAGGATCTCTCTTCTGATAGACAATGTTTATTTGTATGTTTAATCTTATTGTGTGAGTTTTATTTTTACTTTAGGCCATCCTCAACTAATTATGTACCAGGGACCTGGTGATGGAGACCACTATGAAGCAGCCCTAAGCAGGGTTTAAGTTAATCAATTGGCTTTTTATGTTCACTTGTGGATCTGTCCAAGGGCTAGGCTCCTTGTCTTGAAATGCACAGCAGACTCATAGTAAGTAAACTTCTCTGAGTCACTAATCCCTACTAAAGCCTGTACTGGTGGATGAAGCTGGAAAGCCTCCAAGGATAAGACAAGATCACAGCCAAGGACACCTGGATCTGATCTCAACTAGATAAAGACTATGGCCTCAGGCATCTCCCTTCTGGGTGGATTAATTTAATCTTTATTAAGAATTAATTTAATAGCTTATTTGGAGAAGTCCTTGAGGAATTCTGCCCTTCTTGAGTACTCCCCTCCCATCTTCTGATAACCAGATAAATATGGGCCACCCAGAAAAGGTCTTGGTCTTATCTCTGAGACAATCTCAAATTCTGTGTGAGGACTTTGATGCTTCTGGCACTCTGACATCATTCCATTTGCCTTGTTTTATGTAGCCTTTGCGGTACAATCATTTGGGAGATTGCAGAACTGATCAGCCCTCAATAACTAAGGGATATCATTAACCATACAATCAGATTTAGCTAATTTACTGCATATCAAAATACTCTATATAAACTCAGAGTGTGATGATATGTTTTAAAAATACACAGGTGGGGAGTAATAACTAAGTTTAGAAAATATAATTTTAAGGTTCAGTCAAAGTAGTTATAATGTGTTGTTATCTAGAGAGGTCACAGATAAAATATAGTATTTATATACTATTAATAACTTTAAAATAATGATTTTGTGAAGGTTGTTAAGTACATAATGTATATTACATAATGATATTATCCACGTCTGTAAAAGAAACGATAGCATCCTTAATCTGGAGATTCCATTATTCTACGTGTGATCTATGATAGAAATATACATTTTTATTTGTAAATGATATGGAAACATATAAAATAGTATTTTTTATAAATCTTAATGGGGATTTGGTACCTTTTAAAATCTGTACAATGAATACTTTCAAATAGTGATGGTTGGAGAGTAAGGACAGAGTTAAATGAGTTATGAATATTGCCATTTGCCAATTTTGTTTCATATGGAAGAAAAGTTATATAATAAAGTGACTAGTAGTTGAAAATTTATGTGATATATTGTCACTAAGTACAAACATATTCTGGGAGTTCCTTTAGGCCTCAACATAATAGTAGATATTTCAAATAATCCAAATACTCCCTAAATTTAATAGATTGCTGTTCAAAGAACTGAAATCTCTGATACTGAAAGTGTTCCAACAAAAGCTAAGTCATCTGAGAAACTGTACATAAAATGATGTGTGTTGGGCTGGTGCTTGCCCTGTGTTTTGTAGAAAACTTATTTTAACTTACAAATTCCACAACTCTGGAAGATCTATTCAAGGATTCCAGTACGTGACATATTCTAACAAATCCAGAAGTGAATTATTAAACACACGTTAAATTTATTATATCTTACTAAAAGTAAATGTATAAAATATTATATATTTACTAAAAATAAGAGTTCAAAAAATTAAAATAAAGACTTTAAATGATATTTTTCAATTATAAATTACGAAGGGGGCAGTTAATAGTTTACTTTCTCTCCTTGTTTCGAAAGAGGTAGACTGGGCCGGGGATATAGCTCAACGGCACAAGCGCCTGCCTGACAAGAGCAAGGTCCTGAGTTAGATTCCCAGTACCACAAAAAAAAAAAAAGAAAAAAAAGAGGCAGACTGTCATGTGCAACATCACGTTTGGGTGAGTTTGGAATCTTGGAAACTTTACCATCCCACTCTCCCTACCAAGCACCTTGAGAGCTTGTTTGGAGGTTCCAGCAGGGGTGGGTGAGTACTTGTACACTGCTGCCAGGAAGGTCCTCTTCTGGAGGAGGAACTCCTCAGCAGACTGCTCAGCTTTTGGGGGAAGCATGTGGAATGGTGCAGGAGGAAAGGGGCTTTTGTCAACCTCAGCCTAATCAACCCCGGAGATCATTTGGGTGCTGGCCAACAGCAGCCAGATTACCCGCCAATCCAAATCATGTAATTCTGCCCCTTTGCTTCTTTCAGCCCATTTATGAAAGATCCATAACACTATCAACATGAAATTTGAATCTGAAAAGTGTTCAGTCAGAAATGATGAAATGTCCTGAGAAATACAGGTTTCCTTAATATGTGAGACAACAATAAAGAATTGTGCTGTTAAACGGATAGTTAAAACACATTATTCTTGAGGAAATTTGATATCCTTTGGTGACATAGTTTTTATTTTCTAAATTGTATTATCTCTTTCCAAAATAGATGAAATTTCAAAATCATAAATAAGAAGATTCTACCATCTGCAGTGTCACTGCCATTTCACATTTCTTCTGACAGTTTGTATCTATCAGCATAAATAACTAGATTATATCTTAACCTGCTTTAAAATGAAATGGACAGAATAAGATGGAATAAGGGACTGTACTGACTTTTCCTTTTCTGCCTTTCCTAAACCTTAGTTTCCACAGGGTCAAATGCCGGCCAAGTGCTTGCCCTCAGGGATGTGGGAGACACGGCTTAGGGACTTTCTCCTGCCTTCTGCGTGGAGTTCCTCTGCAGCAGGGACGCTTTCCTCTTCCTGCTGCCAGATTCCTCCTTTGCATTAGACTTCATAAAAATCAGGCACAGCATGAGGGTTCAATGAAACTGTGGTTTTGAAAATTCAATCCATTTAAACATGGAGGTGATGTTTTATTATTTTTTATAATTACCTGTTATTATTATTATGGATATATTGATTTAAACAAGGGACTGGCTGTACAGGAAAAATATTCTGCCAGGCAGGCGCTTTTGCTGCTGAGCTAAATCCCCAGCCCCTTAATTTTTCATTTTGAAGACCTAGTTGAACTTGGTCTTCCACATGCCCAGATCATTTTTTCCCAAGCCCCTGAACGCGTCTTTCCCACTTGCATATCTTTGCTTGGATCTCACTTCCTAGTCAGACCTATCCTCATCCTACCCACCAAAATAAGACTGCAAAGCTTATGATTAGTTTTCCCTTTTCTACTTTGTGTTTGCTCAGTGGCAGTTGCGACATTAAAGACTCCATAATTTATGTACCTATGATGCTGTTTCGTTTGTGACCTATCTTCCTCCTCTAGAACATAAAGTTTCCTTGGCAGGAATATTTATCTGATTACTACAGTATCTCCTAAGTACCTTCAGAGTCTGACTTATATGGAGAGCACAATAAAAATTTATCTAATAAATGAGTGCATGAACAATGTTTGATTTTTAAAATACTTCACATGAATATATTGCTTTGTTTGTGATACTCATGGAGTGAAAACTATAAATCATCCCTGAGTTTTTCTGTAATGTAGCTTGTGTACTTCTTCATTTTTTGAAGCTAAAAACTCAATGTTTTAACCAGGTATGGTAGTGACTGTAACCCAAGAATTCTGGGAAATTAAAAAGAAAAAAATCAAAGGGAAAGAGGTAATGTTCAAGTAGAACATAAAAAAAATACACCAAAAAAGAAAAATGAATCTATTCCTTTTTCATTCTTCCAGTTATGTCTTTATACCTAGTCTCAAGTTACCAATCTGCTATATTTTTCATGCTTTTATTGATGTGCATATTTGTAGACTGACACAAACATACAGTTTACTATGATTTCATTTTGATGATTATGCTACAGGTACTTTTGTAACTTTTGATATAAAAGCAACATATTGTGAATAAAATTTCAGCTGCAGTAGTGTTTTAATAATCAATTTAATAATTTGCTTTTTATTCATATAACATTTAGACAACTTATCAACAATAATTTGTTGCTTTAGCTCTTCACTAAAAAAGATTCAATACTGTAATATTCTGTTGATTTAACATAGAACAATTGGTACTACTTGGTCACAGAGTGCAATCACTTTAAATTCTTATTATAAGTCCATTTGTTTTATAAGTGCTCTAAAGTTTAATTTACTCACAGATGACTGGTAGAAGGTCATTTGCTGTTCTTTCATTTTTGTTTTTTTTTTGTTGTTGTTTGTTTTTCCTGTACCGGGAACCGAACTCATGACCTCGCGCTGGTCAGGCAGGAGCTGTGCTGCTGAGCTAAATCCCCAGCCCCTCATTTTAGTTTTTTAATAGAATACATAAGATATTAAAGCCAGCAAA
>NW_004955409.1:20876935-20878113 GCF_000276665.1 Chinchilla lanigera | reverse complement strand
AATTGTATCTAGCCAAAATAGCATTCAAATAAAACAATGGATTATATAGTGATATACAAAGTATGTAACTTAGTTATGGCTTAAAATACTGCTTGTGAAACAAATGGCCATTTTATAGGAAACATTACAATTTTTGTTGTTCATTATTACTATTTAAATGAAATTTTCTAGAACAAGTAGCAAAATAAAATACTTAACTAATAAGAAAAAAGTAAGCAGAAGACCTGAGGGAAAACAAGGATTGGAATGCAAAAACATATAATTTACATGAATAATTTTTCATCTCCGGTGAAAATTCAATAGAAACTGTTATCAAAATAACAGAAGAGGAGCGGGTGGGTGTGTGGTCGGCGGAGCGAAGTTTGTAGCGCTGGACTCCTGCCAAATTACCATGGTTCACCTGCGCCTGTGTTTCGCTCTTTCTCTCCCCTTCTTTCCTGCTTGGTCTCTGCTTCTTTCCTCCTCTTTCTCCTACTCCCCATTTCTCCAAAGGCCAACAGACAAGCAAAACCTGCCTCGAGGAAGCTTCCAGAATTGCGGCGTCTGACCGGTCAGAAACAGTGCAAAGCCTTTAAATGCGGCATCTGCCACGTGAGGAAAGGCATCTCCACCAGGTTAATGTGTGAAACTGAGATACGGAAGAGATGAAGCAAATGAAGTTTTCTACTACAAACCAAGTCACGATGCACAAAGCAGTGACATGTAAGATGGAGAAATGCATGTTGGACCTGTGCTGTCTCAGCCAGCATATTCTTTTTACCCAGAAGATGAAACCCTTCACTTCTACAAATGGACCTCTCCTGCAGGAGTGATTCAGATTCTATTAATCTGCTCATTAGGGTGATGTGCATTGCTATATTTGTCTGTGTTGCCTCCATGCTTACCTGAGACAGAGGCTATGGAAATGGCCTTCTAGGCTACCCTTACACAGGAAGTAGCTTTGGTAGCTATGGGGGTGGCTTTGGCTATGAGTATGGTTATGGTTATGGCTATGGTTATGGCTGTGGAGCAGACTACACCTAAGAGTGCCCAAGGGCTTCCAGTTGGCCATGGCTGCCCTTTGTTTCATTACTTCATTAGTGATATTGGTTACCGGCATTGTAAGATCTGAAGTGTCTAGAACAAGAAGATATTACTTGACTATAATAATAATGAGTGCCATCCTGTGCATCGTGGTG
>NW_004955409.1:20875291-20876835 GCF_000276665.1 Chinchilla lanigera | reverse complement strand
TTAGTTTTTCAATAGAATACATAAGATATTAAAGCCAGCAAAAAATTCAAGATTTGAAAATCAGTAATTTTGGACTCACTGTTTTCAAGGCATTGTTTACATGACAGGTTCTGCAGTAGGATTCTGCTATGTTACTAATTAGTACAACTTTCTTTAATTATCATCTGTTACTGAACAGCCTGATAATGTCTGATGTGCAACAGTTGCTCAACAAGCACCATTAAATTACTAAAATATAATAACTTCCCTGTAGCAAGCAAGTCCCCACTAAAAATTGCCACAGTCTATCATGGGCAGTTGGTTAGGGAGTTTTGACTAACTGTATCTTGGCATTAAGTTCATGAGATCTGGAGTACATTCTCCTATGCTGAAATGCTAGTATGATTTATTAAATTGTTTAGGTTTCCTTAACTTTAACAAAGTATATAATGTAATTCTTTTAAAAAGGTATTTTTTCTTAAAACTATTATGTTTTCTAAAATTGAAAATACAATCCTGAAAATTTAATTTGAAAGACTTCTTTATTTAATATGGGTAATTGTTTCACTTTACACATTCATCACTGAAAATATTTAGGCAGAGACAAATTTTATAAATTCACTGAAAGGAGGAAATTATTATGACCCTCTTAATAAGTGCATTACTGGGTTTTGAACCAGCAAAGTGTGGCACTTTTTTTGGAGTACTGGAGGAAAACTGTCAAATAAAAGAGATTATTGGTGCATAAATTTGAGTTTTGATATTTGTTTGCTATTTATTTGCTAGTAACAGAGGTAGGAGTGACCAGCCCATTACCAGGGTGTAATCTGCTACTGAGAATAAAAGCTCCTATAATACAAGCTCACACTAAAGATAAATGATATTCTTAGAACTGAAATGTTATGTCAGTGCAACAGTGACTCTGGACAAAATTACCTGCTCTGAATGTTTGACCTAAAGGAAATTTTCATGACAATTTTCCTCAATATGACTGAAAGGCCTATAGACTGTTATAATTCCAAGTTTCTCTAAATCGATTATTATATTGAAAAAGTCAATTTCTAAAATAGACCTAGAATAATTAAGCCTTATTGAAAAGGAGGCATAGCTGTGATTTATATAGAAACATTATGAACTCAAACTTTTCAGAAGCAAAAATATTACATTCTGCAAACCTGTTGGAACCCAAAAGCTTGCAGGTGTTTCTTTGAAAAATGACATTTCCATCATTTATTTGACAAGCACAGCTGAAATATCAAAGTTATAAACAAAGTTTTGCTTCTAGGTGCCAGCTGCCATTGCCATAGAAACTGCCTAAGTTGCAAAAGCAAGGTAAATATATTTAAATTAAAACAGAAGTTTTGAGTTTTTTACTAAGTGGCTATTCAGGTAAATCTATTACAAATGTCCATTTTATTATTTTCACTATATGTCTCCACATGTATATGAACACATGCCTTTAAAAAATTAAATAACCTTCATTAGTATGTAAATTTGATACAATTATTTAATGTATGTAAATTTTTTATTTTTTATTTTTTTTTGGTTTTTCTCCGGTACCGGGA
>NW_004955409.1:20870837-20875191 GCF_000276665.1 Chinchilla lanigera | reverse complement strand
AAATTTATCTCTAGCAATATAAATATGTTGTAACTTGTGAAGTAAATTACACTTTATCATGATTGCAATGTTCAAAACCTTTAAATATAAACAATAAGGACTTGTATACCTTTAAAAATATAGTCCAGCAAAAGCTAAAATTAAAGAGCAAATTTATTTAAGTAATGTAAAAAGAAAAACTAACTTTAGTCTGTAGGTGTTTTACAGTTTTTTAGTTTAAAGGTCAAATTAATTGCTGATTTATATTGGTAGCTTCAAATAACCAACCCCTTGGCATGTGCAAAGATAGTTCTGGGATGGCTTTTCCTGCAGCAGCAGAATCAAAGATGCAGTAACCTTCTTATTTTTTTGATCTACAAAATTTATGGATATTAATATGGCTTTTCAATGTGGACCTACAATATTCATGGATTTTTAATAGGAGGATATCATCCTCTTTCCATATTTTTACTATAATTTAAACTCATAAAGATACTAAGTTTATAGCCAGTAAACAACTTTATAGCCAGTTACATGTTAAATATTAACATATATCATTAAAATATAATTTTATGATGCCCTTTTTTACTCTGTAAGAGCACATGAAATTTAAAATAAACATATATGAGACCTTAAGACCACAGAGTTGATTCATACTGCTAGAAGATATGCATGGCTTATCATCAATAAATAATTTTTAGATGTTGCTTCCACTCTTTCAACTACTTGGGAGATAATATGTTAATAGCAAAGACAGGTATTTCATGACTTTTCTCAAGCCCAGACAGAATAACTTGAGTTTTAAATATATATGATGGACAGGTTGAGCCACTGTGAAAATCTGTATCATTCTCAACTCTTATTTAATATTAAATATCAGAATTATGAGCACTCTGAGAGAACCGACTTTTGTTGTAATTCAAGTCTTTTTTGAAGGTATACGTACCTATACAATAATTTTTGAAAGAGAATTAATGTAACTTGTTCTTTTTTTCATGAGCTAAGTGAAAGCTATACTGACCTTTGATTAAAGAATTTCAAGTTTCTCAGAATTATATGCTTTAAGATTTTTTAAATATTGGAATAAAATGTATAATAAAAAGAACATTAAAGAACAGGTGATGCATACATGCAGATATTTTAATTATACTGAGTGACTATTAAGGACTTCTTTACTGTACATTTTGGTAAGTTGGGTAAAATAAGAATGTCAGTAAATTAACTCCAGCAATCTAAGAATTATTTTTCTTATTCCTTTAAGTTATGAATCATTCCGTCTAATTATGGAAGCTTGTGAAGGGAATGTTAAATTCTGTTGTCCACCCCTATTTGGACTATATTTCATGTAATAAACAAAATCCAAACATTTGCAGACCAAGGAACTGCGAGAAAATACAAACTGGCACTTTCTATTAGAGTAACACTGGATGTGTCCTGTGGGCAGCGGACGCCAAATCCTTGCTCCGTTCTCATCGCTCTTCCTTCAGCGTTGCTTTACGTCGTTGGTAGAATGGATTGTGTAGAGGGCAGGTGCTGAGCAGTTCACCTTGTATCCCCGATTACTTGCTACTTAGCGATGGCTTACAAACCTGGTTTTATTTGTGGACCTTTCTTCTTTGCACACGACTTTGTCGTGAAATGAGGTCAGAGTGAGTGGATTCCTGCCCCTGTGTGCTGACTTGCCTGCCTTAGTACAAGGCAATCACTTCCTCTCCATCGTCATAGTCTTGTGAGACAGGTCAGAATATTAGAGCAGAAAATGCAAAATGCACTAAGGAAAATGATTTGCATAAGTTTTTATATGTCAACAAATGAACAAGAAAATTAATTTTTATGTATAGTTGTATAATAAAATTTCACATATTTAATTTACTCTTTAAAAGATACCTATTGAGACTACTGAACAGAGAATTAGAACTGAGGGTTTTAATTTTTTTTCAGCATGAGAAATGAACGCAGGACCTGTGCATTGAGCTACATTCCTAACATTTTTTTTTTTTTTTCTTTTTGAGATTGATTCTCAGCAGGTCACTGAAATATCCTAGCGGGATTTAAACTTGAGATCCTCCTCCCTCAGCTTGCCAGAGTACTGGCCTTAAAGATGTGCACCACCATGACCAGCTTGTTGTTTATTCTAACTGTATGCTATCAACTGATAGACTGAAACTATGGTTTCTTTATGTGAACAAAAAAAGATGAGTGATAGTTGCTAGGAAATGCATAAAATGTTATAGTTTTCAGCCACAGAACGGTTATTATTCAACTTGGTAGGTTAGGAAACTGCATGTGTTGGGTTTGACATGCTTCATGAGGACAGGGATTTACATCAATTTCACCCATTCTATATATCCCACATGTCCATAATAGTGTCTAGCACATGGGAGGAGTCCATGAATATTTGCTGAACAAATTGAAATATCTACTTTTAAATTATTTTAGGAAACATATTAAAGTTTATGAAAACTATTCTATGCCATGAGTAAAGTGGGTTTTTATAATCATTGTCAAATGTGTAAGGTACATGTGTACACTTTAATTTCAACCTTTTGGAAATGACACAATAAATTATTGAAGTAAAGGAGACAATCTAGGAAATCAAGTTGCAAAATTGGTATATGAATTTATTAGGAAAGTTTTAGCAGAGAGTCTCTTCTAAACCAGTTTAAAGTCCTGTAAAGTAATTCTATAATGCTTTTAAATTGGTGTAATTATCTACTTACTATCAGTGATAACAGGATCTAATTGAGGAATTCCAATTCTGTACCATGCATGTCAATTTTTATTATCAGGCATGTTTTAATTATTAGAATATATCAAAAATAAATAAATTAAAACTGGAATATGTAAAAGGGTAGGGGGTGCAGCTCAGGTGGAAGACACTAGGTTTTGTCCCATGGAGGAGAGAGACAGAGATCTATATAGAGAGAAAGTAGCTTCATGTTGTCTTATGGGTACTAAAGGGTGTGAGAATAAGGATGTGATTAACATGGTGTATAGAGTTTCTTTTTATTAAATTTTATTTTAAAGAGAGTAGTAAATGAGAAACAAACACACAAAAGAACAATAGCAGCATATCAGTATCACAAGCATAAACAAACCAAAGCAAGAACATTTAAAGTGACACAGGGTTTCAAAAACAAAATAATATGAATTAACAGTGGTTGTTATATTACATATAGCTATCTATGTTGCTTAGATTACCAGATGCAAGAATGGAAGATTGTTCAAACCACTAAAAGGAATAAGGAAATAATTGTTAGATAAAACATTAGCGATAATACAGTTTCACTAGACAAGATGGTAGGAATTCACCACAGTAATTCCATTGCATACTGTTATCTTCAAATCAGTTGCTCTGATGACAAGATATAAGCCTGCAAAATTGATCAGAACATAAAGAATTTTATTTATTTATTTATTTTTTTGGTTTTGTTTTTATCTCCAGTACGGGGAACCGAACTCACAACCTTGCGCTTGCCAGGCAGGTGCTTTGCCGCTGAGCTAAATCCCCAGCCCCAAGAATTTTAAACACTAATTGTTCCTTTCAATATACCATCAGATATCAGTGATACAGTTATTACAGTTATTCATATATATGTATTTATATTTTCCCTTCCTTCTTTCATTTTTCTTCTTTGCCTCATCCCAGTCATTCCTTTCTTTGAGCAATTTCTTTCCCTTTCCTATCATTTACTGTACATTTTGAGTTCTACTTATTTTTTCAGATTCCTACACCAAGGAGACAATATGATGTTTATACATGTGGGTCCGATTTATTTCACTGATGAGTATGGTCTCTAGTTGCATCCATTTACCTACAAAAGCCAGTTTCTTTTGAGACCATAAAAAAGATTCTAGAATTCACTCTGGTGGTAGGTGAAGGTACCAGTGAAGTTATGGAAAACTGTTGGGTTTTATACTTTTAATAGATAAATTGTCTGTTGTGTGAATTATCCTACAAAAGCTGTTAAAAATAATAAATAAATAAATAAATAAAATGTCAAACTAGTTTTGGAGAGTTTGTGTTGAGTTCTACAAAATACAGTATTGCCTCTTTTCATATAATTCACTTTTGCTCCTTACCTGAAGTTTTTTTTATAGTGACAAGAGCATAGAATTCATAACTACTCTTTGAGGCTGGTAAAGTTCTAGCATTCTGGATCCTCGCCAGATTTGATATTCAGAGCCAATGTCTAATTGACCTGGAAATTTATTTATTTGATTTATTATGTATAACAAAAAATCAAAAGATATGAATTTATCAAATCTACTAAAAAGGGCTTGTTACCTGGCTCACCTTATTGTAGCCTCTTATGCCTTGAATTACTGAATTTTATGTTCTTTTTCGATATGGACTATTATCAAAATGTAGTGA
>NW_004955409.1:20855403-20867114 GCF_000276665.1 Chinchilla lanigera | reverse complement strand
CCTGCCTGGACCAGCATTTGTACCACTACTGTGTGGTGGGTCCCCAGGAGGTATGAGTAGTGTTTGGTTTTTTATTTCCTCTCCCTCTCCTTGGGTCAAGTGCTATCCACTTGAGATATGTAACAGAGTTACTCTAGGGATGATTTGAAAATACAGATACTGTTAACAAAAAAGACCTAAAAACTTTGATGCCAAGAGCCCATTTCTATTTATATTAGAATCTCGGGGGGGGGATGGTATACCACTATTAAGATACAATTAAAACACTGTACAGTTCTACCCATTCAAAGAACAGTTCAGGTTTGTCATATATTCACAGAACTGTGTGAACATCATCACAGTCAGTGGTAGAACGTGGCCATATTCCCGACCTTCCTGTTATTGTTTGTGTCTGAATTTCCCTCCAAAGCCTCATGCACTCATGAGGCAGGCTTTTAGAGTTTGATTGATTCATGACCCAATGCTGGAGTCATGGATGTGAGTGCTACACTCACCCTGGGGCAGATAGTTTGCATACAGTGTAAGGCAGGGGAAGAGGCTGCTTGCCACGCTCCTTCCCTTGTGCTCTTGTTGCTTTTTCTATCTTCCGCTGCCACGTGCCACTCTGTCTTGGAGCAAGTTAAGTGTGGACTGAAACTTCCACACACTGCGAGCTAAAGAAACTTTTCCTTCCTTAATTTTGGGTGACAGGTATTTTGTCCCAGCAATGAGAGAAAAGTGACCAAGACAGATTTTGGTACCAGAGGAGTGGGGTCATTGTTGTGACTGTACCTGACCATGTGGTTCAAGAGTCTTTAGAAATGGCTTGTGGGAAGTGTTTGGAGAGGTTTGGAGATGTCACCCGAAACAGTGGAGCTGGAATGCCTTTAGCTATTCTGTATGGAAGATTCTGGTCAGTGCTCAGAAGACCAGAAGGTGGATAGAAATCCTGCCAGTAAAGACTGGGTTTGGGAGGTTTCTGCTGGAAAGAAGGACAGCATTGGGTGCTGGACTCCAGATGATCTGTGTCATGGCTTGGCAGAAAGTTTGCTGCATTTTACTTGTGTCCAGAGACTTTGCCTGAGACCAAGCTTAAGGGCAGTTAAGGACTGATTAATCTGGCAAAAGAAATTTCAAGGCAGTCTTATATTTAGGCGGTGGCATGGCTATTGCTGGGGGCTTTTAGCCAGATTTATGTTAAGAATCAAGAGCAAAGAGCTCAGCAGGATGATTTAAACTGAGTTTGGCCAGAAAGGAAGCTCCAGTAAAGCTGTGGACTGCAAAGATAGAGCTGAGATCTCCACTGCTGAGGAACAAGAGAATAGAAAAGATGGCCTGGGGACAACACTAGGAGCAGCAAGTCTCCACCCTTTGTAGCCTCAGAACCATAAAGGTCAAAGATGGCTTTGAGGAAATAGCCGAAGAGCACCCTGCTCTAGAATGGCGGCAATCAGGAATCCTATCTCTACAGATTTGCCGCTGAGTATTTTATTGTAATCTCACAATATGTGGTCTCTTATAATTGACTTCTTTCACTTACCATGGTTTTAAAGTTTAACTGTGTTATAGCTTGTATGAGTCCTTTGTTTCTTCTTTTTTGCATTTTTTTATTGTAAAGAGGAAAAAAATAACAAAATAACAACAAAGACAAAAGCAGAACAGCAGAAAAGCAATAAAAACGATGCAGGATTTCAAAACAGGACAATGGGAATGAACGGTGGTTGTTATATTACGCATTGTTATCTTCAACGCAGTTGCTCAGAGGATCAGATGTAAGAACACAAAACTGATCAGTTAAACAGAATAAAAAGTAATAATAATAATACAAAAAACAGAAGAGGAAATACAAAAGGAAGAAAAAAGTGATGATGGTATACTAATGTTGACATCTTATTTTTGGCAATATATAAATGTTGGGTGAAATCCTATTAAACTATTGTAAGTGCACATATTTATTATAAAAAGATAGTTTAAAAATATGATAGTTTAAGAATATGAATATACCCATTATCTCAGTGGTAGAATAACAATTAGGAATGTAAAATTTTATTTATCCAATAATGACCTTTAAAAGACAATTACAAATAACAGCAATAAAACTTGCTAAAAGTTGTGACTTGTAAAAATATTGGAAGTCATTACTCCCAGCCTTATAAGCATACTTGAATAAACTAAAACCTTTTCTTCTATATTTTCTTAGATCTTTTAGAAAAATGCAGCTTTCTGAGAGCCTCCTGAAATCTGGGGATGCTGGTACATCTCAAGAGACAGTACTGGAGCTCCAATTACAATAACCAAAAGCAGTATACATCATAAACTGTCAGGAATCTTTAACTATAGGGTAATTTTGAAAAATTTCTGGGGACCAAATTCTGTGAAACTTTTGAAAGATACAATCATGTAGAGTCCCTGATAATTTCAGTTTTCTGTCCTGGAATTTCAAGCAATGCTCATGATGAGAATCTCAGGAAAATCCCTTTAGAGTTCTTAAACAGGGAAATATGGAGTAACCATTGCATTCTGTCAGAGTCCTTTTTCCCTAGCAATGAGTTTCCAGGAGGCGATTCTGAAATGCTATTTGGAGAAAAGAAATTTGGCCCAAGAGCAGCCAACTCTATCTTTCCTGTCTTTTGTGAGTGGGGAGAAAAATATAGGCAGAAGGGACAAGGATTCAACAAAGTAAATGAGGAAAGCTGCAGCTTGAGGAAAGATGGTAAGATAGTGGTGTGAAGAGACAGGAAATTGTAGAGGCCAAACTCCTGAGATTCAGGCCCACTGAAAGACCAAGACATAATTCTGAGATTACAGAATGTTTTTCTTTCCCATATCTTATCTTCACACTATAAATCTCTAGTAAGCCAACAGTAGATTACATTGAAATGATGCAGTGTATAGACTTTGAGAATTGTGATATGCAGAGAATTCTCAATGGAAAAAGTGGCGTAAAAAGAGAAACTAAGAAAAGTGTGAACCTATAGATATATAGGCTATATACCTATAGTTATAACAAATGCTAAATATGACCCATAAAAGTTCTGCTGTCATAAACTCTTACCCAAAAATCTTGTATCTATTATGATATTCTACATGTCTTGCTTTCATCATTAACTTCAAAATTACATATCATAACAAAAAAGGGAAAAGAAATAAAGGAAACTAAACAGACAGAATCAAGAGAAGATTGTTATGATGTATGAATTAGAACTAGTATTTGCATTCAGAATAATTTTAAACACATTATGAACTTTAATGGGAAAAGGTTGATAATCAGATCACATGTACACAGTATATGATCAGAGATATAGAAACTCTAGGAACAAAATTAAATACTAGAAATCAGTATTACAGTACCAGAAAGGAATAATACCTTTATTGAAAAGCCAGGAAATTTGAAGATAAGACAAGAGAAAATTTTTCAGCTGAAAGGCAGAGTGAAATATGAATTAAAAAAAAGATATCAACAACTTTGAAATAATATTCAAATGTGTAATATGGTTTTAATCAAAAGAATAGAAGAAAAAAGAGATTTGAAATAATAATAACTGGAAGACTTACATTACCTGACTCCCAGTCATAGATACTACAAAGCTATTGCAATCAAAACATTAATATAGTAGCAAAATAAATTGATCAACAAAATAATCCAGAAATAGCTGAATATAAATACAGTCAAGTGATGTTTTAACAGATGAATTCATTTGAGAAAGGTTAATATTTTCTACATTTTAGGGAAACAACTGGATATTCATGTGCAAAACAGAATTTACAAGTCACACAAAATTTAACTTAAAATAAACCAGAAATATGTTTAAATATACAACTTTTACAACAAAATACATGAAGAAAGCCATGTAAGTGTGTGTTTGGTGACATGTTGTTGGATACAATGATTAAAAACATCTGTCCTGAAAGAAGAATTTGGTTAAGTCTCCTTTAATAATATTGTTTTTTGCTCTGTGAGAAACTCTTAAGTGTATAAAAGTGAGCAATATCATAAAATGGGAGTGAAAATTTGCTGAACTGCATATCTTATCCAAGACTTGCACTGAGAATATACAAGGGATTCTTCATTTTGAACAAATGGAAAGAAAAAGCCAATTTAAAACAGGCAAGAGATCTGCACAGACAATTAACTGTTCACTATGTACTAATGACAAAGAAATATATTACAGGATACTCTACAATATCTGTCACTGGAAAAAAAATTGCTACTCCTCTGTTAGGTCAATATATGCATTTTTTTCTACTATACACATCTGGCAAAAATACATATTTTAAAATTGAAAATACCAATTATTTCCATGTTTGAGAACTTGGAAATTGATTTCCAAGAAAATAATTCATTGCTAATGGGAATGAAAAAGGTAGCCACTCTGAAAGACAAATAGGGATTGTTATGAAAACCTCACTATGTCATGTATCAAATATGTTCTTAGGTTTTCACTATTCACTCAACTGGCTTGAAAATCTGCTTGTAAAATATTTTAATGAATTTATTCCTGATGTTCAGAAGCCAAAGCAAATCTAAGTGCCTGCACAAGCAATTTTATGTGGGTAAAGTGGAATGCTTTTTTTTGACATTAAAATAACTGCCTGACTCTTAATTTTGTATTACTAAGTAAAACAGGCAATTCAAAGACTGCTACAAAGTGTGTAATTCTATTTATATGAATACTGGAACCATATATCTCTTCTGATGATTTAGGAGGTTATAGACAAACAGTGTTGGAAGGATAGGCTGAACTCACACATCAGTATAAGTTTATTTAAGGTAGATTAAGATAAACATGTAAAATAACATATAATATTTTTGTCTTTTTTGTTTGTTTTCCAGTACCGGGAATTGAACTCATGACCTTCTGCTTGCCAGGCAGGTGCTGTGCCTCTGAGCTAAATCCCCAGCCCCAAAATAATATATAATGGAAATAACTAATAAGCTTACCTTATTGTGTACAGATCTCGGTTTGCAATATCAATATGGAAAGGGAGAGAAAGAGTAACTCTGCACTACTATGAACAAACCATGAGAAGGAGAATCATGAAGGACTCTCACTCTAGAAGAACTTCAGAGAAAAACACATTGAAAACCAATCTACATAATGGAAGATATGGAAGATGCATACTTTTTTAAATGACCAAGATTATCAAAAACAAGGAATGTCTCTCAAGCAGTGACTGCTCAGAGGAACCTGACGAAACATGATACATACGTGTAACGTCATACCCTGGGTGGGATACCAGAATAAAGTTTACTAAGTATAATTTAAGGAAACCCCCACCAAGTAAATTAAGAAGCACAGTAAAAATCATCTATACTATTTCAATAATTTGACAAATATGTCCTATGAATATAAGACATTAACAAAGGAAAACTGTGTTAGAAGAAAAATGTCTGTATCAGCTTGTTGATTTCTATAAATGTAAATGCTACTCTATTATTAAATGTTTAAAAAGTAAAAATAGTATGTAATGAATAAATTATGAATTAAAAAATTTATCATGAACCTAGTATAATTCATTTCAATTTCTCCTTAAAACCATAGTAAATAGATGTAATCTGATAAACTTAATTAAAAAATCCCCAAAGCATATTAGCAAACATAGTGATAGTAAACTTTTAAAATGACTTTTAAACAATAGACACTTTGTACATTGACTTTAAAAACCTCCACCTAAAATACATATTCTAGATGATTTTTTTATATTTCACAGTAATAAGTCTAGATTTATTAGCATTTTAGTTGAGTAAATATTGATTGAATATTTAATCAATTTGCATTGTAGGGGACCATAGGACAATTCCCCCTGAAAGATGACAATTTGTCTCCCTTTTAGTTCATTTTTGCCCTACTCCCATTTACTGATATGCTCAGAGCTGGCTAGGGAGATGCTCAACCCCCTGGATTGGATATAGGCAATGCAAATGGGTTTAGCTGAGGCTCCTAGGTGTAGTACTTCAAAGGCTTTTGAAGTAAAGTGACAGGTCTGTGTGCAGTACCCCCTGAAGCCAATGGACAAAAAATATGTGGTATTTTTACAGAATGGGAGAGCCATTGAAGTACTAGACATTTTATTTGGAAAATATATAACTTTATTTTGTCAAAATGTTGGAACAGATGTAGTATAAACATTACTATTCTGAAAGGGAAAGCTAGTCAAGAAATAGAAGTATGGTGTACCAAGTATGTCCAAAATCTAATAGGTTAAAGAAAACTATATTTTGTTTTGTTTTAAACAAATATTCTCCTCCTGCCCTTGTTCCCTTTTCTATTTGAACATTTTCTTCCTATTTTCCAATATCTATTATACATTCTGGTCCTTCTTTACAATAATGTGTATGCTTTATATTTTTCAGTATTAGCTATCTATCTATCCATTTATCTATCTATCAATCTCCCTAGTACAGGAATGAGCAGCAATATCAATGCTTGATATTATTTTGAATGAATTAATGAATGATAAGTGAAGTGCAATGTACTGAAGGCTTTTCTAAATGGCACTTCCAGTTTTTAATTCCAAGAAGATATACTAGGTCCTCTGCTTTATTTAGGAAAAAATATATCTAAGATTCACAGGAAATTCATAGTGTAAGAAGAAAGTCATTTATGAAAGGAGTAAGGAAAGCCCAAAATGGTCAATGTAACAAAAACATTCTAATGTATGTTAACAGATTAAAAGGAGAATAGTTTAAAAGCATAGAAAAAAGACACATGCCTTCAGTCATTTTAAATGTCAAATGTATAATTTTTTGAGGACATATGTCTATGCAAGAATGAAAATTGGATGGATGAATAGGCAAGGATGATTTTTATATTATCTACTCACACAACATAATTAATATAGAAACTGAGTAGATTAATTTTCATTATAGTTGTCAAACATACTATAATAGAGTGAGTTGTATGTATTTCTTAGCAAAATAATATAATTGTCATTAGTTTCCTGCTATAATATATACATCTTGCTATCCGAATTACTTCTACTTCTACTTCTTTAAAAATAAAATTTAGGGTGGATGTGGTGGTGCACGCTTGTAATCTCAGCATTAAGGAGGCTGAGGCAGAAGTATCTCAGCAAGTACTAGGCTGGCCTGGTCTGCAAAATGAGTGCAAAGCCAGTCAAAATTACCTAGAGAGATGCTGTTTCAAAAAAACAAAAAAGAAGAAGACAAAAGAAAACAGATATACATTTACTCTCTTTACAATACATTTTAAATATGTAACAGGAAGAGAATTTCAGAACTTAGCTGAATGAAGCAAATGCATTCCTGGGATTGGTGGTTGCTCTTAGGAAGTTCATTTAAAAATGTTTTCCTTGCTGTTATTATGTGCATTTTGAAATTTTCATTCCTGCCTTTACTTGGTCACTTGAAAATGATATGGCTTCTTAGCCTACCAGTTTATATTATTTTGGGAAGAGTGAGAAGGAGTTAATCTGATCTACCTGCTACCTCCTGGATTGAGCCTTAAAACCACCCTCCCAGATGCACTGCAATTATTTCAGATGTGTTTAATGCTGACATCAGAGAAGCAAGACACTGTTTTTCCATCTCCATCTTCCATGTTGTAGCAAAGTTTGTGTATGTTTGTGCACAGTAATGGAAACATGACCAAAACATAACTCTCGCACAGTCTGGACAGGTAGACTTAATAAAGAAATTATGCCATATTGTACCTTCAATTTTGTCTGACTTAAAGTTTACTTAAGTTCACCACAGATTTGTTTGTGGTGATGCACACATTTAATTTAGGCACTTTTGGACTTTTTTACAGATAAGAATTTTTCTTACAATCCTCTAACCACTTATCAGCTCCACTCTCCACCAAATAAACCATATTAACAACAAAGTATGTAATATTTCGTATTTTTTTCTTCTGTGTTCACAGAATCAGTAGAAGATGCAGACATTAAGAGCATGCTCGCAAGCACATTAACATTGTAAATAAGCAGAGTTTAACGTCTTTCTGGAATCAAGAAGTCAGTGTAGAACATATAACTGAAATGATCTCACTAAAATAGACAAAGAAATCAATGGGATCTTTATCCATTTGCTTTTATCTATCACCAGATGGGTGCTGTTGCTGAGGGCACCATTACCAGGTATCACTTTCAGCTTGCTGTTTGTAGGTAGATGGGTTTATATTTATTTCCTAAGGTCAAACAAAGCCCTCAGGCAAGTGATGTAGATGATGGTGGAAGCAGGCATAAAATGTAATGTGTTGCTAGCCTCAGAGAGGGTGCGGATAGGGCAATGGTAAATCTTCCAATAGAGAAAACTGGAAAGTCATCTCGTGCAGATGGAAGAGATCTTCCAGCAGCGTATGTACATTAGATATTTTAATCATCACAAATGCCCTGTAATGCAGGCAGTAGGCTGGGTATCTGAGCAATTATGGGGAACACCCACCCCAGCGGTGCAATGGGTTTTAATAGATGAAGAAATATAGTCATACATGTTAAAGAATGGAGATAGGGGGTTCATATGTTCCAGCAACAATAATAATGATAATAACTGGCATTTGTAACTACAAAAATTCTAAAGATGAAGATTATATTTTTATAAATATAAAATCTATATTAAATGTACAAAGTAATGAAATTCATGATGATATTTCCATATATGTATATATCTTGTAATGAAGATGACATATTTTTGTTATTTTTCATGATTGGCGCGTGTTTGCAATGCACAACAATCACATTTGTCCTGAAGAACTGGTACATATACAAGGGGCCTCTCGACCTTTTGGCCTTCACCTCACCGCCACACTTACCTCTACCCCCTCCTCAGTTGCTTTTAAGTAGCCCTGTTCATTCTGAATTCAGAGCTCTCTCTGCTCTATTTCAAATAACTTGCTTAATATTTTTCAAAAAAAACCATATTGAATAATCTGTGTAACTCTCAAAAACATATTGAATAAAATTATCATATCATTTGTTTTCTTTATGAAAATGTCTTGCCTCTTAATGTGTTATCAGAATCACAAGAACACTTTATTTCCTCATGTCTTAGTCACGTCTTTCAAAATCAATTTAACAAGAATTTTTAAGGACCTTCTGACCACTAATGTATGAAAAATCATGAAAATAGAGGTCTTAAGATCTTCAGCTATTAAAGATTCTTATTGACATTTTCTCATGTGAATATGTAGTAATCTCTATGATTTGTTTACCTTCTTTGAAGCTTTTCTTAGTTTTTCCATAGTAAGGTCAATCATAAGCCTATTTTGTCCCATTTGTTTCTTGGAATGCCTGTATGTACATTCAAATCCAGTGGAATTCTAGTTTTTCATTAGTAGCTTCCTTCATCATCTTCATAAGAATTGACCACCTCAACATAAAAAACTAAAACCAACAGTGTATGTACATTATATATTTTAATCATCAAAAATGTCCTGTAATGCAGGGTGTAGTATTTTGATTTATAGACTAAAACATGAAGGCTTACACATGTCTGATACCAAAGATTTCAGGGATAAAATGTGACCATGTTAAATTTAATGAAATCTGGGTAGACTAATATATTACTTGCCATATACCTCCTCCATCACTGTAATTATTTTTCAATGCATCATATGCCTCTTACATAAAATAAAAAGATTGAGAAGGTATAATATAAAGCATTGTTTCAGATGCTTATAAGTGATTTCAATGATTAAGAACATTTCTAATTTTGAATATGTTCATCTGTGGAAATTCCCACTCACTTGCATTACTTAGGGTATTTATATCAATAACAAAGTGAAGAACAGTGTTACGATGGCTGTTGTTCCAAGATTATAAAAAGGTAAATTGTTTTCCATCAGTAATTTATTCTAAATCTGATTCTATGAAAAACCACATACACATATTTGGCAGAATCCTCTATTTGTTGTTATTTGAAGAAATTCATTCATGTCCAATGTGTGGCACGTTTGACTAAAGTAAGAAAAAATAATTAATGTAGTGCAGGAACATTGTGTGGGACTTTCTCATGTTGCTGCTAAGATTTGAGCAGAACGTAAGAAATTAGCACTGATCATCAGTGTCTCACTATTTTTTCATCAAACTAAATCGCAGCCACATCTGGAGTCTTTAATTGTGCCTTACAAATAGTTTAGAATACTGTAAGTACCAATTAGAAGAGTTGGAAAAGGCAACCTGAGGGTAAGCAATTTCACAAAATAATATATTTAGGTTAAGCTACTAGTAGCATACACAATTAGTTTAAAAATTACACTTTCATTTCCATTTCCTTGAAGTGAGAAACTTGAATGCAATAAAGTATTCTAGTAAATAGACATGTTCTTGCTCTTCTAGTTTTCATGGCTTGTCTCATTTTTTTAAGCTCTTATTCTTTGAACTCATAGTCTTTACATTATCCTATCTCACATCATGATTTTTTTTTTCTTCTTAAAGAACAAATTCTCCATGCAGCGGAACAAGTGCAGAAGGTTCCACGCTTTGGCATGCATTACCTGGGTTCTTAATTGCTTTTTTTATTTTAGATAGTCATATAGATGGAAAAGTTGCAAATTTTAGTACTCTATCATAGATATTTTAATTCTATGACTGAATAGAAGAACCAGAAAATTGAATTTTAGCAGAAAATGGTGAATCTGATTCCACTAATTTGATATTGAGAAATTATTACAGCAGATTTTAAAAATAAAATATTTGAAATAAAAAGTATTGAAGAGAACATTAGTTGCTTGTCTGTACTTTTGTCATTAGGGGAGATAGCTAATGCCCAAGACTACATGTTTTCTTGAGGTCCAGTGGGTCTGATGTTAGTATGTGACCTTTACTGAAAAGTGTTTGCTTTGCTAAAACCTTGGAATATCCATCCAAGCAGTTATATCTATCCCTCACTTCCCAGTAGTTCCAGCAATCTTTGAAACTATCAGCCTACTTTATTTCTTGTTACAGACAAGGGTTATCTCTGGAAAGTGCACGGGATAGTGATGCTGTTCATTTACTTAAATCACAAAGGCCAGGCGCATCACATGTCCAGGGCCTTGTATTGGTGGTTGGTACACTGGAATGAAAATTCAAGCACATTGGAAGCAGAAGTTGAAAATTATCTTCCTGCTTATAAAATAATAGCTCTTCAGGTATAAGTTAATATCTTCATTGTGTATTGAACAGTACTGTATTCTTAAAATCAAATAGTAACATTGGATCTAATCATGTTACAGGTTTCTTAACATAATTTTGTTCTGCTAAATTGGCATTTTATTTTTAAGAGAAATAAATACTTTCCTTAAGAACTAACCATCAGAATTTATTTTATACCCCTTTAAATATTGAATCTGCATATGATTAGAGAGCTTTATGTCATTTGTTGTTTCATAATCATGATTCATTGATCAGAAGAATCATCCAGTGACTCTACTATGAACTTCATTAAGTTCCTGTTAAATAATATAGATATTGCTTGGAAACATCTTTGATCAATCTTTAATGTAAAAACGGTTTTGCAGTTATTACAAACCTTTATTGACATTGATTTGTGGACTTCATAAGGTACTACAGGGCTGGAGATATAGCTCAGCAGCACAGTGCCTGCCTGGCAAGCACAAGGTTGTGAGTTCGATTCCCAGTACCACAAAAATAAATAAACAAGAACAACAAAAATAAAGTACTGCAATCTGAAGAGCATTATTCGTAAACTGTACCATGAAACATCGTACAGTATTATGTACATTGTTTTCCTTTTAAGAAGGGTGAAGAACTTATCATATATATATATA